>NC_133834.1:4225000-4525000 GCF_047830755.1 Zonotrichia albicollis | reverse complement strand
CCCTGGCACTGGGCAGGGAAGGGGTTCATCTCTGGTGTCATTCCAGCCTTTTGGATCTTTGTTGTAAATTTTTTGTCTCCTACCTGTTGCCTGATCTGATGTGTTTTCTCTTAGACCTTGGGGAGAAAGGTCTCCTTTGTGCTCAGAACAACAGAATGCTCAAGCTGTACTGGAGCCTTTCAATGCTAACAGAATAAAAGTATACCATTTATTTTTCAAAGTCTCCTTTAAAGGAGGAGATGGACGAAACAGGTTTTAACCTACTTGTGATGCTCAGGAAAAGCAAGCACTTTGATTCGCTCCTTCCCAGACAAACAGCATTGCATTGCTTGTTTCTGATTTTATTACCTATAAACCACTTTCTATTTTTGTTTTCACATGCCATTGACTTTGTTTGGTACAGACACAGCTGAACAAGGCTGGTTTTTCAAGTGCAAATCATGTTAATAGATACCCAGTTCTTTCCACTCCACACACAGGAGCACCGCTGTAAGAAAGAGAGCTGATGCCCAAAAAAATATTTTCCTGTTTCATTTCCTAAATTACCTCTGAGGCCACATTATCCCTTCTGAATCCCCAAATGTGGAATGGTGATGGTTGCTTTAGTACTTCTGGCATGTCTCTTCACATAAGGAGAATTTGTTTGCGTGGAGGAGTGAAACAATACGAGCAGACAATGAAGTCTCAAGTGGTAAAGTGTGTGAAATTCTCCATTTACTATTACTTTTTATGACGCTGTTTCCAGCTTTTCTTCACTGCTTGCAACTACAACTGATGGATTTGGAGCACAGAGTGCCTCTTATCACTGCTCTTCATCAGCAAGTGTGAGCAGCAGCAAGCAGTCAAATCGTTGCTGTATCCAAACAGCATCTCTGCATCCAGGGATGGAGCTGCAGGGAGAGCTCACTCGTTGGGAACTTGATCTGCCTAATTATGTGACTGTTGACTGGGCAACGGGCTGCACATCCAGTTGTCCCCAGTAAAAAATAATTTGTCTTAAAATTTCATCTGAGTTAAAATACATCATCTTTTTATCTCATTACCTGCTTCTTTGCCTGTCACGGCATTTTTGAAATGGTATCAAGAGTTGTTAGGAGAAAGCTCCTTTCCATCATTAAAATACCGGGTTCAGAAAGATCTCCAGAGTCCTTAAATGCAGATGAGGGCATGAGTGGCACTTCCTGAGCAGAATTACAAGGAAGTGCTCTCACTGGAAACAGTATTCAGAGGTGGATGCTGGCAGGAGTTCAAGTGTCCACACTTGTTCTTATGGCCATGACTCCCCTGACATCTCCTGTCCGTGGAGGGGGTGCTGGAGGGTCCTTTCCTTGCAGGCTCCACTGAACTCCGGTAAGAGAGCAGCTCTGGGACTGAGGAAGGAGTTGTCCCTTCAGACAGGGAGAAGTTAAAGAGAGAGACCATCCTTTGGTGGTATTTGCTCTTCATTTCCTTGGCTGATCTGTAGAGGTTCCCAACAAAGCAATAGCATATGGGGTTGAGGCTGGAATTGGTGAGGCCGAGCCACTGGGCAAAAGGCCTGAGCTGCAGGATCCAAGGAGAAGGAGTCACATCCTGCAAGGACTTGGGGATGTTGAAATCGATCCAGATGTCCATCAGGTAGACGGGCAGCCAAGAGATGGCGAAGAGCAGCACCAGGGCCACCACCATCTGTGCCACCTTCCTGCGGATCTTCAGCCTGGAGGCGGGCAGGGAGCGGTTCAGGGCAGAGCTCTCCTTCAGCTGGCTGCTGCGGCTCCACAGCCGCCGCACTGTGAGGAAGCAGATCACCATGTTGAACAGCACGGGCAGGCAGTACAGGGCGCAGAAGAGCAGAAAGTTGTAGGCTTGCTTGAGCCTCTCCTGAGGCCAGATCTCCCTGCAGATGGAAAACACCAGGGGCAAGCCCTCCACCACCCCGATCTCATCCCGCTTGTTCATGAAGATGAGGGGCATGCATATCCCTGAGGACAGCAACCACACCACCAGGATGGTGCTGAGGATCCTCCTCTGGGTGAAGAAGGAGCGGGCGTTGAGCGGGTTGTGCACGCTGTAGTACCGGTTCACGCTGATGACCGTCAGGCTGAGGACGCTGGCGGACACAGAAACAGCCTGGATGAAGGGCACTGCCCGGCACAGGAAGTCCCCGTACACCCAGGCTTTGTAGATGAGGTTGCCCACGGTGATGGGCATGCAGATGCACACCACCATGAGGTCACACACGGCCAGGTTGATGAGGAGGCTGCGGGTGGCGCTCAGGCTGGACACGCGGCTCCGGCGCTTGCGGGTCAGCACCCTGATGGACATGATGTTGCCCACGAAGCCCACCACAAAGGACAGCAAGTACATCACTGTGAGGCTGATGGTGACGGGCTCCTTTGCAAACAGGAAGAGCATCTTCTCCAGCTCTTCCCACCCCAGCTCCTGGCTGCCGTTCCAGAGCCCGCCTTGGGTCTGGTTCTCCTCCTGCCAGAGCTGCAGAGGGTCAGGGGGGGGCCCGGGTTCTGGGGGGGACAAATCCATGGCTGAGTCCCCCCCGGGTGACCTGGGCTAACGGGGCAGAGCCTTGTGCGCTGCTTCCAGTGCTCCGGACATGGCGAGCCGGGGATCAGCCCTGCCTGCAAAAGAGGGTGTGGAGAAGGGGATCAGCGGGGGCTCGCTCGGAGCAGCGATCGCCCTGCAAGGGGAGCATGTTATCCGCAACTTAGCTGGGAAGCGGCCGCAGCGCGGGGCGGCCGGGCTGGACAGCGCGGCAGAGGCACCGGCACCGCTCCGGCAGCAGCGGCGGGACCGACGGGAGCCCTGGCCCGGCCGCGGAGAGACGGGGAAGGAGCCCCGGGCCCCCCGCAGCCCGGAGAGCAGCCCCGGCCTCGGTCCGCAGCCACTCCCACGCTCCCGCTGTCCCTCACTCCCTCCTTCCCCGGAAAGTTGCGTGTCCCGCGGCCGCGCTGCCGGATCCCTGCCCCGGGCTAGCCCCAGGTCCGGGTCCCCTCCCGTTCCTTCCCGGTTCCTCCCGGTCCCTCCCGGTTCCCCCGGTTCCCCGTCTCTCCCGCGGTCCCGCGGCGCGGCGGCACTCACCGGGCGGAGGGCGGGCAGCTCTGGCCGGGCTCCTCCCGCCGGCAGCTCTGCCGTGGCTGTGTGCGTGTGTCCGTGTGTCCCCGTGTCCGTGTGTCCGTGCGTGTGTGCCGCGGCAGCGCCCGACCCGCCGCCACACGCGCGTGCTCGCACCCACGCACCCACCGCACCGCCAGCCCGGCGCTCACCGCGCGGCGCGCATACAGCCCCGCACACCGAGCACACCCCGCACACCGAGCACACGCTGCACTGAGCTCCACACACAACCCCGTACACACCGCACACAGATCCGCACGCACTGCACAGAGCCCCGCACACCGAGCACACAGTCCTGAACGCCGGGCGCACAGCCCCACACACACCGCACAGAGCCCCACACACCCCGCACACCCTGCACTCCGCACACACACTGTACCCAGCCCCGCACACTGCCCTACATGCCCCGCACACCTTGCACGCCCCGCACACGCACAAAGCCGCACACACAGAGTCCTGTCCTGCGACCCCTGCGCCCGCAAGCACACACGCGGATCCCGACAGACCCTACACACATCCCTCAGCACGTCCCGCACGCTCTGTGCACACTCCCTTTCCACACTCCCTTTGTTCGCACCTTCCTAGAGGTGTCCCGCACACCCGCAGGCACCCTGAGCATCCCCCGCCCCGCTCCCTCCTCACCCCCATCCCCGCACCACTCCCGCACCTCTGCGTGGCCCCGCGCTCTTTGCACCCCCAGAGCCTTCCCGTGCACCCCTCCCCGCACACGCAGGCTCAACCCCGCAGCCCCTCCGCACCCCAAGAATACACACACACACATCTACACACACACTCACGCACACACGCACACACGCACCCTACTCTCTCTCTGCAAAGCAGCGCTGGCCGGGCCCGGCCCGGGACAGGCCAAGTTGGAAGGACCCGAGCCGAGCTCTGCCCGGATCATCCCCGGATAGTTAATCCGAGCCGAACCGTGCCAGCCGCCCGTCCAGCCCGTGGTGCTGAAGGGACAGCTCCGGCAGGGCCGGGCACGGAGCGGGCAGGGACCGGGCGGGGCTGGGACAGTCGGGGATTGTTCCTGAGGGTCGCCTCCTCCTCCTCTCTCTGGGTTCAGCTGTAGCAGAGCGGGGAGGATCCTGCTTCACTTCTACTCAAACATCCCCCACCATACTGAGTTTCTGCCGGATTCCGGCATGCCAAGGGATAACAGCACCACAGGTGGAATGGGAACTCACCCGGACAAAGAAACAAAACTTCTGGTGTTTTCTGTGGAATTGAAGGAATGGGGAAAAGGAACGTTTATGGGGAAAAGTGTCTTGAAAAGTTGAAGTGCTTGTTGGGGAGCAAGGTTGGTTTGTAAAATTGGACTTTTGACTGGAGGTGCTCAGAGGGCGCCGGTGTATCACAGGGGACAATGTTTGATGAGAGGAATTCATAGCTCTGCCAGAAATGTTTGGTTTTTATTCTCTTTCTTTGCCTTCTCTGAGGGAGAGCAAAGTAACAAATCCAGCCCAGTGGAGGCTGCTCGTCACTGAACGGTGAATGCCCTTGATTTCACTGGGAAATTCCCCATCCTTTTTATTCTATGCATGTGAAAGAAAAAAGTAAATATTTTTGGTCAGCTTTACGTGAAATGAAAGGAAGATCAGTGGTGGAGCTACGCTGAGGGGGGTGGCAGGCAGATGTGATCAGCCTGCAAACCTCTCCTGCCTGAGAATGCATTTACTCCAAGTGTGTAACTGCTCATTCTCCTACAGTTCTGTCAGTGTATTTATAGGTCTTCAGAGACAAACAGCTTCCACAAACTAATTGCAGAGTGTTGCCCAAAGCACCAGGTACACATTATTCCACATTATTCCACACAGTGAAATGCGTGGATACTCGCATGGATACCTAAAATCTGCTGCAGCTTCACAGCTGCTCCATAAGCAAATAGATCTGTTGCAATGAGGCAACTACAGAGCCCAGCCTTGGAGCTGGCAATTGGAAATCTCCATGCACCAGAGCCCTTGCCAGCCTCTGACAGCCTACCTACAGCACACCTGATATTTCACAGGGAAAACACAGGATGGAGGTGTTTAAGTCAACATTTTTAGTAAGGTATTAAGAGAATACAAGAGAAGAGAGTGCAGAAATGCAGAAATGTGCCAGGGCTTGTTTTGTCCAGGTTGTTGCCTTCCAAATGTTCAAGCTAATAAATACATTTCACTTCTTTCTTTCTCCTCAGTGCACTTTATTTGTAACTCGCATGATTTACTGCAGAGGGACCTTTAGGACTTCAAGACTAAATTACTAAGTTAATCAATGGTTTGATATAATTAGAATGAATCTGCTTTTGCATCCATTGACACAACTCACAAATGCCAAGTCATCTCCAGCAGCAAATAACAAATTCATCCACTGTGTGCAGCTGACAGAGAGCACAGGGCATTGATTATCACGAGTTCATTGATTCTAACAAGTTCAAAGTCACCAGATAACTCAAGATGGGGAATCTCTAGCTAAAAGAAATGCTGTACCCTTTTCACTTTGGTTTGCCTCTTACAGAGCAGCTTTGAAGTGGAGGCTAAATAAAGTCCACCAGAGACAGGAGCCAACCTTCAGCAGCAAGGGCAATGGGCTGTGATCATACAGCAAAGCACATCAGAAATAACCCAATGGTCTCACTGGAGTTACAGCTGTGAACAACTGACCTGAGAGGAGTGAGTCAGCCACTTTGGGGCTTCGCCAGAATCTCAAAAAACCTCACATTTCCCATGCCAGCTACAAGTGCCCAGCCCTGCCCTGCCCACTGCGCAGCAGAGTCCTGGGCCAGGGTAAATTTAGCTTTGCAGCCTCAGCACAACCTCCCTGCTCCCACTGCAGCAGGAGCTGGGTATCACACAGAGCTGCAGTGATGCTCTGCTGTCCCAATGGGTGTAAATCCAGGAAACCCTCAGGATTTTCCAGCTTGGGCTGGACCTTGAGAGTATGAAGCTAGAGCAACCCCTCTGGTTGTGCATCTACTTGTGCTCTCCACACTCTAACTGTTCCCCTTGCTAGCCAGGCTCCCTTCCAGGATTTGGGGGATACACTGTGTGGTCCCCAGTATATCTGCATCCCTGCCCTCTGTGTGATGGCACCTGATCAAAGGGCACTTGGCTCTCTTGGCTTTGTCCCAAGTGCCCATCCCAACATGCCTGATGTGTCTCAGCCAGCACAGTTTGAGGTGAAGGCCTCTTGTGAGGATATAGCTTCTCTCCCCTCCTGTGCTTGCCCAGCAGGTAGGTGGGTGGGCTTTGCCCTCTTCACAGAGGTGAAACAGAATTTGGGCTTGTCTCAGTGCAGCAGGGCTGGGTTGGTGCTACTGGGACAGATTGCCAATGGTGCTGCTCGTGTCAGGTGTGCTAGGAGCACATTTCAGGGTGTTCGGGGTGAGCACTGGCCCTTGGTGAAATGGTTTCCCACCTGATTGTGCTGGGAGGTGCTGTTAACACTGAAAACACTGGATTAAACCCACCTCCATTGCCACTTGTCCCTTCTGCCTGCCACACTTTGGACCGATGGACACAGGAGGACCTGGGGCTAAGGGAGACTCCCCCAGCCCTCCCAGGATCCTGCTGGGAAGTTCTGTGTGAGCATTTCTAATGCTGACTAACACAGAAAATACAGAAAACTGGCTCTCTTGCCATGAGAACAGAGTAACAGCATCACCATTAACTCACAGTGGATTAAAAAAAAAAACCAAACTGCCCTTCTCCTGGACATTTTCATATAAATCTCTGACCCAGCACCAAAACTCCCTAAATCCTCGGTGCCATCGGGCTGGGATGTCTGAGCTGGCTTTGTCGCTCCCTCTGCTGGTGACTGCTCTGTCCCCGTGGCAGCGCTGCTCCGGCACCGCCGTTTTGGGGCCAAAACGAGCTATTTGTGGTCCCAGGGTCCGGGTCCTCATCACGATTCCCGTATGACATTGGCAGATGTCAGTGCTTTGATGCTGCTGTCAATCCAGGAGGAG
The DNA here is from genome assembly GCF_047830755.1 of Zonotrichia albicollis. NCBI lineage: Eukaryota > Metazoa > Chordata > Aves > Passeriformes > Passerellidae > Zonotrichia > Zonotrichia albicollis. The sequence continues at coordinate 4,517,934 of NC_133834.1, read as the reverse complement.
ATAAGAGGCCAGAGCTGCTCACAATCAAAGGCAATACAAAGGAGATGCTGAGTGCACTTCAGATTATTTGAAAATAAAATAGCGAAGCAAATAAAAAACATCTGGGAATTGATGTTTGTTGTTTGTAATTACTTCCATGAGAGAAAATCTTTGTTCTCCCACTAGTCTTCCCTCAGTCAAAGAATGAAACATTTAAACTATCCCCAGTCTCCTTTGGAGGATTTTAAATGGAGAATGTGTGCATTTTTATGTCTGAGAATATTCACTGGTCTGTTTTCATAAACAGATATGTGCCAAATTCCATATCTTCTGTCCTTTTTATTGGATGCCTTTTAGATTGAGTGCTCCGGAAATGTAGTGGCTGAAAGAAAAAGATAATTTTGCACAGAAAAATTTGTCTAATACAATGTTCACCGGCTCAAGAACAATGAAACACCATTTTGGCGTTGCAGTGATTGAAAATTCTGTCTTTCAGATGTCTTTGCTTGTGGTTTCTGCAGAAGTTCTGGCAAGTAGCAGGATGGGAATGCAGGGCTAAAGATGCTCTTGCAGAGCTTTGTTTAAACCCAGGGCCACACCAAGTGAACTTGACCCTCTCTCATTAAATGGAGGATCCTGAATGGAAGTGCAATGAGTAACAAAGTGAGTGTTTTAAGGAGAAATCAGTGCTGTGGTCCCTAAATCACTGCACACGTTTACAGAGAAGATTTTGAAGTGATAATGAGCAGCAGGTCAAGCCTTTGAGAAGTTTAGAGTGCCAGGACTTGGCAGAGGAGGCAGCTGACACACAAAGCAGCCCTCTAACACTGCCTGCATTCATGCAGCCCTTCTTTCCCTGGAGCTGGGACCTAGGATCCTCCGAGGCAATAGTGGGATTTCCTCCATGCCCATGTTCTGTGTAGTGCTCTCACCTTCTTGCTCATTACAGGCACCAAAAACTCTGGGGAGAAATATTCAGAACCAGAGTGAAACCAAAGCCCAAAACAAGCAGATTTGGTGATTGAGGGAATCTGGTGGTCTGAGCAGGTTTGTGGGGCTCCGTTTCACCTTGTTATGACTCCAAGCAGTTTTTCACTGGAGTTGTACTGCCAGGTGAGACAGCATTGAGAGCAGGGACTGGTAAATCCTCCCTCCCTCCTTCTACCTGCACTGCTCCACATTTGAATATCAATACATCTCCCTTGGTGCTCTATACCCAGGTGCAACAGGCTAATAAAGGGCTTTTCAGATGACAAATCTTCCTGGGTTTCATCAGCTGATTGCCATCTGGGGGAAGTCTGACAAAGGCTTTAAATTTGCCACTGTTTTGCCTTTTCCCAGCTGCAGAGGCTTGCAGAGGGGAAATGCGGGGAGGCAGGAAGGAAAGGCTCTGCAGAAAAAAAACATTCTCAGGGCCTAGATCTGCTAGTATCAGAGAGGAGATAAAGATTTTAGAGAATACAATAGGAGGGAGTTTGTCTTTCTGAGTGAAATAACTTACTCTCAGCCTAGGTGACACTTGGCCTGGCTGTCACAAAGCAGATACCTCAGGGATCAGGCTGCAATAAGAATTAGAACTTGAGCATGTTTGCAACAAGGGCTTAGTGATCAGTCAAGTGTTATGAGTTTAAAAATCAGCTTTCCTATATTTTATACTTGCAGTGAGGACATTCTTAGGATTTGTGCTCTCTGGATTCAAGAGAGGATTAGCTGGGAAGCAGGGAGAGATGTGATTCTAGTTCTGAATGCTCTCCAGTGTTTTGACAGTATAAGATAATCTGTGAGCAGTTATTTATTTTCAGCAGCCTTTTCGAAGGAATCCCCACAACCAAAGCAAACCAGGCAGGCAGAGGCTTCGAGGGGCTGTTAAACTCTTGTCAGGATCAGTTGCAAACTTTTTTTCCTCCCTAATGCCTCACCTCTCTGAGTGCAGTGACTCATGTGGAAAGGCTCAGGCAATTTACTGGAAGTACAATCACTGCCCTCTCACCACTGACTGTGTCTGTCCCCCTGCTTGCAGAGTGTGCTCACAGCTCAGAGGAGCTGCAGGAAATGAGAGCTGACAATGGCTGCAGCTCGCCGCAGAGGAGGAGGAGGTGACAAGGTGAAAGAGCTGCATCTCAGCTTCACTCCCCATTTCTGAAACCAGAAAGGTTTTCATGCCACAGATCAAACAGCAGCTGTTAAGCCTTTGGAAAAGGGATGTATCAAGGAAGGGGAGGAAAATGAAAGGTTTGGTGGTGGTTCTTTCATCATTTCTGGCATGCAACAAGCTGGAAAAATGCTGGTTAGTACAGAGAGGAGAGTGATGGTGTCTGAGTGAGGTGGATGGAAACTCCTCGGGCTGGTGAGCTGCTCAGGCCCCACTGAGACAAAGGGCTGTGACACTTGGAGGGATTCAGCATGGGGCCTGCTGGCTCTTTAAGGCTTGGGGCAGCACCTGATGGATGATGGAAAATCCCAGCCCAAGATACCCAGGGGCTCCAGGGTCAGCCCAGGGTGCAGGGTGAGAGCACCAGGCTGGAGACAAAACCTCCTGGTTCCCTCCTTCCCTTCTGCTCTCATTTCCTGCAAGTGCCTTGATTCCCTTTTTATAATTTTTATATTGGATCGTTTTATACTTGGATCTTTATAAGTGCTTTTTAAAACCCCAAAATCTTGCAATAGTGGGGTGGTGCAGAGAAAACACCCAGATCTCCACAGGCTGTTGCCTTGTGCTCTGCGAAAACCAGAGATTTGGCTACTGATGTCCATATAGCTTGAAGAAATAACATGAAAAATTGCATCTGGCCTTGGCAAGAGGGTCTTGGACAGACTGTGGGACTGCAGGACCAGCAAATCTGGGCATCAGGCTAATTTCTGTCACGCTTTCCTCAGGCAGTATTGATGCACAATAACTCAGCTGCCAAATAAAGTGATACCATCAGCTTCCAATTCTTCAACTTCTAGATCAGAGCCTTTCTTTCAGAAAATAATCCCTCTCCAGCCTTTCATGTCTGGAGCTGGTACCTGCCACCATGCATACAAAATCAGGGCTGGGAGGTGAGCTTTTCTGTCTGAGCTGGCTCTGGATGGAGATGCTGAGTTAGAATGCTTTCTAAATCTCTTTTTAATTGCAATGCAAGAGACACCCCTCTACTTTCCTGCAGAGACTCTTCTAGCTGCATTCTGGGGCTGCCTGTGGCCTCAGAAATTCCCTTTCCCCACCAGAGCTGCTTCTTCTTTCCTCTTGTTTTATTTTCCTCACACTCTCCAGCAAAAGGCTGAATGTTTTCTCTCCATGTTCCTCAGTCCTGCCAGCAAACACCTGTGACTGCTGAGCATTTAAGGAGTTGGACAGCCCACAAGGGTTGAATAAACAGCCTCTTAGATAGGGACTCAGAGATGCAGTGCATAAAGTCACTGCTGATAAGGTCTGCACTTGTAGCAGGTATTTCTGTGCTGGGAAAACAGCCCTTGGGGAGTGGGGGAAATTAGAGATGCCATCCTGTGGGGGAATTGTTGGGTGTGAGAGGATTGCCAGGCCTGTCAGAAACACCATCCTGTGAGGGAATTGCTGGTGTGTGGGGATTGCCAGGGCTGCCAGGGACACCCAGGAGCAGCTCTGCTCACGCATCAGCAGATGCTCCACAGGAGAGCTGTGAAACTGCCAGAGGGGCCCTTGGCCCTTGGAGCTCTGGCACAGCTCAAGCATGAGGAATTATGAGCCTGACTTTCCCCTTGTTGATCTGGGGATGAACCAGAGCATTTCTGAGCTCTGCAGATCCACTCCAAATGAGGAGAATGGTGGGAAAGGGAGAGCCCACATGGGAGGCCATCACTTCTGTCATCTTTGACTCCTGAGACACATCTCTCTTTTCCAGGTGTCCCTTCCTGGTCTGTGTGAGCCACACAAGCAGCAACTGCTGCTTTGTCTGCAGATCCTGACTAGGACAGTCCCTGCCCCATCCCACAGCAATGTTCTCTCTGGAACATTCCAGCTGGATCCTCTGCAGAACTTGGCCACAGCAAAGATGCAGAGCTTTGTCACAGACATGTTTTATGAAAAATGCTTTCATTAGGGTCTTTTCTCCTGAGAAGCCTCAGAAATGAAATGTAAACAATAATTATCTCCTCCTGTGGAATGCAACAGGTGCTGCAGCCCCTTCCCCTTCAAAACACCCTGGGCAGGAGCTTGTCTTTATTTATTGTCTTTATCAGTTCTCCCCCCAGTCATGAACAGGAAAGCTGATAGAAATGTGGAAAAAGAATAATTTGTCCCCTTTGATCCCCTCAGTGCCAGCACATGATGCCTCCCTGCAAGCCTCGTGTGCCAGGCTGCTCCAGAGAGTTTAATTCACCATTGTAATTGCAAGGCTTAATTTTTTTCTGGAGTTTTTCCTCACGGGACAGATGAGGGTCACAGACTTGGAGGACGTCTCATCCTCCATAAAACTCTGCAAAACATCTGTAAACAGCCAGCCCTGAAGTTCTGCTTCCAGCAGGGCTCTGTAGATTCCCAGACCTCTCTTGCTCTTCTGCCCCTCCACCCTTGGCTGTGTTGTGGCTGGAGGAGGCAGCAGATAAAGCCCTGGAGGCAGCAGCAGGGCTGGGGATGTGTCAGGAGAGATTGGGCTCTCCTGGTGCAGATGGCAATGGAGTGAGATCAGCTGCTGGCAGGAGTTGGGGAGGATGTGTCCAGGAGTCAGGGCATAATCTCTGCCTCTGCCTGATTTTTGTGGCATCTCTTTATTTATTTGTACTTGAAACGTTTTTGCCCTCTTTGTCTGTGGTCATTCCTGGGGGACAATGAAATCGTGGGATGTTTCTGCAGCAGGGGCTGTGGATGCAGCTGGTGGCCATATAAGTACAAAGTATCACCCTTATAAATCATTTCGTCACTTTTCCTCCATGAAAAATGATCTGTCTTTATCAGCACCCCAAAAAAAAAGCACAAACAGAGAGGACAATTTCTTTCAAATGCTGCTCAGCACTATTAGATGGATGACACAGAGATCCCTGCAGGCCTGGCTTTGTCTGCCTTTGTGCCTGTTTTGCTGAAGGCTTGGCCATGAGAGCAAAGTGTGCTGAAGCCTTGGGTTATATCATAACACCCAGAATTTGGGTCAAATCTCTTGTCCCATAGTGATGGATTTATTCCAGACCAGAGGAAGTCTTACCATCTCCAACTTTCCTGACTTGCCATTCAGACCCTGCCATTTCCAAAACATGTTTTCTGTTCTTTTTGGAGGGGAAAAAAGTACCATTTGGCACCATTTTGTGTTCCCAATGAGCCCTTTGCTACAAGAACAGGATGGTTTCCCATTAGTGCTCTTGACAGTCTGGAAAAACGCTGCAAACTTCTTAACAGGTTCATGAATGTCAGGTTTATGGCATCATGTGTTGTGGTTTTCTACACCCACCTCTTCCTCACAAATCCTTGAAACTGTAAATAGAAGGAAGTGCTGGGAATGGCAAATTAGAACACAGAGAAAAGGCTGGAGCAAAGCTGCAACCTTCAGAGATCTCATCCAAAGGCAAGGATGGATCAGGGCTGACTTCTTATTAAGTGATTTCTCCTGAGTGAAAAGGACTGGCAGGGCAGGACCATCTTTGCCTTTTCCATCCAAGAATGTGTTCTGTCTTATATGTGAGGAACAAAGGAGTGATTAGAGGGCAGCTGTAATTGCATTTTTGGAATAAGTTCTGTTCAGATTTAACACTGTGACATTGTGCTGTTTATGATGCGTGTAATTAAAACAAAGTGAAAATAACAACTTTTACTCTGCTGTGGTCTGGTCAAGGAGTCACAGATATGTTGTGCTACAAGGAAGACGCTGAAAAAGAGAAGAGGGTGCAAGGGATAAGTGGGTTGTTTTTAAAGACAACTAAAAAGGGGGAGAAAAGAAAGCAATAAAGCAAAGAAAAGCCAGAGGCTATCCATGCATATCCCTGGGCACTCTGTTCATTCCAAGCTTATCAAAATTCCTAGATTTACTCAGTTCCTTTTGTTTGGAGTCTAGCTGCATTCCTGGTGCGTGGTGGAGGAGCCATGTGCCTTTATGTGCCTCCTCAAGTTCCTGCCCTTCTCTGACACACAGCATCACCCTGGGGTCTGTCTGGGGAGCCTGGAGTTGGCAGGGGTAGAACTGAGCAAACATCTCCAAGCTGGTGAAGGGAATTCCTGGCAACACCTGGCAAGCTGAATATGATCACACTGTTCTGCATGCCAGGGACCTTCACCTTGCATTAGCCCTCAAAAAAAAGCAGTGTTTTCCCAGAGCCAAAATCACACAGACCTCAACAGTGTCCTCCAGCCCTTGCTCATGCCAGGTGCCTGGAGTGGCAGGGAAGGAAGGATGAGATTGATCTCCCCAGGAAGGGATGTCTCAGCAGGGATTACCCTGGTTGATTTTATTGGCAAATCTGGTGTCATTCTTCCCCGGCTCCTGGAAAGAAACATCCCTTCCCACCCCTAACATCCACATTCCCCATGTGCCCAGCTGAGGACTGGGCCTCATGCACACACTACTCTTGGGCAAACACAATTTCTAAGGTAACATTCAGGCGTCCAGACTGCTCAAGACAGATTTTGAAGTGCAGCAAAGATGATCAGACCTACAGACTCTGTTGAGCACTCTGAGCTGTAGAAGGTCTTTGATGGGCTGGGCTGTGGTCAGCAATGTGGCTGGGTGATGGGAATGACCATTCCTTCCACTCTGCGGACACATGGCCATCTCCCTGGAAATGGGGAGGAAATGATCCTTGGCTGAATCAGAATCTCAAGGGGAAATGGTCTGTGAGAGAACCCCAACTGTGGTCTCTAGTAAAGATCTCGTTTGGTGATTTCCACTGAAGAAATGTCAATATCATCCAGAATCTGCAGCTTGGTGATGGATGAGAGATTCTTCTGCCGATGCTTGTACTGCAGGACTTTGTTTTCATTGATGAAAACATGGAAATAGTCCTGGTCAGAGTAGATTTCAACCTGAAAGAGACACTGTGTTACGCTCATGTGGCCTTACTGAACCTTGCTTCTATCACATCAGGGAGATGCTGGATCTGCCCAGCCACCTCAAATCCTGCCAGAGCTGACACACACACTGCTCACCCCCACTCTGGGCAAAAAGAGGGAATAACTGTGTTTTTCCTTTCATGATAAAATCTGGTGGCAATGCAAAGCCCAAATTGAAAACAAATGCAGCATCCAGGGATTTCTGCTGGAGCTCTGCATGGCTGTGCCAGAGCTGGGTATAAATCACCAGGTTTTAACAGGATTACTAACAGGAGACAAAGCCAGAGAGGGGATGTTGCTGGGTATGGTGTTGGCAGGAAAGGCAATGGGGAGCACCCCAGTATTGGCTGGGTTATTCCTGTTACACCTGAGGTGACAGAGTTACCTGAAAGGGCTCCTTTTCTTTGAAGGGGAAGGTGCTGTTAACCTCTTCCTGCCCCCAGTGGCTGTTGAGGAAGGAGTTGCAGACAATTCTGGAGCTGGAGAGGCGAGGGTTAAAGTGGAGAGCGATTTGGTCCCCGGGATCACAGAGCAAATTAAACTCAAACCTGTGACAGTGAGAGAAAAGGGATGGAGAGCTGGGAACGATGCTTCTGGCCCTTGTGAGCCAGGGGAGCCGGGAGCAGAGCATTCCTTACATGCCTGAACTGGAGCTGGTCTCACCCTTGACCACGATGCTCCATCCAGGACAGATCCCCTCGGGGTGCAGAGCCTCAAACTGCAGACAAGGACGAGAACACAGCAAAGGTGGCAGAGATGCACTGCCTCACTCAGCCCTCACACTTCTTTCTCCCATTTTCATTGTTATCTTCTTTCTCTCCCCTCCCCACACGAGCACATTCTCTATCCCAGTCTTTTTCCCACTCCTAAATAATCCCAGAGACTCTCAACTGATAAGAAATCAAGTCTCTATGACACCCAGTTGATGAGGTGGGATTTGCTGTCCCCGAGGTCTTTTGTAAAGAGATGAGCAGGATCAGAAAGCAAAAAATAAAAGGAGAACTTGAATGCCTTCATTGTTGTCAGGACACAAAGATGTTCTGCTTCTCTCTGTGCCTGAGCAATACAAAATCTGAAGTAGAAAACTTAGTGATGCTTTGAAGCAGAGGAACAGGTGTAAAGTGACATCCAGCCTGAGCTCATCCAGTGTTAAACGGCTGATTTTTCCCAAAAGTTCCTGCCTGAGCCCCTGTTCCACGTGCTCTGCCCATCTCCAAGGTTAAATTTGCATAAAATGAGCTGGAAAATGTTCCTTTTTGAATAATTCATAGTTTTATTAAATAACTCATTTTAATAAGAAGTTCTTGCCATTTCACCCCCCCCCTTTTTTTTAGTACTCTAATGATCTTGCATTTCTGAGCATCCCCTCTCACAAACTTATTGCTCACATTAGGAGAATTTTCCCAGCCTTGACATCTCCACTGCCAGCTGTGTGGCTTTTCTCCCTTCCTTTATCTCAGGACTTTAACTCCCCTGTTCCTTTCTCTGTCATGAGTTCTATTTCCAATGCTTTTTTGGGATATGCATGTTTTTGGGCAGGAGCCGAGACATTTAGGCAGCGGTTAGCAATGACCAACCTCATACCTGCATGCCTGGCTACTTTAGGAGGGCAGCTTTGGGACCCCACACATGGGCACTGAAAGGCTCAAACCACATTTCACCCCTGGGAGGCACAGAAGCTGCTGGAGCTGATGAGTTCTGGATTCAAAGAGCACCTGGCAGCACTCAGGTTCACCTTGCCTCAACCCTTAGTTTATAATCATTACACCAGCCTCAGCAAGAGACACAGCACACACAGCAAAGAGCTGTTCCCTCTGCTGCTAGGTGAAAATCTGTCCTATTGATCATTACTGAGTATCACAAAACTCACTTTTGCAGTAGCCTGGACCAGACTGACAGAGAGGAGCAATAACCCCTGTGTTATTCAATATTTTTACCTGTCTGACCCTTCTCTTCCACTTTCCTTTACCCACTGTCACTCCCATGCTTGTCACTGTCACATTTTCTGGAAAAATTCCTTCACCAGCATTTCCTTCCTGGGAAGCTGAGAAGCCTCAGAGAGAAATGAAAACAAAAATTATCTGATTGCTTCTCCTGTGTTTGCTGCTTTGGAACGTGACCTGGAGGTTGTTTACCACCTGGTCATTGATTGGTTTCATGGGAATTGTTTTAACTTAATGAATTGTTTACCAACTGGTCATTGTTTGATTGGTTTCATGAGAATTGTTTTAACTTACTGTCCAGCTGTGTCAAGGCTCCAGAAGGAGTCACGAGTTTGTCATTATCATTCTTGTTAAGCCTCCTGTCTGTATCCTTTCTCTTTTAGTAGAGTTTTAGTATAGCATTCTAATAATGGGATGCGATGCGATACGATACAATATAATATAACATAATATAATATAGTATTACATAAAATAATGAATTAGCCTTCTAAGAACATGGAGTCAGACTCACTCATCTCTGTCACCCCACCCTGTCCCCATGCTCACCCTCAGTGCCATCGCTCTCCAGCCCCACAGCCCAGCCCGGGCACAGAGGGGTTTTTATGGATGCTGCTGGCCAGGATCCCACGTGTGCGGGGATTGGCATCCCCAGGGGGCTGAGCTGTGCTGTCAGAGCCGGGGCACAGCCGGGATGGGGAGCGGGAATCCCGCTGAGCCCAGCAGGGCAGCCCGATCAGGCGTGCGGGTTAATCCGGCCCCGCTGGTGCTGGAGCAGGAGCTGTGTGATGGGACAGGATGGAGCCCTGTGCTCCAGAGGGGTCTGGTCCGAATTCAGCACTTCCCTCCGGGTGTCCAGAGTGTCGAGGACCCTGTCGGGGGGCTCAGAGACCTTGGCATGCTGCCCAGAACACCTGGGGATTTGATTTTGACCCTTGGAGCAAGTTGCCAACTGTGTATGAGGACCTAAAAGTCACACAGGTTTGAATGGTGTAATAACAAAATGATCACAGGGTGGAAATGTAGATTTTAGGATTTTTGGTATGGGGGTTATGGGGACAAGATGGAGGAATATAGGCATGTCCAACCTTTCTTCTTCTTCTTCTTGTTCTCCATTTTCTGCAGTGATGTTGGCACTTTGGGATTGGTTTAGAGTAGAAGGGCACTGTCTAACATAGGTAATAGGTATTGGGAATTAAGAGTAAATATGATATACATAGTTTGTAGTATAAAAAGGCAATACCACCTCAGGGCCGTCAGAATGCTTGTGGCTGACCTGCTGAGCAGATCTCCGCTGGGCAGAAAGAAAATTTTATATATAAGAATTAATAAACAACCTCAAGACCGAAAAGTGAAGAGTCCAGACTCGTTCTTCAGTTACACGGGCTGAAGCAGAGATATCCTGCACATCTCGGGGCAGCAATTAACAACAGCAACCCAAGAGGGTCTGATGTGTGTGAGGCATGAGGGAAGGATGGGGACTCCCAAAGCTGAGCGAGATACCAGCAGTCACATCCACCTCAAGGTCCCGAGAGAAGGGAGGTGGCAGAGGAGGAATGGTGCATCCGACAGGGTTCAGCTACACCCTGACCATCAGAGATTGCTTTTTCTCCCTGTTTCCTTTATTCTCTCTTTGTGAGTCACAGCCTGACCTGAAATGAGCTGATGCCAGCGCTGTCCCAGCCACGTTTCCCCCTCGTGGTGCCCCGGGATGCTGCTGTGCTTAGCTCAGCACGCCCCGGCTCTGCATTTCCCTTCCCTGCTGGGGACAATGCAGGGATTTGGGAGCAGGGTGAGCGAGCCTTTGTCCAATATTTCCTGACATGGAAATGCACCAAGACATGAGCAATGCTGAAATGAATTTCAGTGATGAGGTGTTTTCATAAGCTAGGGAAGGGAGGGATGGTTGTGCATGCCCCCCCTTCCCATAGTGTAAATGTCTTAAAACTATGAAGCACTGTCCCCATCTCTGTATGCATGGGAGGATGGGATGGTCCTTGGCTGGTCCTACAGCAATCCATGGCTTTTGTGGAATAAGCCCCCCTTAATATATAGGCCACAGTGTAGGATATTATTTAATTTTTCTTTTTCCAGCAGATAAGCAGAATGATAACTACTATTCCAGGCTCTGCCCTGGGCAGACAACTAAAAATGCAATTCAACAGACATAAAAGCCAACAGCCTCTCTTGGGACTGAAAATGCCAAGTCCCAGAGCATGATTTGCCCATTTGGACTCTCACAAAGCCAAACCTTGTGAAGCTGAGCTCTGCCCTGGTGTCTGCAGGCTCTGCTGTGCTGGGAGCAGAGCTCTGTGCTACAGATGGCAGCATTGGGACGTGCAAGGCAGCCTTGAGCTGCAGCCGAGGTGCCCAGGCGGTGCTGGAAGGACAGGGACAGGGACAGGACATCCCACTGTCCCTCCTTGGGTGGCTGAAGGATGATGGACATTGGTGTCCCAAATCTGCCGAGCTGCATCTTTCCCCTTCTTATGGCCTGAACACAATGTTGTGTTTTCAGCCCCCAAATCATCACTCCTTGCTCATTTCTGCTGCCTGCAAGGGACTGCAGGTACACAGGGCTGCTCACAGTGATGGTGGGCAGAACCAAACAGAACTGCTGTCCTGTGTGTAGGAAAGGTCTGTTTGGTTCTGCCCACCATCACTCGTGAGCAGCCTGTGTACTGCAGTCCTTGCAGGCAGCAGAAATGAGTCAAGGAGTGATGATTTAGGGGCTGAAAACAACATGTGTTCAGGCCATAAGCAGGGAAGCTGCAGCTCGGCCAGATTCTGGGACACCCAATGTCCATCATCCTTCAGCACCAAAGCAGGGCAGTGGATGTCCCTGTCCCTGGCTTCTCCAGCCTTGTTGATCTGCTGTATTTACACCTCCTCTGCAGCCATTTCATTTCTTGAGGCAGTTCCTAAAAGTCCCCTGTGCAAACAGGGCTCAGCCTGTGCTCTGGCCACACTGCTTTAGGAATGTGTGACCCCAGGAAGGGTTTGGGATGTTGCTTTGCTGGCTCTCCCTCATTCCCTTTCCCCCAGATCTATGGCTCTGCAATAACCTGGGATCTCTCTCCAGCTCTGCTGTCTACAAGAGACTGTCCATGTCACTGCTGTGCCAGGGCTGGATGCTGTGAATGGGAGAGAAAATACCTATAAAACCTTTGTGAGTGAAACCTTGGCACCACAGACTGTGGTGTCTCTCTATTTCTGTGATCTCACACTGCTGTGCTTTATGGAACTGGCCAGGAGAGGGCTGGAGAGTGCAGGCAAATCCTCGAGGTAAATTATAACAAAATTCACACATGGTTCTGACTCTAACTCTCCTCTAACTCTGGAAGGGTCTGATGCAGCACCTGCTGCTGCTCTGACAGGAGTCAGTGCTCAGCCTGCAGCTCTCATCCCTGCTGTAAGGGGACCCCAGGCTCTCTGGCAGGAGCCCCTTGCAGCTGCTCAGCCCAAGCATCCCCAGGCAGCCCATCAGAGAGCACCGAAGGAAAACATCACACCCTGAGAGGTGGCAAGAGAAACAGGGGAAGCTGACACCCTGGCACACGCTGCTGGGCTCCAGCTGAGCCCCCTGCCCCTCATTTGGGGTCAGCCCTGCTAACGAGGGCGGCCTCGGTGCTGGCAGCTTCTGGGAACGAGTGTTTGTCAGACTTTCCATTCTTTGGCCTCCTGTTAGCACGTCCTATCACCCTCACAGTCAGGCACTGGTGCTGGGGAAGGGAAGGGCATGTTCTCTCCCCCAGCAGCTGTCTGATAGCTGCTGGCTATGGAATTCTGCTTTTATTCTTGTGGATGGTAAGAAAAGGAGCCTGGTTCTGTCCTGGACAGTGCTGTGAATGAGACTCATTGAAAAGTGAGGTCCTGCCTCTCATTGCTCTTTGGGTGGAAAGGGGAAGGTGATCCCACCCCTGCACAGGGCCATGAAGCCACAAAGTGCAGCTGAGGCCAAGGCTGGAGTTGTTGCTGTCCCCAGCCCAGCTCCTGCTCCCCGCTCAGGACTTCCCTTCCGCGGCTTTGAGGAGCGGGGATGAAAGGCAAGGAGTGCAAACACAAAGCATGCCTGGTTTATTTTATTTATGACTGGCCTCTGCTTAAAAGGAAACCAGCATTATCAGTCCCAGCACTGCCAGGTCAGATGAGTAAATGAAAGAGAAGGGTTTCGTTTATGACTGGGAGCTCGAGTTTGCTCTTATAAGGGCATCCCGCCAGGCACGGCTGCTGCCACTGCTGCTGCTCCTGGCAGGGGTGGCCAGGCCCAGCCAGAAACTCAACCAGGCTCTTCCAGAGGTCAAAGCCCTGAGGCTGAGAGTGGCTGAGATCAGGTTGTACCTACCCCTCCTTCTTTGGCTTGGGGCAGCCACATGTGCTACAACACAACATCCCTGCAGGCAGCAGATCCCAGTGGGTCTGTACCCATACCTGCTGTATGTTATCCTGCCAGGCTTGGTGAACCTGACCTGCTCAATTCCCCAGGGAGAAAGTGGTAAAACCATGTCAGAATAGGGCTCTTTGCCCTCACCAGTGACTCCAGCTGGAAAGGAGTGCTGGGTTTGGGTCATGGCTGGTGCTGATCCCATTGCTCCAGCTCTGTGAGGTGCAGGCAGAAGGCGAACACACCCCCTGGCACAGGCTGCTGTTTGATGCCTGGGGTTTTCAGAGCCAATATTTGATGATCCGTAAATAATTGCCCTGTTGTATATTCAGGGACCTGATTTATCCTGCTCCTTGATGATACCTTCCAAACTCCTCAGGAGACATCTGTCTCCCTGTTCCTGGTGATTGATGGAGGAGGAGGAGAGCTGGCACTGGGCCCCGTCGTGCTCCTCAGTCAGTGTGTGGGTGTGCTGCCTGTCCCTCCACGGTGGCTCAGAGCTACAGCAATGACAGATCCTCAGGGGGAGGGAGGTTATGTATGAACTCTCCCTGCTCACTTTTACGTTGAGTCCCTGTTTCCTGAGGAGCAGCATCAGCACTGTCAAACCCCCCTTCATTCCCCATTGCTAACTCTTGCCAGCTCAGAAGTGCTTCCCAGCGGCTTCCCAGGTGAGGTTTGTCTCTGGGAGCCATTCTTCCTCAGAGTTTGAGCAGCTCTTATTCCATGCTGAATGATTTACTGCCCCAAAGCAGAGGGGGAGGACGATGCACACCACTGGAGGGGCTGCAGCTTGGCCGTGTGCTCTGCTCCTGCTCTCAGCTGCGAGCACAAACAGCAGCACAGCCATCTCCTGCTGCAAGCCCCGTGCCAGCCCTCTGGCCAGGGAGCCCACGTGGCAGCAGGCCTGAGCACGGCCCAGGCAGGGCACTCTGCACACCCCAAAGCCTCGCTCGTGCCCGGGAGCAGCGCGTGGGCTGGAGCCCAGCCTGAGCCCGCAGGTGGGTCTGGAGAGCGTGCAGAGAGAGGAGAGCCTGGGGCACTGGAAAGAGGGAGGGAGGGAGGCAACCTGTGAGGTTTTAGGGATGCTCTGGCGTTCAGGGAGCAGCCACAGGTGTCTCCCGTGTGCTGGAGCCCTTCTGGCTATTGGCAGGTTTCGTGAGGATTGTTCAGGCCTGGGGAGCTTTGGAATTTGTGTAGCCCTGCTTTTTCACCATTTTCTATTGAGATTTATTAACATAAGGAGTCATAGATTCTGATATCATAAAAACTTTTCCATGCCCTTTTTTCATGTCCTCATCACACCTGAAAACATTTGTCCCACAGGCTGCATCCTAGAGAAGGTCCAGTTTGGGGTCAGACGGTGACTGGCACTAAAGGGGGCAGAGAAACTCTAAAAAGAAGAAAACAATGAAACCATCAGCATCACAAACATCTCAGCCTCCTGTAGCCAGTTGCCCAGCCCTGAGTGACCTTTCCCAGGCACAGAGAAGTGCAAATAGTACTTACCCAGGAGGAAGCTGTGCCAAGGCCAGAGCCAGCTCAGCCCCTTCCCAGCAGGAGTTGTGTCCAAGGGCCACCATCCATCAGGGTGGCACAGATGGTGCTGCCTCCAACCACGATGAGCAGTTTTCCCTCCAGGCAGATCAGTGGTGGTCAGTGCTGGGACACAATAGATGGCATCATGCTGGGTTTCTGGAGCTGTGATAGAAGTGTGAACCCCACCCCAAGGAGACACCAGGGAGCTTAGAGGGGGCTTGGAGGCATTTGTTGGGGAGGAACTCTGGGTTTGGTCATGAAAAGGGTTAGGGAGTGAGAGGCTTGCAGCTCTGGGAGCCTGAGCATGTCCTCCCTCCTCGTCTGAGTATTTGACACTCCTTGCACCACTACTGCTTCCTTCTCTTGGTCCTGTGGCAGTGAGGCACCAGTTCATCACTGCCCTGCAAGAGAGGGACAGTGACAGCAGCAGAAGGGATGTAGGGTCCACTCCCCATCCCAGGCTCTGGGAGAAGGTGGAATGACACAGGGAGGACATTTTCAGCCCGGCAGGGTGTGGCACACATCCAAAGGTACCAGCAGGACCCCACACATACCTGCCTCAGGCCACCCAGCCAGCAAACCCTTGGGCTGGGAGCACTGGTCCCCTCCAAAGGGCTCTGACCTTTGCTGCTGCTGGCTGAGCAGAAGTGCTGGCTGTTGCAGCAACCTCCAAGAGGCAGCTGGGGGAGGAGGATGCAGCTTTTTGCTATTTTGGAGAGCAGGGAGGAAGAGGAAGAGCTGCTAACAAAGAGCGAAACTAGAAAAATGACGACGGTGACAAAAAAACCCTCTCCCGTTTGGGGAACCAAATGCATTTGTTTCCTGATGTGACAGGGACAGCTCAAAGTGAGAGACACAGCAGAAGCTGAGTGGCAGCTCCCAGGTCCCAGGGTGAGGGTGGGACTGGAAAGGACACCACGAGCCCCCCAAGCCCCTGCCCTGCCCAGGGGCCAGGAGCTGCCTTTGCCTCTCTCCTTTGCCTGTTTCCCTCCATCCTCTCCCCAGCCACTGCCCAGGAGCAGCTGCCTTGCTGTCACACCAGGCAGGAGCCAAGGAGGTGGTAACCAATGGCACCACATTTTTTGGAGATTTTGGGGCTCACAGAAGTGCTGAGGAATGAAGAGGGGGTGTCACAGACATCTTTTCATGAAAAATCCTTTCTTAGGATTTTTCCTCCTGAGAAGCTGAGAGGCCTCAGGAACAAAATGTAAACAATGGTTATCTGCTGCTGTGGAATGCAACAGCTGCATCTGGGATTGGCCCATGTTGGATGTTTATAATTAATGGCCAATCTCAGCCCAGTTAGCTTGGACTCTCTGAGACACAAACCTTTGTTATCATTCCTTTCTATTCTTAGCTTAGCTAGCCTTCTGATGAAACCTTTTCTTCTATTCTTTGAGTATAGTTGTAATGTAATATATATATCATAAGAAAATAAATCAAGCCTTCTGAACATGGAGTCAACATTCTCATCTCTTCCCTCACCTGAAAACCCCTGTGACCACTGTCACAAGGGGGAATCATGGCCTTCCCTACAGCCATGTCTGCTGCTGCCCATCCTGCTGCTGGCTCCTCTGGGGCTGCAGGAGCCACAAACCCACCTTCCCCTTGAGAGCTCTGCTTCTCTCTGCCCCTTCCTGCTGCAAGACTCATTCACAGACAGTGAAATTGTTCTACAGACAAACAAACAGGCCCTTCCCCCTAGGGAGCCTGTGGTCAAGACCAGGAGATGCCATGTTGCTTGGTTTCTTCTCTATTTTCATTTTGGCTTTCAGACTTGCAGATGGGCTCCAGCCACAAAGTCTGGAGGCAGGTCCAGCTTGCAGCCAGCTCCTGGCTTGGGTGGAGGCTGAATCCAGGCTGTTGATTCAGTCCCTCTCTATTTCTGGTGCTGGCTTTATATGTAATTTGAGTCTATATAGTTATGGATGGGAGTAAGTAGAGCGTGAGAATTTCAGCACGGGAGGTGAAGGGATGCTTTGTGAATGAAACATTTGTTAGTGCGAGGATTCAGCAAGAGGAGGGGACACAAACTGGCAGGAAGAGCACAGTGTGGGGGATGGAGGGGTCCAGCAAGGGGTTTAATCCACAGAAGGCTCCACCCAGACCCACCCACACTTTGGCTGCAGTTTTCCTGCTCACAGAGCAGCTCTGGGAATTGGGGTTGAATCCCATCTGCATCTCAGTAGCAGCTCAGGAGAAGCCAAGGCACGCTGAGGAGCTGAGGACAGAGCTGCAGCTCCAGAATGTGCTGTACCCATCTTCCCTGCTCCTGCCATGGCTGGTGGTGTCTCCAACCCCTCAGGCTCAGAGAGAAATGCCATTTGCTGCAGCCAGGGGCAAAACTCCCACTGATGGAATAGGACAAGGACTGCAGGGGTTTGGCCTTCATCTCCAAGAGAGATCTGTGGTAGCTCTGACCTGCCTCAGCACTTCATCAATGCTGGTTTGTGCTTGATGTGGATGGTAGCCTGGGGAGATGTTATCCAGCCATGACTCTGCTCCTCACATCCTCTGCTGCTACTCCTCCTCCTCCCTCAGATCTCTCTGATGGGAGAAATTATCTTGTTTTCTGGAGCTTTTACCCAACTGCAAGGGGTTTTCCAAAACATCTGGAACAGCTCATGGAGCTGGAGTGGAGCATAATGCTGAGGGTGGAAACAGGGTCATGGAAACAGAGGCACCCTGTTAGATTAATGCTTGGGAGCCACGCTGGGACGGGCTGAGTTCAAATCCTCACCCCACTCACAAAGGAAAACAGCTGGGAAGGACACTGAGACCCCCCCCACACACCACCACGTGCCTCTGGATCAGCACAGGGATGGGGCTCTGCAGGGCAGCCTGGGTATCCTGGTGTCCCACACCCTGGAGTCCCAAACCCTGGTGTCCCAAACCCTGGCGTTCCAAACCCTGGTGTTCCAAACTCTGGGTGTCCTGGTGTCCCACACCCAGGAGTCCCAAACCCTGGTGTTCCAAACCCTGGGTGTCCTGGTGTTCCAAACCCTGGGTGTTCTGGTGTTCCAACCCTGGTGTCCCAAACCCTGGCGTCCCAAACCCTGGTGTCCCAAACCCTGGGTGTTCTGGTGTTCCAAACCCTGGTGTTCCAAACCCTGGAGTCTCAAACCCTGGGTGTCCTGGTGTTCCAAACCCTGGCGTCCCAAACCCTGGTGTCCCAAACCCTGGAGTCCCAAACCCTGCTCCTAAATTCAGGCTGTGGGAGGAGCTCCAAGAAGAAGCCAGCATTTTGTAAAGGGCAACGAGGCCCCTTGGGTTATTTGGAGGCTGCCAGCTTGGCATCCCTCACTGCTGGAATACTGAGATGGCTTTGAATACAAAGCAACATGTAGTTAATTAAAAGAGGGGTGTAACTGGTGCCAAGCCCAGAAAATGATGAAAATAGACCTCTGCTAACATCTCCATTTCTCCATTGGACTGATAAAGAGGATCTTGTCAATGCCACAGCCTTGGTTGTGTGGTTTGACTTGGCATCAGCCCATGGTACAAATAGGGCTGGAGTGGAGTCTGCTGCTCAGATAAATAAATAAATTCTAACAATGCAAATCAGAGCTCACCTGATGGGAGGACAAACGGGGCTGGGAGGTGCAGCTGTCCTGGGAAAATGTGTGGGGTTCACAGAGGGGTTGCAAAGTGATTGGTGCTTGAGCCTCCCCGGTTTTACCTGTTAAGGGAAAAAATAAAACCCTTCTGGTAGCATTTTTAGACAGCTGCTAAAAAGAAACCTGATCACTCAACTTGGTACAAGCCAGAATTGCCTTTTTTAGTACAACCACAAGGAGATTCTAGGAAAAGGGAAGGTGCGATTTATAGGATGGGACAACCTCTTTCTTGGAAACAAAAATATGTAAAAGCCATGGCAGAACCATTACTTTGAGACTTATTTCAGTGGACCCCTATGAAAACGTTTCTGTAATGCCTCAGGGGTAATCCAGGCTCCTCAGATTTGTGCTTTCACTGCAGTAGCTCTGCCTGTGTCCCATCAGCTGTGGTGGGCTGAGGATGGAGGGTGCATTTCCTGTGGCTGTGACAATGGGGTGAGAGCAGGGAGGGCCATGTCCCAGCTCTGGTGTCCCCTTGCCAAGAGGAGGGTGGCACACTGGGAGTGTCTAGGAAAAGTGCCTCAGAAGTGATTCAGGGCCTGGAAATGTTGCTTATGCAGACAGGGTGGAGAAGCTCAGTTTAATTTGTATTATTTTTTGTTATTTATTTTAGCACTATATATTGAAAAGTTTTGGCTGATGGATGATATCCCTAAATATCAGGATTGAGAGGGGAGAGGGTTTCCTGGGCTAACAGGAAAAATAGGATAAGATCAACTGAATGAATACAAAAGGGTATAACTTTGGGCTGGAATGAACACTAAGGTCATCTGAAAAATTCAAATGGAGAGTGGAACACCCATCCCCCTGCACTGACTGCAATGAAATCTTCGACTTTTGTAGAGAATATTTGGGAGTTCAGGGTGAGGGATTCTTGCATGCTGTGGCTGTGCCTCCACCTGCCAGCCCACAACAGGCTCTGGGTTTTAAACCCAGATTTAAACACTGATGGCCTCAGGCTCTCCAATCCAGGCAAGAAAACAAGCTGTGAAAAAAGTAAACATGTCACTGAGGTATTTTCCTTTCAGATGGGTTGATCTTTCCAAGCTCAGAGAAAGGACACAAGGAAGCTGCTGTCAGACATGAGGATACCAGCCTTGACTTCACAAATGTGTGAATAATGTTTGCTGAACTTTATGTGTTATTCCAGAAGAAACAAAACAAAAAAAAAAATTAAAAAAACAAGGGAAGGGAAAAGTTTTCACTGGACTGTGGCAGATGTGATTCCCTCCGGTAACCTCACTGCTCAGCCCAGGCTCAGCAGCTGCTGTCAGCACTGGCTGCATTTGCCCTGGCATGCCTGGATGGAATCCTGGTGGGATCCAAAGCTCCTTTTAAAAGGGCTGGTGACCCATGGGGCACCTACCCCATCTCCATCCCACCCCACAGCACCCATGGGCTGCTGCCACAGGGATGGGCTCAGGGCACAGACAGGGCATTGTTTGTGCAGGACCTCCCTCGAGTGCCTTTGCTGCTGAACTCCCTCTGTGGTTTCCTGTATTTGAACCCCTTATCTGGTATCCTGCCACCAGAACATGTGCTTGGGAGGGTGAGTTTTATGGGTTGATAAGGTTTTATTGCAGCCAGACTTATTGGTGGATGTCTGAAATAAAGAGATGGGGAGCCTGAGGAGATGGGGTCCAGGCAGGTCCAATTTCCACTAAACTCAGTAGTCTGGACACAGGTTTTAAGTAAAACCCAGGCAGTTTTGAGTCCAGCTCAGGCATACCTGGGAAGGTCCTTGTCAGAGAGCTCCAGGGCAGTTGCAGTTTGTACCTAGAAATTAGGTTTCATTGAAATATTCATTTCCATCCCCTGGCAAAGGGAAGCAGCCACAGGGATGTGGTGTGTGCTGTACCCTACCCACACACCTGAGCACCCCCTCAGAACCCCAGAACAGTGAGGGCTCCTCACTGCACCCCACCAGGTCATCCCACCAGGTATAGGTGCAATATCTATATCTATATCTATATCTATATCTATATCTATATCTATATCTATATCTATATCTATATATCTATATATCTATGTCTATGTATTGCACCCTCTTCTGCCTCCGTTTCCCTCTCCACTCCTCACACCTCCATCACAGCCTTCCCTCCAACATGGGCCAAGTTCTTCTCTTAGCAGCAGCTTTCATTTAACTTTTTCTCTTCCTTAGCATCAGATTAGAAATAAATTAAGCTGGCCAGTAATGACTTTGCCAGGTGCTGGCTGCTGCTGCACTCCAGCTCTGAGTGTCCTTTGTGTGCGTGTGTGTACAATGATTAAAGAGCCTTTATTAGTCCCATGACTGAGCTGTAATAGGAAAACCCTGTGTCCTTCCTGCCAGTGAACAGCTCTGCAGGAGTGCTCTGCCCCTGCTCCTGTGCTCAGCAATGCTGTGGCCACAGGGTTAGAGGGCTTTCTGATCTATTTTACCCAAAGGGACACACAGGGAATGTGATGTCGGACATGGAGATGGTTGTGTGTGGTCTCCTCAAGCTGTTTGTGGTCCCATGTGTCAGCTCCCATCAGTGTTGCTCCCTGGGTGCTGCAGGGGACCCATTCAGTTCCCTTCCATGAGCTGGTGCTTCAGCCTGCCCCTGCTCATGTCCATCCAAGGACACAGGGTGATGTGGAGGCTGCAGTTCTTGGGAAGGGATTTGTTTGCAATGATTTGAACCAATCTTCCCCTAAATCCATGCTGTGACCTGACCTCCAGCACAGAAACCCCCACAGCACTGCCAGGGATCCTGGTCCTCCTGATTTATCCATCAGCCTAACAGAAGAATTACCTTCTAATAAACTTCAGCTTGCTCTTACCCAACCAAACACATCAGAACCTTTCCAGAATGTCTTTTACTTCTGAGATGGCAGATGCCAGGACATTCTCTTAGCTTCAGGCTGAATTTCAGGGCATAAACAAACATCTTCAGGACAGATATTGTCAGCCACTGGCTGTGGCTGTGCTGTTGGCATCCCTTGGTCCCAGGCATGTGTGGCTGTCCTGGACCCACCACCATGAAAATGAATTAGGGACCTCTGGGAGCTGGGATGTGCTGTGGGAGCATCAGGTCACACAAACAAAGCAGCCCAAAGTGACTGCTGCTGTCTCTGCAAGAAGGCACCAATTATTTTGAGTGTTCTGGGCCAACAGATACAAACTGTGGCCAGACACAGAGCCTGCCCTGTGGATGTAAATCTGTCAGGAGGCCAAGTGATGGGGAAAGGGCTGATTTTTACGTTTTGGTTGAGACCTCTTCCCAGCACAGGGCTTTAAGCTGGTGGCTCACCCCAGCCCCACCACATCTCTGCAAAGCAAATGCTCTGCACTTCTGCCAGGCTGCAGCCAGCCAGGGGATGCTGCAGAGGGAATTTCAGGGGGTAACTGGAGTATGGCAGCAAAGAGAGAAAACAGAGAAAGATATTTTCTTTCCTCCCCCATAGCTCCACTCCCGGCGCATCCCTTCAGAAGCTCCATTAATGGCAGAAGGCAAACACAGGGAGTGGGCTGCTTTTTTTCCCTGGACCTGCCCCCTCTGAATCACGCTGGGCTTGCAGCATTTCCTGCAAATGCCCCCCTGGGCCCATCCCGCCCTCCTGCAGGGCTGCCATCTCTGCCTGCATACAAAGGAGGTTGCATCATAACTGCTTTTTAAACTCCCAGCCTTTTGAAGTCAACGCCAAAGTTTGTTTTTACACCTGATCCGAGCCAAGTCCCTTGTTCTGGTGTTTACGAGAGTCTCTTTGGTTAGCAGGAGCTCACTCACCTTTGTAACAGTCAGGTTATCTCAGCAATGTTTGTCCAGACTGGAAAGAACCTGGGCTCTTGAAGAACTGAAAATCAAAGTAATTCTGGGCTCTAGAAGGACCGAAAATCAACGTCATGAGAGACACCAAACAACAGCTCTGCTGGAAGACTTCCATCTCTCTCTCCAGCCGTGTCTGAGATTGTCAGAACTCCCTGGAGGGGAAGAAACATATTTTGAGGATAGACATCCTTTAGAGGAAACAGGGAGAACCTCAAAAACAGGGCCTTGAAGTTCACGGGGTAGGGATGGAGTCAGCTGCACCATCACTCACCCAACATCCATGGCACAGGAAAAGATGCTCAGACTGGGCAGGGACCCCCAACATTCCCAGGAGCAGTGGGTTGGAGCAGGGAGTGACTTTTCCTTCACTTCTGGGCTCATTTTGGAGCTGTGCAACCCCTGTGACAGCTGTGGCCATGGCACTCCCAGGATCCCTGGCATTCTGTGTCCTCTGCTGAACATTTACAGCGCAGCAGTTCACAAACACCACCCTGGCCGTTCACATCATCCCGTTTTCCCCAAAACCACCCAGCCAGGCTTGGAACACACAAATCCCGAGCGCAGGGCTGGGGCTGAGCCGGCAGCAGAGGGAAGCACCACCCGCAGCAGGAGAGCCGGGCTGCGGAACCTCAACCCAAATTCCTCACCGCGGGCACGGAGCAAAGCAGGCGCTCGGGGCGAGATGAAAGCCGAGTGCTTAATGCAGCAGCATCTTCCCCGAGCCGACTTTCCAGTCGCGGCTTGCACGGGCTTCCTTGCGGACATCTGGCAGATGCGCCGGCAGAGGAATGCGATGGGCTGTGCAGATGGGAGGTGCCGCGCTCAGGTTGCAGCCGTGGGGCAGGGAGTCAGTGTTTTGTTTATAAACACAGGCAGGATGACTAAGATAAGAAGGGGATGGTAATTAAATTAAATTAAGGCTCTGGAAGTCGTTAGATGAGCCTGAAAGCATCAGCAGCCGCTCGGATTCCTGGTTCTGCAGAATAGGGGCTCTCTGTGATGGAGCATCAGGGGATGTGCAGGGGGGGTCTTTCATCAGCTCAGTGGGAGGAGATGGACACAGTTCTATCCAAACAGGGGACACAGAGGGGAGTCAGGTAAAAATGAAACACCAGAGCATCAGGGGAGGAAGAGAAAGTCCACAAAAGCTCTTCCCGTTCCCCTGGGAAAAACATTCCCAAAGCAGGGATGTGTCACCGTGGTCACAGGGGTTTTCAGGTGAAAGGAGAGATGAGAATGTTGACTCTATGATCAGAAGGCTTGATTTATTATTTTATGATATATATATTACATTATAACTATACTAAAAAGAAAAAGAAAGGAAAAAGTTTCCTCAGAAGTGAGCTACGCTAAGAAAAGAAAAAAAAATGATAACAAAGCTAGCTCTCTCGGACTCTGTCTGAGATAGCTCAGTCCTTGATTAACTATTAATTATAAACATTCAAGACAGCCCAATCAAAAATCTACCTGTTGCATTCCACAGCAGCAGACAACCATTGTTCACATTCTTTTTTCTGAAGCCTCAGCTTCCCAGAAGAGAAAATCCTAAAGAAAGGATTTTTAGTGAAAAAGATGTCTGTGACATGGATGGGGAACTGACGCACTGTGGGATGAAGGGATGAGGGATTTTGGGATTTTGGTGCAAATGGAGAGTTTTGCAGAAGTCTGTTGGGTTGTAAATGCCCCTTCACATCCAGAGCATCTCTGCAGGTGGTTTGAGCCTCTTGGTGAGAAATGGGAAGTAATCAGGGGTGAGCAGATCAGCCCTGACCCAAACTGTCTGGAAGGCATTTCTGGGCTGAGGCAGTGGCAAAGCCTGTCAGCCACTGACTGGTAAGTTTGGAGAAAAATTGCTTAGGAATTGTGACAGCAGAGATGCAGGTTTTGGATGGGTTTCTGTATCCAGTATGGAGGCTGCTGCTCCACCTGTGTCAGCTCAGAGAAAATGATGCTCAGAGCCAAACAAACCCACCCAGCACTGGGGGATTGTGGCTTCTCTTCCCAGGGCTGCTGGTTTGCTGGGAGATCCTGTGCCTGTTTATTTTTCTTTGCTGCTTGCAGTGGCCCTGATACACCTCCAAGCCTTAAATGCTTTCCCTGCTGCCCACATGGGGTAAATTGGTCCTGGGAGCTTTCCTACCTCCCTGGGAAGAGGGAATGGGCTGGGAAGGTCTGGATGCTGCAAGGCAGGCAGGCTGGGGGGCTGGGGCAGCTCGGAGAAGGATGTTTCATGGCCATCTGTGATCCAGAGACCGATGTCTGCTGCTGTCCCAGCTTGGGAGCCTGGCCCCAGAGTACATGATGCAGACATGTGCTTTTTAGCTCAGGAGGCCTTTCAGCCTGCTCTCCTGGTGCCAGCCCTTTGCAAAGGAGAAGCATGGAGGAAATACCAGCAGTCCTTGCAGCATTAATCACGTCCAGGATGATGAATGCAAATAAAAACCCTGGATCCTTGGAGAGGGGGAGAGACCCTTTTCCCACCAAGTGTCTGCAGAGTGCTGGTTGATCAAAGCTGGGCTGAGGGAAAGCTTCTGTTTCATGCAGGTGCCAAGGGGAGAGCAGGTAACTTATTGGTGGCTGCATGTTTCTAATTGGTGAAGGAAGGACCCACAGCAGCCCTCAGAGCACCCTGCTGCCACCCTCCTGACACATTCTTTAATCTCAGCCCAGGGAAACCATCAGCTCAATCCCTGTCAGGAGCTGCAGGAAGGTGACAGCTTGCTGTGATGCTGATGGAGAGGGAGGCAGGACCCCAGTGAAGAGGCTGGAGCAGCCAGAAGGGTGGGACACAGCTTTTGGTGATGAGGCTGCTCCTGCAGCCCCACCAGTGTGGGCAGGTACATCCCATGGGGAAGCCAATGCGTTTCCACATGGATTCACTGGTTTGTGGTGACAAATCCTCTCCTCTTTGCCCAGCAGCCCCCACAAGGCCTTTTTCCTTCCCTCAGGGCTGTGGGGAGTGTGCTGGTGGCTGGGAGGGACAGGAGAGCATGGGCTCAGGCTGGCATTGCTGCTCTGCTCCATGAACAGCCCCCATCTGTCCAGGCTGCTCATGGCTCAGGTGTGCCAGGGCTCAGGGCTGAACCCAGCTCCTGGCGCAGCTGAGGGTGCAGTGGGAGCTCAGCAATCCCTGAGAAGCAGGGACTGGCCCCTGCCACCCCTTCCTGGTCAGTGGGACACCCCAAAGGAGATTTCATTCAGGTTCTGTCCTGTGGTTCCTGGGGCAGGCTGAGCTCCCCATGCAGCTCCCCAGGGGAGAAGCTCATTTTCCAACCCCTGTCTGGGGCTTTGGGGACAGCATGTGCCAGCTTTGGTCCTGCTGATCTCCCCAATTAGTGTCCCATCTCCTTTTCTGCTCTTCAAAGCACTGAGCATCATTAATCTGTTTGGGGGATTAATGCCCCATGAGCTGGGGAGGCTGGTCCCTGGCCCTCTCACACACACAGCCCTGCACTCTAATAGTTTTTGCTGCCCCTGTCACAGCTGTTAAGGCTACAAAAGCCCCGAGTAATGTGATCTCCCAGGGCCCTTGTCCACAGAGGCCCAGGCTCTCTGGACCCTTTTGAAGGCAGGAATGTGGCTGAGCATGACCAAGTTTGTCCCAGCCATGGCCTTGTGCTCTCCTTCCCGACCATCCAAGCAGGAGTTAACTGTGCATGAAGAATTGGATCAGCCTGTGGGACAGCCAGCCCAGTGCCCCCCTTCCACCCTCCCAGCTCCCATCACCACAGAGTGTCTCAAATTCAGGGCTGAGTGGCCCAAGAGCCAGGAGAGTGTGCTGCAGGCACTGATGGGCGCAGAAGGGTTTAAACCAAATTTAGGACAATAAACTTGGCATAGATTGCAGACCTTTTCCCATGATTGTTTTCTCAGGAGTCAATGAGTTGGACACTCTGCAGGAGAGATATGACACAGCCACTGGCATGTGCCATGGAAAATGGACCAGCTTGCTTGGGGATACAAAATGCACCAGTCCCTGTGTATCACTTAGCAGGAGCCAGGGACTTCTCCAGAAGGAAATGGAAAGAAAAGAAAAATAAAAGAAAGAAATGGAAAAGAAATGGAAAATAAATGGAAAATGGCCACACAAGGCACAGGAGGGTGCTGGTTGCTCTGGAGGCTGTGGGACCCTTTCTCCAGGTCTGAATGTCCTTTTCCCTTTTTCCATGGCAAGGATCAGAGAGGAGTGCTGGCTCTCAGTGCCCTCCCTGGTGCCCAGGGCTGTGCAGGCTCTCAGTGCCCTCCCTGGTGCCCACGGCTGGGGTGCTGTGCCCCACAAGGAGGGAGCCCAGCTGTTGTTGGAAGCACAGTGTGCTCCAGCCTGGATTTCAAAGCAGCTGCCGGCTCTTGCCTCGGATCTGAGGTGGCTCAGTGGGACTGGGCAGCTTTGTAATTTGAAACAATGGGGTTAGGGGGAGACTGTGCCGCCAGCAGCCCCAGCCATACAAGGAAAGAGGATCCCAGTGTGTGTGCACAGCCCTGCGTTCCCCATCCTCCCCCTGCCCAGCCTGGGACAGGCAGCCCCAGCATCACCCAGTGCCCCCAGAGCAGAGGCCAGAGGACACTGAGATGGGCATCAGGCACAGCTGGGTCCTGTCCCTCCTCAGGCTGTTACAGGTGGGGTTTGGGTTTCTCTCCCTCTTGTTTTCTACACAGTGCTGAAACTCTACGCCAGGGCGGGAGATGCTTGGGGGAATTTGCCACGGCAGATGGTGGGGAAAGAGAAAAGGGCAGAGCATGGGGAAAAGAGAAAAGGGCAGAGCACAGCACTCTGCCTGTGGGCACAGGAACACAACACCCCACGAGGGAGTGTGCAGTGAACAGCCAAAGGTGGGCAGCCTGCAATGAAAGCTTTTAATGCCCAGGGCTCTCCTGCCTTCCCTACACTCACACACCTGCAGGCCAGGAACAATCCCGCTCCCAACTCCTTCTTCCTTTCTTTCTTTTTCTTGCTTTTGCTCTCTTCTCCCTCTGAAACAAAGATGCTTCTCCAGATGCACTCGTCCCCATCCAACAGATCCCTTTGTCTTGTCGCTTTGAATTATATTTTCTTTGTCTGCATTCGCCATCCTCCCAGGCTGAGCCCTGGATGTCTCATTAGAAGGGAGATTCTGGCCAGCGGTGCCAAAACTCCTCGCAACGCTGACGCAGAGGGATCCTTGCTGGAGGGAAGATGCTAAAAGCTAAATCTCAGCCAAGGGAAGACTGCAGGATGAAGTCAGAGTGGAGAGATGATGCCCGAAGGGAATTAGGAAACTTCGGGATGATTTTAGGATTATAAAAGGGATGAAGAAAAATTACAGGAGCAGAGCCAGAAGACTTCTCACCCCAAGCACAGAATTTCTCATCCCAAATGAGGCACATTGGCAAATGAGATTCCTGTGGATGCTGTCCCCGGGGAGAGGCACAAGGGCAGCCCTGGGTGATGACAGCTCCTGCTGTCCCCTGCTGCAGGGCAGGGCCCTGAGTCACATCCCTGGGTGGGATGCCCTGAGCTGCCAGGCGGGTCCTGCTGAGCAGCCCAGCTCTGTGGTGACTTTACCCCAGACCTCAAAGGGCATCTGGGTGCTCAAACCCAGACTCATTCCTCCCAACTGGCTCAGTCTGGAGTAGAAAAAGAAATGAGCTCTCCCCGCAGGCCTGCCCTCACTTAACTTTGCAAGAGGAAATTTTCCTCCCGAGCTCCAGGGATTGCAGGACATTTTTGATGTGAGTGAGATATGGAAAGCAAACCTGACCTTTTCAACCAGAGAAAGGCTGTTTCCCCACAAGTCTGTGTCGCAAAAAATGTTGGGTTTTATTTTCCTCCCAGTACTGCACTGAAAACAAACATCCAAACCTCAGACTTTGCTACAAAGCACAGCTGTCTCTCAAAACCAGCTCTCAGCCATTTCTATCTGGCCCTGCCTCCCTGTGCTGCTCTCTGCAGGCTCAGGGAGAGTGGTGGGATCAGCCTGGGGAGTTTTTCTGTTCCCACCAAACACCTTGGCTAGCGTGGAGTCCTTTTATTGCTGGGATGTCACTCACACTGTGCTTGTTTAACTCACACACCAGCTGCCTCTGTTCATGCTACTGCTCTGAGAACCAGGGCTGAGCTCTTCCCAAGTTCACAGGAAGGTGGGCTCATTTGGGGACCTGGGATGTAAATCCCCTCCAACACTGCATATATTTGCATCTGCATCTGATTTTATCTCCCCTCTCACACTGCAAGATTCCCGTGACCTGTCACATTGGGGAAAAGAAATGCATCCCTCACAGGTTGAGTTTGGGATTCTTTTTCTGCTGTTGGTGACTGCTTTACTTTTTATTGATTTTTAGGGTCCCATAATGACCAAACAAAGATTTTTTTTTTTCCATCAAACATGATGGCTGCTGCTCAACCACCACGTGTCCCCCAGACCAGCATCATCTGGAGTGGCACCACCTCCTCAGGCAGCCACGGTGTGGCACATGCATGGAGCAAGCCCTTCCTCAGCCACTGCGCCTGTTTTCCCACTTTGGGACATAACAGAAGATCCTTTCAACAACATTTCCTTTGAAAAATAATCCATCTAGCTCTGTTTTTGGAAAGTGCTCCATGCTCTGCACAGGAAGAAGTTAATTACTGTCCGGGGGGTGAGGGCGTGTGTTCTCAAATGTTTTAAATGTTTAATTTTCTTGAAAGAAAAACCATCTCTGATCTCTGTTGGATCCTCTCCCTGTTTACACAGAGGGTTTCTATTAGCAGGGCCAATGGTACATCCCTGACTGCCACGTCCGTGTCCTTTCCTCCTTCCCTGCAAACAGGAACCCCTCCCAAGGGGGTGTGCCCCACCTCTCTGAGCCCCTCTCTCCAGGGAGCAGGGAGGGCCCCAGCTCTGCTGGCAGTGTCTGCTCCAAGCACTGCTCCATGCAGACCCTGAGCTGTGGTGGAATGACCTCTAACTGGTGCAACTTTTCCTTTCCTGCCCGTTTTCCAGGAAGATGCGGAAAAAGTGAGATGAGTGACCCCCACCTCACAGCCTCTTCCAGCAAGGAAGATCAAAATGTCACTGAGACCTTTGCTGGTGGATCCAAGCTCAGCTGCCCTTCCACAATATCATCCCTGTTTTGGGATCCAACCTCTGCTCACATCAGCTGGGGATGGACCATGATGGTGAGGCATCCTCAGCTACTTCAGATGAGGTTTTCAGGCAGAGGGTGCCCCACAGACATCCCTGTGTCCCCATCATGGAATAGTGTTTACAGCAGGGACAACAGGAGCTTTGCTTAGTCCCAACCCCCTCTAATGGCATTTGGGGTCTCTCCTACATCCCCTGTGCACCACAGATGGGCACAGGCTCCCAGGCCCACCCAGATGACCCCAGCTGTTGGTCCCCAGCTTGTTGAGGTCCTTTGTGGGGTGCTGAGCTGGTGTGGAGTCCCTGGGGAGATGGAGTCTGTGGTGGGACAGCCCTGAGTGCCTGGCCATGGACACCCAGAGCTGGCCATTCCACTGGAGAACAGATTTCCTTTTGTTATTGCTGCTTATCTCAGCCCTGCTGGTGCCTGCAGTGCATTGTCAGGGATGCTGATTTAATGTTGATGAGAGGATTATGAGAATGACCCTCAGTGTGGTAATACCCATTTGATTTTTAGTTTATCACAGTAAGGAAGAGGTGACTAAGAGGAAGGGCTGGGGACAGCGGTCAGGGTGACCCAAGTGTGCGTGCTGTGACATTTACAGGCTGTGCTGGAGACTGAGGTGGGCAAACCTTGTAGGGATTTTAGAGGTTGTTCTGTGAAGAGTTCAGGGCTGGGCCTGTCACCTTCTGGAAAGATCCACCACATGAACCATTGTGTGGGGTGGATGGTGTTTTCAGGGTCTGATCCACTTTCAGAACCTCTAGGTTAGTGTTAAATGAGTGGGGTCCATGGAAGACCAGATGGACAGGGCTTGCTCTTTGTGCACTTGGAGGGCATTAGTTGTGGGGCTGCTGAGAAATGGAGAAGGACTTTGGCACCTGATTGTGGGGCAGGGGGAGCATTGGGCAGGTTGAGGTGAACAAGTGGGACTCTGAAGGCTCTGCATCTGGGTTTCACAACTCCATCTCCTGGGATGACTTCAAACATCTGCCAGCCTTAATTTTCAGCTGTTTTCCTGTGGAGCCACTCTCCCAGAACAACTGGTATCTCACACCTGTCCTCAGAAGTGTCCTGCAGCAAGCAAAGCCACAGCACCCCTTCTCAGCAGGCTGGGTGCACGGTGCAGCTCTATGAGCTGAGGAACTCAAGTTGCTCCTCTCAGCTGCCCTTCCACAATGTCATCCCTATTTTGGGCTCCAAACATCCACCTGTGTTCAGGACAAGCCAAGCTCAGTCTGCAGCAAGCAAACCAGGCTGGTGCACTGACTCCATCTGTGTCCCCTCACCAGAGTGTGGATGGCAAAGGCAGCAATGCTCATGGGAGAACTGGGAGATGGAGAGGACAGGAGGAAGAGGAGGCAAGGCAGAAGGCCGTGCTGGGAAGGCTGTGGGGGCCACGTGTGCATCCGGCCAAGCCCACATACTGCTCTTCACACTGAGAACCGCTGTGGCTGGAGGAAGGGGCTGCCTGGGGAGCTCTCAGCCTGGCCTCTGCAGGGTCAGGGCTCCTCACAGCTTTATTTTGGCCGTGGGGGCAGCAGCGATGCTTTGCGGTGAGCCGTTGTGTGGCTGGCGGGGCTGGAGGAGCACCAGAATGACTTTATTTTGGAAATATGTCCCTGTGGAGCACTCAGTGTCCCTTGGCTATCCCAGCCCAGAGCCGGTGGAGCCGCTGGGACCTGCTCCACTCACAATTGTACTCTCCCCATCCCTTATGGCTCTGCTGGGAAAAGAGCTGGCGAGGAAAGGAGCCAAGTCCGCGCGCGCTCGTGCTCCCTTTGGCACGCCCGAGCCAAAGGCTGGCTTCTTTCTCCCTTTCTTTTTCCTTTCTTTAGTCTTTCTTTCTTCCCCAGGTGCATTTTTCAGGTTGATAGCACAGTAGAGAAGATGAGAACGTGGTGGGGCTTTGGCCAGGATTGTGGAAGGAGGGGAAGCAGTGTGGTGGTGCTTGGCAGCGCCGTGTCTGCTGTTGGGCCAGCCGGGTGCCAGGCAGGAAAGGGCGTCCCCAGCCCTGCTTGGAAAGGAAAGGGATGGGGACAGAAAGGGCAGAGTGGCGCCCGGGGAGGGTCACACCAGGTGGGAGAGTGCCCAGCTCCCCCCAGGCAGGTTGTGCCCTTCAGGTCCACCGTGGGCTGGAGAGCGGGGCTGGGGGGACAACGCGCTCTTGAATCTGGCCCAGAATAAACAACCTTCTGCTGCTGGAGAAAACAGCTGGCCTGTTTTCCAGCCTGACCGGGAAATGGTGGAGCCTTTTTCCTCTGGCCCTGTTCCAGCAGGGAGTTGCAGCAGCATTAACCCACTCTGGTGGATGGGAGTGAGGAGCTTGTCCCAGGATTGACGCTGGCTCCCGGGATGGGATGGGACTTTTCCCATTTGATTTTTGCTTTGGCATTGTCCCATTTCATGATCTTACTGTGTCGACCATGGGTCTCCTTGGATGCTGTTGAATAGGAACCCTCTGCCTCGAGACCTCCTGATCCCTAGAGGCGCTGGAGACCAGCTGGAAGAATGAACGAAGCTGGAGATGGGTCTGGATGTTCTCACTCAGCTTCCCACAAAACAGGAGTGAAGTGGCATTGCAAACCATGGGGTGGAAGGAGAGCAAAGAGCAACCCACACTTTCATGAGGGACTTATCTTTAAGGAAGACACCCAAAGAACCACCAAGTCCATCACCTAATAGAATTATTGTAGCTAAAACCATGTATTTCCCTTCCCTAGAGTACATGGCAGCCCCGTGAAGTACCTGTGTGTTTGCACTCTGGAGCAGGGCTGAGCTTAGCACAGGCACGTGAGTGAATTGGCTGCAGACCCCCTGGAGTCAGCCATAGGATGCCTCCCCACGGGAGGACCAACTTAGCATAAATATTTAATAGCTCCAGTAAATATTTAACTTCTCTGACATGAGTGAGGATGGAAAAAACAGACCCTGGCGGGCAACCTCGCAAAGCCCCTGGGTGAGAGGCTTC
Organism: Zonotrichia albicollis; assembly: GCF_047830755.1. NCBI lineage: Eukaryota > Metazoa > Chordata > Aves > Passeriformes > Passerellidae > Zonotrichia > Zonotrichia albicollis. The sequence goes on along the minus strand of NC_133834.1, from coordinate 4,485,615 downwards.
AGAGAGCTCTTCCCAACTCTGAGCCCATTGTATGGGCTTCTAGGCAGGACCTGGCTTTCATTAGATGTATGAGCAGAGCCTAACACGGGGAGGCTGTGATCTGGAACCAGACCATTACAAAAATAGCATGCCCTTTGCACGAGTCGAGAAACACCCGCTCCCAATTAACCAGGAACGTCATCCCTCTGAGGCTCAGAGCGGCACTCAGCTGGCTCGTGCTCGGCATTGTGAGCATCTCTTTGGGCATTTCCAGCTTGAGAGAGCATTGCTGGGAGGACAAGCTTTTTAAAGGGTGGGCACAAGTTGTGCAGAAGAGGAAATCCTGCTCTTGAGGCTGCTCATTACAATCAACATTTACAGAGGGATTTTTGCCCTCTCCAGCTGTGCACGGCACACGTTGATTGTGGTCAATGCAAAATGCCACCCCTCTTCTGAGGGATCAGGAATGTCTGGAGCAGAGGAGACCTGCACATCCTTTCTCCAGGCCAACCCTCTCCTCTAACACTCTGAACTTCAAAATTTGTTTTTCGTCATCATTTCCTCTCTTTTTTAGTTGAAACACCACTGTCTGAGAGGATGTCGCACATGTGCAAGGTGCTAGAAAGCCCTTGTCCTGTGTATCCAGCTGCCTCAGTGCAGTGGTCTGGGATTTCAGGAGCTGGCAAGTGGTCACAGAGCTCTGTCACAGCCTGTTTTATTTTGAAGAGCCAGCTTTGCACAGCGAGACCTAGAAACTCTGCCATCTGCTCGGATGTTTCTGCGCTAATATTAGTGCAGCTAAATATTTGCATGTGGGCCTCTTTTAGCACTGGGTGTCCCAGAGGGATATGGGCCACGTTTCTGGGGTTTTTAATAGAAAGCAAGAGAGGCCATGAAGTCAGAGGAAGAAAAGGTGTCAGAAAACACCAGGTCAATGGAATGGGGCACTCCAGCATCAACAAGAGTCCTCCAAAGGCTCTGTGTGACCAGTTCCAAGTGATGCTAAGGGGGTCTGGGCTTGGGTGATGCTCTGTCTTGTGTAAGGGAGGAAGCCTGGCAGGTCAGCAAAGCTAAAACCACTCAGACTCATCCTTCCTGAGACGCATCACCCGATACTGGCTCTCTGAACTGTGGTTTCCTGATGCAGCTGTTTGATAAATATTTATCTCTGCTCTATTGCAAAGCAATTAGGACAGCCTCAGAAGTGGGTTTACTCAAGAGGCACCACAAAAATAAGACAATTTGGATAATTAATGTATCTGTTTATTTTCCATTCATAAGGGCTCTCCTGAAAGCTCCTGTGGAAACAGGCACTTCCCAAAGCTCTGTGTGTCTCTATGGTGCTGCACAAAGGTTGAAATTCACACCTTTGCTGTCGCTCACCTCATACTGGTTTCACCCCAGTGTCCACACACTGAAGCTGCCAGCTTGCACCAGTAACAGGGAGAGCTGCACAGGCTTTAATCAGGGCACTGGCTGCAATTTGGGAGGCTCCAGTGTCCACATGTGCATCTCCCTGTGCAGGCTGTTGGGGAGCACTGTAGGTGAACACCGAATAACAGCAATTAGGCTGTGAGAGCTTGGGTTTTGCTGCAGAAAAAAAAATGTAACTGTCCCAGAAACAGGTCTGGGGGTCTTATATGAGCTTCTTGGTCACAGGGAGAGCAGTGGAGGGATGCAGTCTCCAAATCAAGCAGTGAGCTCATGGGAGATGGGTTTCATTTTCCTTCTTTAAACTCGTTTTAATATTCCTACTTTCAGTTTTGCCCAGGACAGAGAAGGTGCTGGGACCACTCCCAGCCTGCAAACCCCTACAGTGCAGGGTGGACACAGGCAGGCAACACTGACTGCTGTGGGGTCAGATCAGGGGTCCAGCCCCAATTTCCTGCTCATACCTACCAGGAGCCTGATCCCATTCCAGTCCCAGGCCAGTGCTGCAGGGTTGCACCAGGACATTCCTCAAGCCCTGCAGTCAAACAGGGCTGCATCTCACCCATTCCTGAGGACCAGCTGGAGGTCACATCATCCCTGTAGGAAGTGTGGAGAGACCAAGGGGTTTGCACATCCCTCGTGGAGGGGCTGCAGGGTTTGCACAAGCTTTGTAGAGGAATCCAGGGTGCTGCTGGCAGAAAAGGGAGCTGGTTTATGGACTTGTAGCACAAACCAAGCGAATCCTCCACGTGTCAGGCCACAAGATTAACTGGGGCCCAAGACTGGGAGGGTGACAAAGGGACAGAAGAGGCTCCTTTGTTGGATTTGGGAAGAGGCAGCCCCTGCACTCTCCTTTGTGCAGTTGCCGCCTCTCGCTTTGCTTTTTTCCCTTCTCCCTTCAACAGGTTGCTCGGCACAAGCCTCCCTGGCATTCAGGGCCATCCCACACCCCCTCCCATGGCCCATCACCATCTGCTCACCACAGCCCCTCACAGTCCAGCCCCGAGCCCTCGTCCAGCGTGGCTCCACAGCCCTTTGTGCCATTTTATCCCCTCGGTCATAACTCCTCCACCACTTGCCCCTCGCTCCCTCCTTCTTGCCCGTAAAGGCGAGAGGTGGGAAGGGAAAGGTTTCCCCAGCTCTGTGCAGAAATGTTCGAGTGTGTCAAAAGACAAAGCCTGTCCCCTTTGCAACCCACCAGCTGCTGCTGCCACAAAAGCAGCGAGAGGAGGGGGGCCAGGAGCGTGGGGGGCACTTTGTGACCCGAAAGGAAAAACCTTGAGAAAAGAACAGAATAAATATCCCCTCCTTCCGCCCCTTCTTAACAAGAGGGGACAGAATTAAACACTTTTGTTAAGTGAGGGGCTGTTCCCCACACCAGTTAACACGGCTCCTGCGCCCTGTCCTGGTGTCGGACTTTAACTCACTCTGTGTCGTGTCCTTCTCTTCACGGGCAGAAAATTCAATTAGTCTCGAGCAAATGCCTTCCTAAAGGACACAGAAAACGAAAATAAAGAGGAGAAATCTGCTTTCATCCTGTACAGAAAGAGGCTCTGGGGGGAAAATACAGATTAGGGAGATAAAGAGGCAGGTTTAGGGCTTTCAAAAGGAGATTTCTTTTCTTTTCTTCTTTTCTTTTCTTTTCTTTTCTTTTCTTTTCTTTTCTTTTCTTTTCTTTTCTTTTCTTTTCTTTTCTTCTCTTCTCTTCTCTTCTCTTCTCTTCTCTTCTCTTCTCTTCTCTTCTCTTCTCTTCTCTTCTCTTCTCTTCTCTTCTCTTCTCTTCTCTTCTCTTCCTCTTCTCTCCTTTTTCCTTCCCTCCTTTCTTTTCTTTCTCTTTTGGTTTGCTTTCTTTGTCCTTCTTTTTTAATTCCTTACCTATCCTCTCTCCATCTCTTGCTCTTTTTCTCCTGCAGCCATCTGATGACCAAAGCCTGGTCCCACACACTCCAGTGCTGAATCAATCCAAACCCCTGTGTAAGCAGAGCTGTGTTTGTCTTGCTGTGAGTGAGGCTCCAAACCAGCCTTGGGTCTTTGCCTGTCTACACAGCTCCTCCATCCAGGTACAACCCTACCCCACTGCCAGGAAAAGCCAAGGATTGACGCAGGGAACCCTTCCCTGCTGGGCCAGCCATGCTACAACCAACAGCCTTGGGGATTTCTGTGGGATCCCTGGCAATCAGTGACCACAGGAAAACAAGGGGAACATTCCAGTGGTTCTGCATCAAGGACCAGCTCTGTGTGCTCAGAGCTGGGGTGCTGCTGGCTGGGCAGGGTGCCAGGGGGGCACGGAAGGGCTGGTGCCTCCCCCACGGGGCACTCGGCGTTTATCACGTTTCCCGGCGCTCGCGCTTCCTGCTCTTGATTGCAGATGCTGCTGTCTAATCACAGCTTCCTCCCCTGCCTCTCAGGGCAGGTTGGCATCATCCCACCCTTCATGTTCACCTCCCACCACTGGTTTTCCCCATGTTGTTCACCTCCTCCTCCTTTTCCAAGAAGTTCCTGTTCGTGTGCTGCTCTGCTCCTCGGCTGCCAATGCTCTGGAGCGAGGGCTGTTGCCTGATATTGCTGCGTGCCAGAGATAAGAGCTAATCTCTGTTTTATGGTCATGAATAAAACTTGCAGATCAGAGTCTCTGTGCGGAAATCAGGACCATACAAACCCTCACGGGAGGAGGGAGGGGGCTGGCAGCACATCCCGTGTACTGAGGCTGTTGTTTTTGTGTGAGCCTGCCCCTACAATGCACCAGGCTTGGATGGCAGGGAGGTACAGCTCAGCAAGCACTGGACAAGAGGGGCCAAAAACATTGGTGGGGCAGAAGATTTCAGTTTTTGACTCGTGAGAGGCTGGGCATGGGGAATTCACCCTTGAGCCTCTCCCAAACACAGCCTGCTGGAAGGTACAAAGAGGGAGAGGAAAAGAGAGGCACTGAGCCAGATGAGAACCTGAATTTGTGCTGCAGTAGCTCACAACAGTCCTGCAGCAACATTTTTATGCATTGATTTTGTCTCTCAAGCTTTGAGAGAGAAAGGGATCCTACAAACAATGTAGGAATTGTGTGGAAGGGAGAAAAGTTGGCTGTCCTTTCCAGTTGCTGCCATCTCTTTATGTGTACCCAACATCTGGTAGAAAACCCAACATGTGGGGTTTATGTGCACCCAGCATCTGGGGTTTTAGCTTCCATCCTTCTCCCCAGTGCCTCTCCTGCAAGCTCCCTGCCACACAAGCAGTGGATATGCTTGACTCTTCCTGCTGGCATGGGCCTCACTGCCCAGAGCACAGGGGATGGATGATGGGCTGGACTGTTTTCAGGTTGCTTTTGGAGGTGAATGTGTAGCTGTGGCCTCCCAACATTTGCCAGTCAGCAGGAGGACGAGCCAAATATCTGAAGTACCAGAGGACAAGACCATGTGGGATGGAGTGAAGAGATGATGGAGTCTCCAAGAAAAAGGGTGGAAGAAGAAAAAGTAGGAAAAGAGACAGACTGTAAAATCAGAGGGAGAAAAATCAGTTTGGGTCAGGGGTTTGTCTTGGTTTTTCCCTATGTGCAGATTTCCCCCAGGTTATCTTGCTCTGGCTGAAAGCTGAAGGGGGGCTGGTGAAGGAACTCTTCAAAACCAGTAAGGCAGTGGCTGAGTGCTGGTTAATGAGTTACTCATAGCCCCGAGCTCCCGTGAGCTGCTTTGATCTCCGAGCCAAAGGAAAGGATGGATCATTCTTCAGCAGCTTCCTCTGCAACATCTGGGCTCTGCAAGAGCCAGCTCTGGATCTCTGGGAGCAGCAGAGCCCCCCCAGACATGGGGTGCTCCCACTGTCCAGCACTGCTGGAACCTGAGCACAGACTTGGTGCCACCAACAGCTGCAATTCTGGGCCTGACTCAAGTTTTGGATCTCTCCAACATGGACACCCCATTGCGCTCCAGCCCCTGCTGATGTCTCTGTGCGCTACCCATGGCTTGAATAGCTTAAAGAGAATGGTGGCAAGCACTACCTCATGCCAAGTCCCTCATGGTACCCATAAAGTCATCATGGCCTCCTTGACCATTGCCCTGGACTCTTGTTGTCCTGAGGTTCTGTATTCCCTCATTTTAAATAACATTTTTTCCCTGCTCTACCTCCCATAAACAGGGCTACCAGGCTCCACGCTCCAGGGAGAAATTCCCACTCCTGTTCCCTTCATGGTCTGATGAGACAAAGTAGGAAAAATGGTCGGAGGGGAGAAAAAAGCATCTGGTTTTGGAATGAATAGAAGCTTCTGGTCAGGCTGCCACTGAACAGACAAAGGCTTTGCAGCGTGTAGCTGCTTGTCTATGCAGGGAAATTAATTGGAACAGCTTTTCCAAATTAGCTGCATCTGATGATGATAAAAATAATAAAAACAAATAGTGGATTAAGTTAAATTAGGAAAAAGCAGCTTTATTCTGGAATAGGCGTGTCCACATTCCAGCATATTTTATTCCACAATAGCAGCTTTGCTGCGCTGCTCTGTGCAGACAAGCCCCAACACCGGCCCTGTGCACGCTGCTGCTCCTCTGCAGGGCAATCCTGCCTGCCTGCTCTCCCCTCCTGCTGCCAGAGCCTCCTCCAGGCTTGCTCCTTCAGGCTGCTGTTTTTCCAGCACTTCTCCCTGCTTGAAAGCCCCCCAAGAACCTGGTGCAGCCTGTCCTGTGGATTTTGTTGTTTCTCATCCCAGTGAAATCTGTCCCCAGCCCTTCCCAAATGTGTGTGGTGTCCCTGATCTCTGCAACAACCTCCCATCCAAATTTGGGCTAATTCCCACTTTGAAAATTCACTCCATTCCTTTGCTTATCATCCAGACCTTTTTTCCCTGAAAGCTGGCTCCTGGATTGCACAGGCGGCTTGTCTGCCTTCAGCTTAGCTCCTAAGTGACATCTGCACACACATACAAAAAATCCCAGATTTATTTTGGATTGGGAAAGATGAGAATTTGGCACATACAACCAAACTGTGACCTCTCTGACCATGCTGCATTTGCAGAGCCTGGTTGCTGGATCTCATTTCATTGCTGCCAGTTCCATGGGCTCAGTCTCCAGTGGGGTGAGCAGGAGTGACTCCACTGACCATACAGAGCTACAGCATCTTACATCAGATTAGCATCTTGCCCTTTCTATTAGAAGAAAGGCATAATTTTAATTATCTTGACATGTTTATCACTGTGAGCCTGGGCCCGTTATCTCCACGGGTTCATTCTCAAATGTGCAGAGCTGCAAGGACACGATTGTCTTTTGGTAAAATCCCCTTTGAGATATTTCTGCAGCTGCACTTTGTGTCAAAGGATAAAAAATGTGCAGGGTGACTTTCCTCACATTGTTGGGCAGGAGTAGCTGCTGTTTGCTGCGAGCCATTGCCTACACAATGGGGCTTCAGCTATTACAGTTAATTTATGGGTCTGCCTGTGTTTACCCTCAAACCGTCTTGCAGGGAGGGTTTAAAGACATCAAAAAAGCAGTTTGTGTAAGTTTCCCTAGAAGCTGTTTCTCTGTGAGGATTGAAGTGGAAGAGCTGCTGGTTTGCTGGGTGTCAGGATGACTCCTGACCCCACATAGCAAATCTGGGACTCATCCCAGAGCCCCCCACCCACTCACAGGAGCATGTGTGATTTAAGGAGAGCCCATTGCCACTCAAACCCAGCTGCCCCATCTCCCTTGTTGGTGTGCCCAAAGCAAGACCCTACTGCCTTTTTTTACTTCTTTGAGCTTTATATCTTCTCCACAAAGATTTTTTTTTTTCAAAGGTTTTCTTTTTTTCATTGACATTTTTGATGTGAATTTGAAAAAGACTTGAAACTTCTGCCCTCTGGTCTACTGAGTTACCAGCTTGATTCTGCCTCCATCCCACTGTTAGGCTGAGCAAAGCCACCCTGCAGATTTACTTCTCCCTGTTTGAGCAGCTTGCATCAGAAGTAGTAAATTCCTTGTCAATTACTATTTGTGTTTGTTAGTTGCTACACCAAAGGGCCCAGGCATGCTAGGCATGGGGTCCTTGACCAACACACAGAAAATATTCTCTCTTTCCCACCAAATTTTACGATCGAAGAACCAAACACGAGATAACCGAGGCTTGTCAAAGAGCCCCAGACCACAGTGTCAGCCAGCCCTAAATAGTCCCAGCATCATCAGCAGGGCTAAAAATAAGTCTGGTGAGGTTTATTTTCATCATTATTCTGCCAGAATATGTCTCCTCCAGCATATGGCCTCGCTCCAGACCCATTCCCAAAGTTGCCAGAGCAGCCTTCCCTCTTCTTCCTCTTCCTCATCCCTGTCCCACCATTCCCATCCCCTCGGGGAGCCCTGGGGTCCGGCAGGGTGCAGCAGCAGCAGATGGCAGTGGCAGGGCCGGGTCACTTGTCACTTTTGTCACTTGTCACAGCGCCACCGGTCACTGCTGAGGCCTCCCCTGCCCCGGGCTCTGCCTTTGTTTGTCCAATGTGGCCCCAAGGGCTGGCCCTGCTCTGGTGGCAGCTTCATCCTGGCCTTGCTCCTGCTGTTCTGGACCACACTGCTGATCCCCAGGGCTGGTGCTTTCCCCCGACAGCAGCACTCACCACGTTATTCTGATGGGGTCTCTATAGGGCAAGGCAGAACCTAGTCAAACCCAGGTCCAACAACATGGGAAGGAATAAAGCAGCAATAACCCATCCAGGATAACAGCTCTGCTCTTCAGCCAGCCTAGGATAGCATGGAAATGGCACTGGAAGTGGCTTTGTCCCTTTCACACCAGCGTTCAGCCATTCAGGGCAACATGGGCGTCTGTCAGTGCCACATTGGTGCATGGGGACACATCCTGGCCTTTCAGCCCCGTGCTGGGGATGAGGGGCCTTCCTCAGGCAGGTGCAAAGTGCTGCTGGGAAAAGGCAGAGTGACAAGTGAGATTGGCAATGAGGAATTGCTTGTGGTCACAGGGAAATTTCAGCATCATAAAAGCTCACTGTGATCTGTAATTATCAGCTGGAGGTTGGGGAATCACATTCAGCAAGTAGGTTATGAAAAGGAGAAAAGGAACAGCGTGGCCAACGACAACAATCAGGGGAAACTTATCTCCAGGCTCAGGGTGCAAGTTTAATTTTACCCTTTGCTCTCCTTCCCTTCATTCAGTGGAGCACAATGGCAAAAACGCAGCCTTGGATATTTCTCCTTCCCCTGAGGGATGCCTGCTTACTCTGGTGTGGCAGAGCCCAAATTCTGGGATAAATGCCCTAATCCCAGTGCTAGAAGAGGAGATTCCCCTGGTGGGCTCCTGTCTCCTGTGCCCTTTCCTTCACTGTTAAAAGCAGGAGTATTGCAAATCTCACTAATGCGTGCAGAGCTGCTCTGCCAAAGAACTGCTTGGTTTCTATACAGCACACAAAAGCAGAGGCAAAACTAAAGCTCAAAGCAGGGACAGAACATGCCCAAGTCTGCTGCCAAGGAGGGGACAGAGGCTGTAAGTCACTGTGCTGCAGTGACAAACCCGATGGCAGCGCTGAAACAGAGCCCAGCCCCTCTCACATCTTCAGGGATGATTGTCAGAGGGAGCCAAAGGGGCAGGGAGCAACCCTGCCAGCCCCAGGGCTCATCCCACAGTCAGTGCTCTGCATGGCACTGGGAGAGGGAAGCTGTCAAGAAGCAAACCCATTCGCCCCTTGGAACAGAATTGCTTTCATAGCTGCACCCCAGCCCTTCCCAGCCTTTCTGTCTTTTGCTTAATTAACTGCAGAGCTTGTACGATTTTCTCTTTTTTTAGAGTAAAAAAAAAAAGAAGAAGAAGAGAAAGAAAATCAGAGCAGAATGCCGTTTTTGAGAACGCCCCCCGCCTCCGCGGCATCGCACGGATCTGCAGCTTCCGCCGCCCCCGCAGGAGCCCCGCGCTGCCCGGCTCCCCCGCACACACATGTGCGATGTGCGATGGGGGCTTCCCCCGGGCCCCGGGCAGCGCTGGGAAAGGCCAAACCTGCCACGGTCCTTTCACAGCTCTGCAAGAGCATCCCCGCCCCGCTGGCGCATCCCCGCATCCCGCACGGCGGTGACAGCCCCGGGCCGGGGGAAGCGCTCGGTCCCCGCTCCATCTTCCCTCGCTAGGAAGGATTCCCGCTAAATAAACAGCAGCTGCTGGTGAAGCGGATCTGAGGCGTTTTCCCAGTCTCTGACCGGAGCTGTGATTGCATCCAGGTGTGGGGAGCCGGAGCACTGAGATGCTGAGCGCTGAGATGCTGGTTTGGCATAGATTTGGCACTGTTCACTTTGAACAGTGATGGGATCACTCAGGGCTGACCCTCAGCACTGAAAGACAAGACTGTTGGGGTGACAGTGACCGTGCTTCAAGTCCTGGGGCTGTCAGCAGTAGGGGAGGCAGTTTTGGGGAGCTCACAAGGCTGGTCACTAACCCCGGTTCCCTCTCATTTACCCAGCTCTAACATCCCTCTCCCCAAGGCACATCCTCATCACCTCAGACTGTACCAAAGCCCTCAGTCTTGGTGGAAACTTGGCTTGAGACACAGGAAACCAAACTCAGTTTCACTTCTGTTTGGTGTTTTTGTTTGGGTTTTTTCGTTTCGTTTTGTTTTTCTTTTAATGTTGAGCTGGATCTACAGATGTGAGATCAGCCCACGCTCAAGGGCCTTTGTGGTGATCCCTGCCTGGGCAATACCCGGGGGAGTCTCGGTGTTGCCCTGAGGCTCACGGGCAGGCCCGGAGCAGCAGGGATGCTGATTGAGATGAGGTGTGAAAGGCTCATGCAGCTCATCCTGCCATGGCAGCTTTGTGCTGTACCATGGGCTCCCAGGAGGACCCACAAAGGCCGCGGGTGAAAGTGCAAAGTGGCATTTTCACTCACTGAGCTCAGGAGAAAGGGGTCAGAGTGGCCCAGGAGCCACATCCCATAGCTGCACCTGCTGCCGTCTCCAAATAACTGATTTCTCAAATTGCCTGATTTCCAAACACCCACAAACTGCCCCATCAGGGACTTTCTCACCCTGGGCTACAAACCAGAGCTGTTGTCACTCTGCAATGCCAGAGCTGTGGGGAGCAGACCCCAACAAAACCCCTCCCCAAGCCCACTGTGCTCCTGCCACTCAGGGAGCCCTGTCCCCTGCTCCCCGTGCCCTGGCAATGGCACGGCAGGCCCGGCCATGAATCACTGTCTGGCACGGACAGCATCCCCTCCATACCACACCTGCCACGCTTTGGTTCGCCCTTCCCCTGGACAAGTTTTTCCCCCTCCCTTTGAGAGTGGCTCTTTTCAGCTCGCCGTGGAAGGAGCCTGTTCTCCCGGTGATGGATTGCACCTGATTTCAATATCAATGAGGCTCTCTGCCCGCACAGCTCCGAGCAGCCTGTTTAGCCGAGGTTTGTTAACAGGATCACATCCCTCCTCCTCCTTCTCCTCACATCCCTCCCTGCTGCCTCTGGCTCTGCACCGAGGAGGCAGCGGCTTATCCACGCTTGGGGATGGGTTTTGGTGATGCTGGTGATGGGGCTGTGATGTACCAGACACAGGGATGGCCTCGCAGTGGGGTTTGCCGAGGGCTGCTCGGTCCTGAGGATGGTTTAGCACGGGCTCTCCAGCGCTGAGTGTGCCGCCCCAGAAGGCTGATGTTGCCATGGTGCCTCCTCTCCCTCTGCTGATTTCAAAAAAAATGAAAGAGAAGAAAAAAGATGATCCTTTCTTTTCTCCCGGGCTTTTATCTCCCCTTCTAAGGCTGTTGGTTTGAGTCCTATGTGGAAAGCATCCATTGCTAAAGGAGCCAGAGGGAGCCATAAATTCAGGCGACCCCGAGCGATGCCTCTTGCCCCACACTCCATCCAGTGAGGGCCCTTTGTTCTTCCCACTGGCTGCAATTTATGGTGCTCAATCCAGGCAGTTCCCAAGAGAGCTGTCACCCTTGTCCCCAAACTGACGGGCCACGGAGAGGCACTGACTGTGTTTTGGCAGTGCAATACCTGCTCCAAAACAGCAGCCAAACCCAGCCTGAAGGGATGCCCGCTGCTCTGTGTGCTGTTTGTCCCACAGGGATCAGAGTCCTGATGACAGCCCCCTGCTAACCAGCTTTTCAAAGCTGTCCTGTGGTTTGGAGATCCTCAGCTCCATTCCCACCACATGGGCCAAAGTGGTGTCAGCGTCCCTGCAAGGTGCCAACATGGGAACAGGCCCCTGACTACCAGGCTGCAGCTCACTGGGAGCATCCTGAGGGCTTCTTCAGCAATAAAAATCACCTGCTTTACTTATATTTTACCTGAGAGAGCAGGAAAGGCAGAAATTCTACTGATATCGACCTCCCACACTGAGAAAGTGAAGTGCAATCATCCCAGAGAAGCACATCCTTCCAAGCCATCCTGGCTGCCACATGTGGTCAGATCCGAGCCCAGATGAGAGGAGTGGAAAGTCCCATGGAAAAGGTGAAGGTGAAGGAATGGTGTGAATCCAGCTCTGGCCTGCCCAAAAGGCAACCCCTCAGTGCTCCATGTGAGTGCAGAACACTGAGATCTGTGCCTGCATCTCTGGGGATCTCACAGAACTGCTGAGCCAGAGTCAGCATCTGTTCCCCCCTCTCCTCTCCCCTCCCCAGAGTTTAGTTAAGCTTTGTGTCATGGAGAAGAGGAAAAGGAAAACAGAGGGCGAGGGGAAGCAATGCAAACTGTAAAAACAGTGAAGGACTCCTCCAGTGCCCTGGGGAGCTCAGGAATGGGAATGAGGGTCTAAATTTTCCAGTAGAAAAAATAAACTCTCCTGATGAACCAGGGAAGTGAGTTCCTCTGGATCAGGTCAAGACAGTCTGAAATTTTGGGGCTGCCAAACAACTCATCCTTCTCTGCAATCCCACAGCTTTGTCTCTGATACCTGGGTTTGCCTCCCACATCTGTGGTGGAGTTTTGGGCTCCTGTGCTTGTTCCTGCACTAATGCTGCCCCAAGGATCCAGGGGAAAGCCTGCAGTACTGTCAGTGTAGCCCATGTGGCTTCTAATGCTGGGATAATGGCACAGCTGTCCTGCACCAGGACCTGGCTGGATAAATCTGACCCCATAAAGACCCCACTGCCCTGCTTTTATTTATGAACTGGCATCTGTTGTCCCACACAGCACAACGTGGTGGCACAGTGGATCACGTTCCCTCCAAGACCTGTGGTGTCACCCCGCGAGCCAAGGGCACAGCTTGGCTTCCCACCACAGTGCACATTCACCAGGCTCCCTGTGACAGCAGGAGTGGCTTGACTTGGCTTTTGACAAAAAACTGAGATGAATTTTCCTCTCTCCACAGCTCACATGGTGACGGCAGCCGTGAGGGCACAGGGACATGGATTTCATATTGGTCACCACTTGGCTGACCAAGTCAAGACTTCACCCCTGGACTTCTCCACCAGGAAAGGTTCTTCCTGACTTTTTGTTAAGATTCACTTTCCAGACTGGGGCTGAGCAAGCAGCTGGGGATGTGCCAAAGCTGCTGCTGCTGCGGAGACCCGCTCCCCGCCGGGGGCTGCTGGCAGCCAGAGGAGCAGCTGCACACCAGGAATTGCATCACGGAGGTGGAGGGATGGATGGAGGGGTGGATGGATGTAGGTGGGGCTCGGTGGCGGGCGGTTCGTGCCTTGGGGCTGCTCCTGGCTGCGGTGTCTGACAGCTGCTGGCAGGTAAGGGCTGGCCGGCAGGATCAGCGCTGTCTGAAACAACGCAAACGCGCACCAGAAAAAGGCGCCCGGGGGCAGGGATGGGCAAACACGCTGGAGTCTTCTTGACAGCTGGATTTCCTGTGCCTGAGCCAGCTCCCTGACACAGGTCTCTCCCCAGGGCCTGTGCAGCTCCTGGGGCTGCTGCTCCCCTGGAGGAGCCCGGGGTGCAGCGAGGGGTCTGCAAACCTCTCACTGCACAGGGAGCTTTGGCCCCAGTGCTCCCTGATGGGGATGGGCTGCAGGGAATGGCAGCTTTAGCCCTCAAGCAGAGATGAGTGGGATGGAAATACTCTGGTAAAACCTCTTCCAAGCCCAGCTCCCTGCAAAGGTTTCCCGGGGGCTCAGCTGGAGGCTGTCCAGGGATGTAACCTCGCACGGGCGAGACCTGCAGCCGCCTCCTGCACCCACTCCACTTCCTCCTGCCAAGCCACAATCCACAGAACAGAGGTAACTGGGATCACACCAGCTCTATCTCCGTGGGTTTTCCAAGTGAACGCCTGGGAAGACTGAATGGTATTGATCTCTCCCCTTTCTTCTCTGGAAATTCCCTGTGTGTATGGGTTTTTCCATCCAGCCTGCACATCATCACAAAGAATCCAGTTTTGGTAGCTGCTGCCTTCCCATTCCATTTTGTAGGAAGCATGAGCATAGCTTGAATGATGCTGCCAAGTTGTACCACGTGCCCACCAGGCACTTTTGGCAAGTTCTGGAAGTGAGCAAAGCGCAGGGCTGACATGTGTGGAGCCATCCGTAATATTTTCCCGGGCAGCTCTGTGGCATGCAGGGCATCAGCACTGTGCTTAATTAAACTGCAGTCTCCACAGCAACCGGGCAGCAATAGGAGGAATTATATATTTGCTTTTATTTATAGTGGCAGCCTTCATCCTGAGATTAAATGGGAACCAGCTCCTCTCCCCGCACACACAGCAGCTCCGGGGCAGCTTCTGCAGAGGGAGAGGGAAGAAAAGGCTGCTTGTTTTTCAAGATGCCCTTTGCTATTCAAGTTCCTTCTACGTGGTTTTATTCAGTTGCATCTTACACCAGGCATCAAACAAGCCCCAGACTATTATGTGCTGGAAGTTTTCCCCATGGAGAAAGCTGCTTGGATCCGCCTTGTGTTTTCCAGTCCATCTCCCCAGTGAGACACACAGACAAGTTAAAACAGGCAGATTTCGACAGGGCCCAGAAAGAGGGTTGTGAAGGATCTGCCAGGCGTGGAAGGGCTGGCTCCCCTTGCTCCCTGTCCTCCCCAGTGGAAATCAGGAAGGATCAGGAAGGCTGCTGCTTTCCCAGCTTCCAGCATGGGGGTTTTCTCCCCCAGCAGCACCCACAAATTCCCTGGCAAAGACGAGGAAATTTGTCACAGTGGTGATGGGTGGGGAAGGGACGGGATCTACACATCAGGGCTCCCAGCAAGGGTGGGGATTTCACTGCTAATGTGAGCTGAAGGCTGGTTAGGCAAGGGCTGCTCACAGCTCTGGATCCCTGAGAGAGATCCCTCCCTCCCTGCTGGCCCCGAGGTACCCCCAGGAATAGGGGCAGCATTGGGGCACCTCTTTGCCCAGGGGGAAATTTTTCCCGTATCAAGAGCTGGAGAGTATCCAGTGGCCAAGAGGATCCCCCAGGGTAGATTACTCATCTCAGTGATGAGCTTTTTTGGTTTTCTGGACTGTGTGAGGCTTCAAGAATTTGCATCCAAGCCTGGCAATATTTATTCATTAAATTACCCAAAAAAGGGAGCTTGAGGAAACAAGAGGTTTAGGTGAGGGGTTGGACTAAGCATGGAGGAAAAAGGAGAAGGGGCAGTGAAGGAAAAAAGGGAACAGAAAAAGGGAACTTTGTGGGGTGAAAAGGCCTATTTTAAGGTTCTTGGGGGAAGAGGATCTTCACCTTTATCCAGACCAACCAATTACATAGTTTTGAAAATTTCTGCTTGCAGAAGCTTGGCTGAGGAGCTGAGCTGCCTCTGGTGAGTAGCACTGAGTTCACTAAAAAATGTGCCCTTTTGTGGGGAACCAACAATGTGCAAATCCAGGACAAATGCAAATGCAGGGCTTCAGCCAAAACAAGGGAGAGAGATCATTTGGAAGATGTCGAAACATCTTGTTTCAACGTGGTTTTTTTTCAGAACAAAGGGTGCTTTTTTTAATCTTCTTTATTTCAAAACAGGTTTTCCTATTTGAACAGTGCTGCAAGCCAAAAGGAGAAGAAAGGTTAAAAAGGTGCAAAGGGAAGGAAACATTGTGGATTTGGTTGGAGAGATGTTTCAGGCTGGGCTGAAACAACATTTTTTGGTATCTTGCCGACTTTTTTCCACTTGGTACTCCTTTGGCGCAGACAACAAGAGAAGAAACCCTACCCTTGCCAACCAGAGATGGAGTGATACCCCAAAACACCCCTCTGCTGCTTAAAATAACCCAGTTTCTCCTGTTCTTCACCAAAATTTCAGGGCTGCGGGCACAGCATCATTCTCACACTCATTCTCCCTGCCTGCCGAGGAAACACATGGGGAGAAGAGCAAATCCTGCCCGGGGTCAGAAGTCCCCCCGCGTCCCCGAGGAGAGCCAGCTGCTCCATCCCAACGGTCCGGCCCCTTCCCGCAGCCCCGGCCCCGCTTTCCCACCGCACGGGGAAGAATTCGTCCCTTTGTTGAGCTGAATGCGGGCCATGTGCTGGGCCAACGCTGCCGGTGAGCCCACCCCGAGCTGCGCTTTCAGGCCGAGATTAGCGCAGCTATCAGGACACATTTAGATATGGACGATTTCCTCCGCCGTCGCCGGCCAGGGGGGGACGGAGTGTGGGAAAGCTCGGGACCCTTCCCTCGCCCATCGCGGCCCCATCCCAGGGCTGGTTGTTAATCGGATTCCCACCGAGCTCCGGCAGCGGCGTGTGACCCTGCCGGAGGTGCGGAGGAGCCCTGTGGGAACCAGGGCGAGGAAGGCTCCGCTCCAAAGGAGGAGATTTTTCAGGGTTCAATAGCCAAGGGCTTTTCCAGCCGGCCGCCGTGCCTTGCGAGCGCGCATCCCACCTGTGATTTCTCCCACCAGTGTTAACCCTTGGTGGCCTGAGTGGCTGGAAATTAATTTAGAGGGGCAGAAAACATGAGGGAGGGAGAGGAGAGGGAGATACCTCATCTCACCTCAATGGAAGTGGCATCCCCCTGTGGCTGTTAATATCTTGAAACCCTCCTTCTCCAGGCAGGAGAGCTGGATCCAGTCTGGAGCAGCAGTTCACCTGCTCCAGGTGTGCAGGTGATCTGTGATCTGTTATCTGTGATCTGTGATACTGTGATACTGTGATCCTCACAGCCCTGATCTTGCCAGCTCTGCCCAAAACCGGGGTCCTGCATGGGAACATCCTTCCAGGTGGGACTGATGTCTCCTGTCTGTTTCTGGAGGCAATGTGGGCAATACAGAGTTTATGTGGTTTCTTCCCAGTTAGCAGCATGGCAGGGACTACCAGGCAGGACTTCTGGCTCCCTCCTCCCCTAAAACCACGGTGTTTGGGGAAAATGTATGTCATATGGATGGAATTGAGGGCCACACTGTGCAGGAAGGGCTTCAGCTGTGGCAGGAGGGCAGACCCAGGCCTGGGCCAGGCACCCAGGGCTCTGTGTGACCCCCTCCCATCAGTGGCAGGGAGATGGGCTGCAACAGGGCCACAGGTTCAGCCCTGTGTGCTGACACATCCCTCCTGTTCCCCCACCCGAGACAAACACCTGGAGCAAACATGGGCTGCCTTGATCGATGCTGCAGGTATGGGAACCATCAGGATTTATCAGGATGGAAACCTCGAGACAGGCTTTGGGGGATGGGGCTGGGATGGCTCGTGGGAATCGGCTGCAGCGGAGAGCAAACCCCAGCGGGGGCACTTCCAAAGCGAGTGCCAATCCTGCCACCTCCTCCTCCTCCTCCTCCCATCCCCGCAGCCGCGGCCGTGCTGCCTGCGGACCCCCGCCGGGAGCGGCTCTCCCTGCCCGGCTTCCCAAGGCAGGGAGGAAGGACGGCAAACTTCGCACCAGCGTGTCAGGCAGGCTCCCAGGACACCTCCGCAGCATCCTGCCCCGCCACCCCCGTGCCTTGTCACCCACCTCCCGCTCCTCCCTCAGATGTCACCATAAAGGCATCAGCGGCAGTAAAGAGGTTAATGCCGGTGGGAGGAGGAGGCGGGGGAGAGGGAAGCGGTTCCCATGAACCGGGTCCAAGGCTTATACAGCCTCCTCAGCAGAGCGGAGCATCTGGCCCTGGGGTTCATTTGCCCCGGAGCAGATGGTGCTGTCCTCCATCCGTGCGGGAGATGGGCGCTGGCTGACGCCGAGCCCCAAAGAGCCTTTTGTCACTTGGGCATTTCACAGGAGATGAGGCTGAGCGGGATGGGGGGAGGGAGAGAAAGAGGTGCCTGGGAGAGTTCTGAACCTCTCAGTCTAAACAGGCTCTTAGAGGTGTTTTTTCTAATGTGAAAAGCCTCCAGAGCTCAGTGCTGAGCCCTGAACACAGACCTCTTATCTTTAGCTGTGCCCAGCTCCAGCTCTCTTCTATCCAGAGTGGCTCTGGGACCTCCTGGCTCTCACTGTGTGGAGGGCATGGCCAGCAGTGTGGGGAGGAAAGCCTGGCTTTGGTCAGCCTGCCTGGGCACGTTTTCTGGCTGGAAGGAGGTTTGGCATGTTCAAAGCTGCACATCCAGCTCTGTCTGCCCAGTCACACTGCCCAAGGAGGCTCAGCTGAGAAAGGCTGGCAGCTCCTGCTGGGAGACGAAAAGTCACATCTTCTTGGGGAGAAAAGTCACATCTTCTGTCACCCCCTCAGGGCCATGGTGCTGGTCTCCCAAAGCTTGAGCATGCCCTGAGGCAGGAGTTTGGGGATGCCCTGCCCACAGCAGAATTAGAGCCCCCAAACCAAACCAGCTGCTGCATTCATTGTCTATGCTGTGAGCAAGGTGTTTGCTGGAGAACACCCTTGCCAAGGATGCTGCAGGGAAGATTTATGGCATGGTGGTTCAAGGATGTAATCAGAGCTGAACTTAGCAGGCTCCTGGTTTCCTGAGAGAAATCTCCCTCCAGTCCATGCCTGGGGCTGCTGGACAAGGTTGAAGCAAAGTGGTGGAGCAGGACCTCAGTACTATGTTCTGTGTACCAAGTGTGAATCATGCCTCTGGTTTGCTTCCTTTCATGTGTGACATCTCTCTGTGGTGTCTGAAGGGAACCCAGGCCTCCACATCCATCCACATTGGAGAACAACCTCCTCGCTTATCCCCCTCTGAAGAGAGAGTTGAGTTCCTGATTTATCCATATCTGGGCTTACAATCTCTAACAAAACAGCTCTGGGCCGTGTCCTCACAGCTGTGTCACGATTATTGTTACCAGATATTTAAGCAAACCCTCCCCTCTTTTGCTGTCCAAGGACTACAGCACTTTTTCATCACTTCCCTTTGTGCTGGAATAGGATTTCTGAGAAAACCCCTTCCAAATTTCTGTTCCAGGTCTGAGGACCTGCTATCCTTCTCTTGGATCTTTCCCCATCCTGGATGACTTCATACTGTGGCACTGTTTCTTTTGTCTTCTCAGCAGCCTTTGAAAACCATAACCCATGGTCAGTGATGCTGGATGTTATGCAATGGTTTTTAAAGATATCACTGGGGGTTTTGGGACCTCCTCTGTTCAGGAGGAGGAGGAGGAGGAGGAGGAGGAATATCAGCTGTTCTGGCCCTCCAGGCTTTCTCCTGAGCCTGGCCCAGACCCACCTGTGCTGCTGCTCCTCTGGGTGTATGGAGGTGGAAGAAAAGTTGAACTCAACAGGGACACCAGCTGAACCTCCATCATCCCTGCTCTCCTGTGGAAACTGGATCTTCCTCTGGCCCTTTGCCAAGGATAAACAGAACTGATTAAATCTCTGACTTTGCCCACACTCTCCTCAGCCCTCTGGGTCTCTGAGCTTCCAGGACAGCTGTAAGTTATTCCAGGGGAGTTTATAACCTCCCATCCTGCTGGGTTTTCCTACCTTGGCTCCACTATGTCCCAAAGGGAGGACGACACTAGCACAGACCTTCCTCTGCAAGCCTGTTTACTAAAGGATGGGAGTAACTTTCCAGATGTGCTGGAGGGAAGTTTCTTTATCCAAGGGCCTGCCCATGGTGTGTTTGTATCCCTGCTAAGGCATCTTTTCCTTGTGTGGAGGATGCTGGGCAGCCAGCCCGACGTGCATGAGCCTGGACCTGCTCCCAGACACCTCTGCAGGGCTGTGTCCGATGGCTGCACGCTCCTGCACGCGGCCCAGCCTCAGCAGCTGCGGGCAGCTGTCCCCACACAGCACTGGGGACATCAGTGCCACCTCCCCAGCCGCTTCATGGGCATTTCTACCCATCTAAGGACATCCCTCCCCATCCAAGGTCATGGCAGCAGGTCAGCAATGCTCATGACTTCCCACTCAACTCAACGTGCTCAGCCACTTGGAGGCTGCCTCATGGCCTGGCAGTGGATTGTTCTCCCCAGAAGAGGTAGCCAGGAGCCAGCTTGGTTTAGGAACAGAGAATAGTAAAAGGAAACACAACGAGCTGAAGTGCAGTAGGAAGCAAGCAGCCAAATGCGAAAGACAACGGGAAAGCCGATGGCAAACAGCTGTGGGGCAGATGCTGAGCAGAACCGAAAGCCTCTGCTCTGTGGGCAGACCAAGAAGAACCAGCAGATGCAGCCTGGGATGAGTAAATTGGTTTATCACTGTGGGAGAAGGTCATTTGTCACCTTAGGCAAAACCAGCGTGTCACAAATGGGAAACTGCGAATTCTCCGTGACATTGCAGAGAAACCACAGACCAGCTGAGGAGAGCAGCCAGGACACTGGAGGAGGAGGATTGGGCAGGAAGAGAAAGGTCTTGACCCAACTACGTCCATGTTTAGGTTTAAGCAAGTAAACAGTCACATTCATGTTCAAGTGCTTTAATGCTTTATTGGGCCAGGATTTTAAAAGTGTTGAAAAGTCTGTGTGAATCCAGAGCAGAGGCTCGGCTGAGAAAGAGGGAGGAACCAATCAGTCAGCACGAGAAGGCTGGAGATAAGGGATCAGTCAGGGACTGGTTTATATCAGCCAGGCTTCACTGGGGTTATGCAGCTCCTCAGCATGAGGAGCCAGAAGTGGTTCTGCGTGGACTAAAAGCAGTCAGTATCTGTGCTAAATCAGGCATTT
The DNA here is from genome assembly GCF_047830755.1 of Zonotrichia albicollis. Classification (NCBI taxonomy): domain Eukaryota; kingdom Metazoa; phylum Chordata; class Aves; order Passeriformes; family Passerellidae; genus Zonotrichia; species Zonotrichia albicollis. The sequence continues at coordinate 4,465,369 of NC_133834.1, read as the reverse complement.
TAATGGCTTGGGGAGGGGAGAGTGCTGATTTCTTTGAAGAGAAAAGACATTGCACCCTCCTTGGGCTTGTCAGAGTTCTTGATGTCCCATCCCAGGACAGACAGGGTCATGCAGCAGCCAGGCTCTGTCTGTGTTGGATAGGGCTGGATATTCTCAGATCGGACACCCAGCAGTCCGAGCTTGTGCTGTAAGAGTGGCTGAGGACCAATATTCCTTCCTGTGTCTTTAGGAAACATTTAGCATCCCCGAAAGTCCCAAAGTGCAGAAGACAGTCAGCGATGGGATTTCCCACCTTTTGGGGGCTGTAGGTGCTTTGTACCTGGGACCAGCTTTTCCTGGCAATGTGCATGGGAGGGAATGGAGACAGTTCTGGGCTTTCCTTTACATTTTCCCACGTGTCACTGAGTTTTTGAAGTTGTTGCTACTCCTCCAGCACAGAGCAAGTGTCACCCTTGTGTTGCCTCCTCTTTGCACATCCAAGGCATCAACCCAGCTTTGTACCTGGTGCACCTGACCTATGTATGTGTGCGTGTCCCCCTCTCCATGAGCTCAGGGATGCTTGCCAAGGGCACAGGGCTTCCATCCATCTGTCCATCCATCCCTGCTCTTTTGTGGACACCCGAGCTCGGAGGAGAAAGTCCCGGGCAGCAGCTGTCGGCCCAGCCTCCTGATCAGAGCTCAGGGTCCCTCTGGAGCAGGTCGGGAGCGCCCTCGGGCATTGTCCCCGCTCCGGTGCCGTGCGGGTTCCCACAGCTGCTCCACAATGGAGGCACAACAGGCTCCTCTGGGGACAAAACCTAATCTGAGAGATACCGGGGCTGAGAAAGCTCTTCCTAAAAAGCTGCAGTGAAAAGCTCCTGGATGCCCTGTGTCCAGGGACACCCGATATGCCTGCCTGTGGTGTGATTACCTGCAGGCAGGCTTTGTGTGCTCTGGCTCCCCTGAATGTCACACTTGTTCCCAAATACCATCAGCGAACAATGTGGGGGCAATGCAAGGAAAAGCCTCCTCTGTCCCTCCTGGGCTGAGAGTAAATATCAGATGCCAGCGGTGAAGGGGAGGGAGGGGAATGGTGAGAGCAGAGACAAAAAGGAAAAAGCTGAGGGTTGAGCTGTGCCTCGGTGAAACTGGGTCATGGCTATAGGGTGACAGCAGAAAAGGGTCCCTGTTCTCAGCGAGGATGAGCAGATGCCTCTGACCACTGGCTTCTTGTTGAGCAGACAGGGCTGGAGGGAGCTGAGGAGAAGGGGAGTCTTGGAGCCATCCATGCCTGTCCCTCCAGCTACCCTGCAGGGTATTCCACATTGAGTGAGGTTCTTGGATAATCCCATATAAACTTTCCTGGGCTCAGAGAGGGCAGCCATGGTGAGATCCAGCTGAGATTGGAGGTCAGTGAGTGACGGTGGAGTTGGCTTCACTCTGCCACACTCAGATCCTCCTCATGCTGCTGCCACCATGGCAGGAGACACCACCTTCATGGGGACAAAGGAGCTCCCTAGGGTCTCCTTCAGGATCTCCCAAGCCTGCCCAGCTTTCAGACCCTTCACACTGCACATGGATCCCATAGCCTCTTCCCCACAGACTGCCCAGACATGAGCTGGAAACAATCTGATTTTCCATCCTTATCTTCCCTTCCTGCTGCTGATGAAGTCTAGTCCTCTTCAGCCCCCTCTTTCCTGTAGGCCACACATGGATTCTTCCTCTCTCAGTGAGTCCCTTTGTCCCCTGGAGGGGATGTGTGTCCAGCTGAGTGTGCTGCTGGGCCAGCAGACTGGTCACTGGCTGTCCCGTGTCCTGTCCCAGATGGGGAGATGGTCATCCCAGCATTCCCATGGTCCCTGGAGCTCAGGCAGCACAGGCAGGAGCTGTGCTTTATCAAAGACTTGCTGGAAAGGCAAACAAACACTGTCATGGATGCAGTCACTATTCACTGTGTGTCCTCTTGGAGCAGCCACAGGACATCCCCATTCTCCTCCCTGCCTGAGGCTGGAAGGGAAAATCAGCTAAAAAAGCCTGTTTATGTCAGCATGGCTGTCCCTGACCCCAGCAGCCAAGGGACACTGACCCCAGCAGCAGGTCCAGCCAGGAAAACGGGGCAGGAAAAGATGTTTTTCTAGGAATTCAAGCTCTGACCCAAACTCGTTGATGTTAGGGGCAGTTTTTATCAGGCTTTGGTGCAAGCCTTTAACAAATCACTGGGAACACGGGAGGAGGCAGAGCAGCAGGAGCAGAGACAGATGAGCCAGAGAAGCAAATCTGTCCAAGCAGAAGGGACTGTAATGCTGCAAGATCCTTTATTCTGTAGGTAACTGAAAAAACCAGATATATTTCAATGAAATTATAGAAGTGACTTAGTAGTGTGTAGGATCCTAATGGGAGATCCCTTGTGAGGTCCTAGGAGCAAGGCTGGGAACATCCCAGCTTGTCTCCTTGGAGCAGTGGATTGGTAGGAGGGAGCATAATGAGAAGTCCTCTGGTTTGAGCAGTGACCCACTGAATACAGCAGGGACAACTGCTGAAACCACATTTTTGGGGGACACAGGGGTTCATGCCTTGCAAGAGTTGATGGAGGACTTCCTGCAAGGAGAAGCCAACCCAAGGGGCAGCCTCAGATGTGTGACCACACAGCGAGTGTGACGTTACCTCACAAGATAACAAGATTTATTCTGCTCCTTTTGATAGGACTTCGATTCAGGCTTCCATGCAAGGGCACTGGGCGTTCAAAGGGCTGAAGGGACAACACAGAGCAATGAAAGTCAGGATTTTCTTGGCTTCAACCAGAGATTTATGGATGCTGTTTGTCTTAGAGCAAGACTGTTGTGAACATCCAACTGCTTGTGACCGGAGCAGCAAGGCAGAATCCATCAAAACCGCCGAGCTGAGCTGAACTCAAAACAAGCCCCGAGACCCCTGGCATGTGAGGAACCCAAACAGACCGTGCTGCCAGTGCTCACAGGGCCCGGGGTCAGCTGGCAGCGCTCCCAGCGCCGGGCCTCGCGCTCCGGGCGCGATGAGCTCACCACGCGCTCGGCCTGCACACCAAACCCCGCCTGGGAGGGCAGCCTGGGTGTCCCACGCTCGCCCTGACAGCCAGACAGGCCCAGCTTTGTGCTCATTCAGGAAAAATGGCCGGGCTGAGTGGATGCAGCTGCTCGTTCCTGGTGATTTTTGGGTGGCAGCTCGGGCAGCTCGGTGAGGCTTTGCCAATGGAACAGCATCAATGTGGAAGGGGTCCCTTAGAAATAAAGCTCAGCTGTAGGTGCTGTGAGGTGATTTGTAGCTAAGGAGCCTTTGATGGGTTGAACTGACCAGCACTGAGCAGTTTTAACCCAATATCAGGCAAGCAATCCCTTGTCACCTGCGTATCCAAGGCAGGAGGATCAGCAGGGCCTTATGTGCTCCATGGGCTTGCTGCCTCTGGGAACCCTTCCCACTCTATTTTTTACTGTGCTGACCTCATGGCTCCTATCAGCCTGCCTTTTCCAGCTTCCTCTCCCTGATAGCTGGCTTTTGCTCCATATTTCCTCACGTGTTGAGCAATCACCTAAAGCCTCTCTCCACATTTCTAGGATTCTTGTTTATCCCCTGCATGGCACAAGGCTCTGACGAGGCCCTCCTTTCCTGTCCTGCCTGCCCAGTTCCTCTGTTTACCTACAGCACAAACTGGATTTGTTTGCTTTTTTAAAATACAAAACAACAACTCAGGACTAGGAGGGATGTTTTCTTCTCTCATTTCTACTCATTTCTCCATGGTCCCAGCCATCTTCTCCAGGTTTTACCACCTGCCAAGGTCTTTTCTTCTCTCCTCTAATAAGCAATGTATAAAATTTCTGCTGCAAACAGAAATTCCAATCTTGGGGGGCCTGGAGACTCCCAAAATCTCTAACTTGTCCCATACTGGCCACTATTGTTTTCAGGGAAGTAAAGACTTGGATCCCAATGGGACACAGAGGGGAAATGAAAATTGCTTTGCCACCCCCACCTCCCTGCACTCCCCCAATGACCCCTCTCCCCTGCGTGATCCCGCTCTCTTCCCTCACTAAGCAAACTCTTCCTGGATTATATTTTAATATCTGCAAAGCCTCATGTTTGAAAGAAAAACAAATGTGAGACCAGCTCATGTGAAAAACAGAGAGATGGCCTCTGTTGCTCCTGAGAGCTGGTGTAGGAGCCACACGAAGGGGTCAGGGTGGGCAGAGCTGACAGACAGGCACTTTGTCACACCAGGGACTGGGATATCAGCAGCTTAAACTGAAAAGGGATGGTCACACAGTGCAAGGGGAGAGGATGATGACAACAATCTTGGAAGCTCAGCTTTCTTTGCCCACACATTTCTGATTCAGGATTTTCTTCTTTCTCTTTCTATTTTTTTCTTTTCTTTTCCATCTCTTTTCTTTCCTTTCTATCTCTTTTCTCTATCTTTTATTTCTCTTTCTATCCCTGAGCATTTATACAAACTCCTGGTAAAAGCAGTGAGGTGACCCTGCAGGGTCAGAGCACCAGCAGGAGCATGGTCCTGCCTCCTGAAGAAAACCCTCTCTGCCACAGCATCCCACCCTGCAGAGGCTGGGATCAAGCTGGAAACAAAGTCTTGCTGTTCCCTGAGCTCTTCTCTTTTGCATTTGACCCAATTTGGGGAAATGACAGCTTGTCTGTGCACAGCCCTCACTGAAGGCAGCTCCAGCCCTGGCTGGCCCTGGCTCAGAGCTCAGGCTCCAGGAGCCCCTGTACAGCCCTGGTGTGTTTTTCTGTTTTGCAGAGGGATGGGGTTGTTACGAAAGGGAAGCAAGGTGAGAGATAACGATAGAATATGGTTTCCTCTTCCCTCTCAGCTGCCAGCTTGACTCCAGCCCAGGTCAGTAGTGGAGGACAAGGCTGCTGCTGGGTGCCTGTCCTGGTGTGTGCAAACCTCGCCTGGCTGCTGGCCCACTTCCTATGGGGCAGGTGGCTGTGTCCCCTCCATGGGCTTGGCACGCTCCCTGAGCCCTGTTCCAGAGGAGCAGCCAACAGCCAGCTCATTCCAGGATAACAGCCATGTCATTCTGAGTGTCAAAAACAGGATAACGGCTTCATGATGTCCTTTGTCCACCTGAGCAGGCAACCCACACCTAGGATGCTATTCCGAGGTGGAAATTGCATTTAAATAATAATAAACCCAAATAAATCCTCTCGATCACCTCCTTAGATGTGGTCCTTTGTGGTCAGGGGATGGAGCATGAAGGGGAGCTTTGGGACAAAGGACAGAGCTGTTCTGCAACAACAAGAGGAGCACTCGAGGACGTGTAGTTCCTTCCAAGAGTACAAAACTTGTTGCCTCCACCCTTCCTGATGTACAACTTTATGAGCCACGGGGAACAGGAATAAGGAGTTTCCTCATTTTTTGCTCCCAGATTTTGATGATGATCACTGACCTAAGCTTTTTCCCAGTGGTATGCAGAAGTACTGCTCAGTTCTCCTCCACATCTTGGTTTCCCAGCCTGCAGATCTCTTGCCTGCTACTTGCCTCCTCTTGTTACAGCAGAATAACAAGTGACACAGGCTGGACCTCACAAACTGGGACAGCTGCTCCCAGAGCACTGATTGCAGGGCTAAAATTGGTTATTTTCTTCCCTTCCAGATAGGAAAATTAATTTCCCATATTTTGACTCCTTATCCTTTTTATGTATTTAAAATCAGCTCTTGGCCTCTTCGGGTGCTGTGAGCATCTTTCCAGCTCCCTTGGCTGGGGACCTCCTCACTGTGCTCTGTGTATGGGGCAGGCACAAGGGACTGGGGCAGGGACACTGGCTTGTACTGGCCAGCATGTCCTGGTGTCACCTGGGCTCCCCAGACCCCCTGCTCATACAAATGTGGCAAAAACTTCCAAGGAACTGCTCAAAACCTGAGGAGTGACCAGCACTGGGTATCTCAGTGTGATATTCCAGCACAAGGATGGAGCTGGAAATGTGAATGGGGTGGGGTCTCATCCCAGGCTGAATTATCATCTGGGGGTTTCTCTGTGACTGGCTGATCTGAGGAGAAATGTTCCCAATTCTCTTGTTGCCACATGTATTTGTTCTGTCTTGTCTGTGTTTTAGGGTTTTAAATATTCTCTTCCCAAAGGGATCATCTGTTCTTGGTTAGCTACCATGAGGCCACCCCACGGCACTGGTGCATTTCAATGGCTAGAAGGACTTGTCATAAAAGACTCTAAGCTCCCCAAAGGCTTTTAAAAACCACATTTTTAATGAAGTTTAAGAACTGGATCTGAATGCTTCTGAACAACGTGATCCTGGAGCAGCTGGGCTGAAACCTATTCCTGTTGGAAAACCGTTGCTGTGTGTGCCAATATTGCAAAGCAAATATTGACTTACAACTATTGCATCTGCATCTATGAAGAATTCTCACTCTCTTGTTCGAGTATCAGTCTTTTTCACCTGCAGCCTTCCTCCCAATTAAATTGCTGCTGTAAATTCCACTGTTTGTTAACATCCTTGTCCTCAGGGTATGGGTGTGCTCTTCAGGCTTTCATGGAAATACAAAGAGAAGATCACCCTTTTTATACAGAGAACTACAATTTTTTTTTTCTGGAGAATTTTTGAAGTTTGTGTTTTCTGTTTTCAGTGGTTACCTTATATCCTCGTGGCTGAGCTCTGTGTGACTAATTCCTCCTTCATCTGCAGTTGGGCAAAAATTATTCTCAAGAGACCTGAAAGACCAGAGCCTTGGGTTGAGAGTGAAGCAGAGGCCAAGAACATCCCTCACCTCTGTGGCAGCTGGAAGAAAATTACTCCAGCCACAGATGTCTCAGCTCCTCTGCCCACAGGGCAGTGACAGCCCAGCAGCAGCAGAGCTCCTGGGGCTCCAGTGGAGGCTGGAGCCAGGTTCACTTTGAGATTTGTGCTTTGAACTGTGTGACAATCTGTTCACACTGATCTGAAATGATTGTTCTGAGTGCCCAGACCCACCAGGGTACTGCTCATAATACTGCTTATAAGGGCAAGAGCTGCTCTGTGATGGAGGCCACAGAGCAATTAAACTTGCCAAGTGCAAATTGCATTGCAGTGACCCTAAGAGCTCCTGGAGGGGATGAGGGGTGATACAGAGGAGCAAGGAAGGCTGGTGGCTTCTTGCTGGTTGGAACCCCCAGATGTTTGCATTCCCAGGGAGATGAGGCACCTCCAGAAGTTACAGATCAGCTCCATCAGGGTCCAGCCTAGCAGGTGCTGTATTTCAGAATCAGATCATACACATTAAATGACTTTCCCTGACTAGGAAACCTCATGGCCTGGATGAAGGCTTCCCAGAGGATGCTGTAGAGCAAGCAGAGCTCTGTAAGTTGTTGGGAGAATGGGAATGCAGTATTGTACTGAGCTTTGTGCACCCCCCCTGTTTACAGCACAGTGCTGGGCTGAGCAGCTGCAGAGCTGCTGTGCCTTGGGGAGACAGTGGCACCCCTAAGCAAACCCTTCTCCCCAGAGGGGAGCTGCTGGGGCCCTGCAGTGTTTCTGGGTCGCTGCAGTCTCAGAGGAGCTATTCAAGGGGAAAAACACATGCACATTCCTGAGCACAATTCCTGAGCACAATGGAACCCAGCGCCAGGCGATGCTGCGGTCCAGGAGCATCCTCGGAGGAGTAGGAGGAAGATTTACAGGAATACCTGAAAGAGGAAGACTATAGTTAAACTTCCAGTTCCCCCAGAAGGTGGAAGACAATAAGCAGCCATCAAAAGGCATTTCCTGGCCATCTATTGTTTCCCTCTCTGAGTTGTGCTCATGCTTTGCACATGGTCGGCAAGTGGACAGACTTTCTAATTATAGCACCAGGTGAAGAGCTGTGCACGTGCTGGGTGCCAGAGCCTTGGAGCAGTCCCTGACCAGCTGGATGAAGGTGTTTTAGCAAACTTTTGTACCTGGCACCATTTCTCTGTCTCACAGCTGGCCTCACCAGCCCCAAGAGCTGTCACAGCCTCCCCATCCCCAGTGCCTGCCCAGCTCTCATCCCACTGGAGGCTGGTGCAGAGCAGGGACTGTTCCCTCTCCTCTCTCCACGCACACACAGCATTGTCTCCTCTCCAGGTTAGGGCACCCGACCTATCCTCCATCTCTGTCAGTCTTTATCTCACCCCATTTCCTGGCCCCAGCTTTTCTGTCCTAATTAAATGGTAAAAACACGTGGGATCCAGGCCAGGCACGAATGGTTTCAGCAAAGCAATTAGCCCTACGTGAGCGAGGAACAATTAGCGCGGCTCTCTGGAATTCGGCCATTGTGCCGGCTCATTGTATATTTTTGCCTTAAAAGGGGGCCAGCGTGTTGGGAGGGGAGCAGGGCCCCCGTTCGCAGAGCCGGGCTGACATTTGCACTATGTTAGTCATGCTACATGTCAACATTTTTGTGAGCTTTCCAAAAACAGAAATTCTAATGGGATGTTTTAATCCCATCTTCACCCCCGCACGTCCCCCCTGCGCCTCTCCCCCTTTCAGCTCCCACCTCCCTCCTCCTCCTCCTCCTCCTCCCTGCCTTGCACAGCGCTAATGCCATCCCCTCTCGGCTTTGCCTCCCGGAAACCAGCGGAGCCAGAGCAGTGAAATTCCTATTTCAACTTGCATCACATGAAAAATGAACTGTTGCTTTTAATCCCTTTTGCAGCGGCAGTGGGAAGGGAGCAAACAAATTTCCCAGGGGTGCAGTGGGGAAATTGGAGGGGGTGGGATTTTGGAAACACCAAGGCAAGCTGGGGGAAGTGGTGGGTGAATATTGACTCGCTCATCTACCTTTGAAAAACCCCTCAGCAAGTAAATTGGGGCACCCCAAGGGTAAGGAAGAAGCCAAGAAGCTGTGGGGGCCCAGAGAGAAGCCAAAATCCCTGTGAGCAACCAACATTTTGAAGCAGCTTTTGCAGGAATGTTTCAGGGCCAGAGTGGCAGACATATCTGATCTGGGTTGGGTGCTGAGGGTGTGCACAGGAGGCTGTGGGACCTACCACAGGCCCTGAGATGCTCAGGTCTGAGCAGGGAGTTAAAATGCATCCCTGATGCTCCTGCCTGGCTGCTTCTCCCCAGGAGGTTTGGGAAACCTGGAGCTGTAGGTAGCTGTGGCCAGGAAAAGAATGGCCCATCATGGAATGGGACAAGCCACTGCATCAGACATGGACAAAACCATGAGATTTAAGGAGTTATTAAGGCAGATGCTGGTCTGGAGGGGAGCACAGTGCAGTGTTTGGCTGGGATGGGCTCTGGGAGCAGCCTGCCTTTGGTTGCTGTTCCTCATACATATACAAAACCCCCCCAAAAAAAACTAAACAAACTATATATGACAGTTCTTCTGTTGCTGGAGGCTGGACATGGGGCTCACTGGGCCTTTGTCCATCCAGTCCAGCCCAGCATGAGATGATTCCTGCCTTCTCCTTGGGGTAATCATCAAACAACTCCCCTGACATCAGCATCTGGCTCCTTTTCAGAAAGGCAAAGCAGAGAGGGACAGCTCACAACAGGAACATGAGAAAATTTGGGGCCAGAAAGAATGAGAGGCCAAAAATTAAAGGCCAGGAGCTGCAAGCTCTGCTGACCACACCTCTGGAAGGAGCTTGGGACAGGCTGCCCATCATCTACAGCAAACTGTGATCTCAGCTTGTTGTGCTCCTGCTCTGCCTGTACAGATGGACACAAACAGACACCAGCCCAGGGGACAGGGACCATGGTGTCTTTGCCAATGTCACCTCTTGGGAAACTGAGGCCTGAGCACTGCTGAAGGCTCTGGCTCCATGATAATCTCATGCAGTGCAGTGTTACCAATCACAGTCACTGCTTATTTAATTATTGGGTTTTTTCACCCCAAATCCACGCTGCCAGTTATTCTGAGCAGTGTGCAGCAGTAAATCTCATGCTGGGAGATTAGGGCAGCTCTGAATCTCCCTGGTTTGCTCTTGGGGTCAGCACCAAGTGAGGCACCTGCAGGCAGAGGCTGCTGCCCCCAGCCCGGCGCCCCTGGCTGGCAGCAGTGTCAGCCCCCCATGGCCCAGAGCTGGACCCATGGAGAGTGTGCTCCTGCCCACCAGCCCAGGGATTTTGGGGTGACAAAGCCAGGTCTGTGAAGATAGTCCTCAGCTGCCCCAGGAGCTACTATTGGGAGATGCACAGGCTGTGGGAAAGAAGGGTTACATCCAGCTGATTTTGCTCCCTTTCCCTCAAGTTCCCTTTCCCTCATGTTTTTACCTTTATTCCATGGTTTTAACATCAAAATTCCAAGCCCCAAGGGAAGGAGTGGAAATCCCCCCTTGCACACCTTATGCTGCCAAAACTCTCCTGAGATCAACCTCGCTGGTGAAGCACTGGGAGAGGCATTAAATCAACAGTGGATGCCCCACCAGCCTCCCCTCTCCCCACACCTTCCTCCCCTCCCCTGGGCTGAATAGGGAGCATGAGAAACCAGGCTGGGCAGGGACGGCCCCGTGCCCCTCGCTTTCTTTCAGGATCAGAGCATCCATGGGGCCGCTTGTGTTCCCCCAGCTCCTCCTCTCCCCCCGCAGTACCGGGAGCTGTAATCTGGAGGCAGCGAGCCTGGAGATGGAGAAAAATGCAGGAGCTGGGGGTGGGGGGGAGACAGGGACCGTCCCTTCCCGCTACCACCACCGCCAAAGCCCCAAATTCTTAGACCTGGAGGAGTCACCACCAAATTCCATTCAACTGACAGAAAAGAAATCAAATCCTTTTAAAGAGAGCCCACTTTCCCCGCAAGAATGCTCCCTCGGCCTTTTGTTGAGGGCTTTGCTTGCTCCCAGCAGCTCGGAGGAAGCTGCTCCAATACATTAACCAGTTTAACTTGCTCGTGACCCCCTCTGCCCAGCGCACAATGAAACTCCTCGCCCGCTTTTCTCCCTGGCTCCTTTTCAGCAGCTAAATCCCCCGCTGTTCCCTGCTCGCTGCCTCTCTCACTCAACCTTTCTCAGGCCTCTGCTTCAGCCCCGGGAAAATAATGACGCTTTGCATTTGTATGGCCCCCGGCCCCGTGGGATCTCACAGTGCCCCGCACGGATGGAATCGTGTCCTCCCGCCCCGCCGAGGGGACCAGCAGACCCCAGAGGTGGAGGGGAAAAGCGATGGAGGGTCCGAGGCCACGGAGGGTGGAGAGGGCTGGCAGCAGGGGCTGGTGGTGCCAGCGCTGGAGCACATCGGGGATTGATGGCGTGGGGACAGTTCAGCATCAGGAGATGCAGCACAGGCACTCCTTGCAAGAGATTTGCGTGCTGGGCAGGGAGATGCTGGCGCGTTCCACCTCAAAGGCACGGCCAGACCCTCTGCTACAAGGGCAGGAAGGTTTTTTGTTTCGAAGGTGTTTAAAAAAAGCCGCGATAGATGAAAAAAGCTGAGCCCTGAATAGCGGAGCCCATCAGACAATGGGAAGTTAACCAAGCCCGGAACGAGAGCGCGGAGTTCTGCCGCGGGGCTCTGCCGCTTTCCTACCAGTAATTGATGCAAAAATCTCTTTTGTGCGCGCAGAAAATCCCAGAAAGAAAAAAGCGGGGGGTGAGAGGCAGACCAAGGGCAGCATCCAGCTCTTGGGCCGCCCTCCTCCCACATCTCCCTCCCAAACCTGAGCTGCTCAGTGGGAGCAGTGGCCGCCCGGCCGCACGTCGGGGCTGAACCCCGTTAAATACCCCCGACATTGCGACAGCAGCGAAGTCGGCGCCTGACAGAGCTTTTAACCCCTGTCCGGCGGAGCGCATAAATCGCAGCGGGCAGACAATGCGGCTTTGCAGCCCGAGCGCGGCATTTCTCTCGGATGACCTGAACACTTTATTCCTGGGGATTTATTAACCATTTTTAGCAGCCCTGAGAACCTGGGAGCTTCTTAGGGACCACCTATTGAGCGCCGGGGTCAGGCTGCGAGCAGGGGCGATGCGGAGAGTTTAAACCCATTTAAACCGACCTAATACCGTGGTATGGCTGAAAGGGAGATGCCCCACGTGCAGCCCCGGCCCTTGGTTTGGTGCGGGGCTGAATCCACCTATCTGCAGTGGAAAACTAGTCTGGAGTTTCAGTGAAATTAATCTGAAGTGGGAGCAATCATATCCTTGAGATCTGGGGGATTTGAGCAGAATGTTCTGTCTTGGAACCATCCCTGTGGAGTCAGGAATGTGGGGAGCAAGCACACCAGCACCCTGCAGCCTCACCTCACATCTCAGTGTGAGGAGTTCTGGACTATGTCCACAATGGGATCCTTTTTGGGAGAGGGAGTGAGATACCCCTTCTGGTCCAGCCTGGGCATCCTTTTGGCAGAACAGCCATGACAGAATCCATCTCCCCTACCTCTTGTATTTACGGGCCACCCAAATTTGTCTGGTCCTGGAGTCACCCCTGTTGGGCTTAAGGTTTTTGTACCCAAAAAATTGTCTGAATACCAGTGAACGGGCACCAAACCTTCCTCGGACCATCCTCCCCATGCCCACTATTGTCTCCCTGCCCCTCAGGTGCCATCCTGTGCCCACTGCGGAGTAAGCAGGGTTTCCCCGGGGGAATCGGTGCCTCGTGGCAGGTGAGGGAGGCATTAAATCAGCAGCGGATTTAATCCTTGGTGTCAGCATCAAGCGAGGCGCCTGGAGGGGAAATCTGTGGGGACGCGGCAGCGGCTGGACAATCCCGGAGGAGTCTTGTTCTGGCAGGACCGTGCTGCTGGAAGAACAACTTCCAGCCGGGCTGGAAGGCTGGGACAGCGCTGGTGGCGGCAGCTGTGGCAGCACAGCGGCTCCTCCATCCCCTGCATCCCCGAGGGGCAGCACAGCGGCTCCTGCAGCCCCTGCATCCCCAAGGGGCAGCACAGCGGCTCCTCCAGCCCCTGCATCCCCGGGGCCCGGCGCACACAGAGCCCGGCGCACACAGAGCCCGCATTGTCACTCGCAGTTGTGTCCCCAACATCTGGCCACAGCGCGTGTCCCCAGCCAGCGCCGGGGCTGCGGGAGTGGCAGAGCAGCTGGTCGGGGGAAAAGTGCCTTTCCTCCCCTTTTGGCTCCTGGAGAAAAGGGCTCTTTCTTCATTCAGGGTTTTGCTGCTCGGGCTTTTCAGCTGCCTCTCGAGCCGCGGTTGTTGTGCCATAGGGTTTGGAGACAAAGGGCGCCCAAAAAAAAAAAAAAAAAAAGAGCAAATTGAGACTGGAAGGCTGGGCAGCAATAGCGGGAAGTGGGGAGTGTGGGATTTGGTTCCTGTGTTTGTATGGTCTAACTGCCTTTTTAAAAATTTTATTATGGGAGGCTTCTTTGGCAACCCAGGTCTGTATCCAGATGTGGCCAATGCCCTGAAAAACGAAGCCTCAAAGTCTCCCCGAGTGTTTCTAGCCTGGGATCATGGTTCAAGTGCTGACCAAGAGAATGCATGGCCTAAAATCAAGAGGAGGCAAATGCTGGAGCTTGCCTGAGGAAGCAGTTTCCCTGCTTCATCCTGCCTGGTATTATGGTATTGTTTATCCAGTGCCAGAGATGAATGGAACACGTGACAGCAGGAAAAATGCAAGTTGGACAAGGTCCCTGCCCAAAAATGCAGCAGCCCCTGATTATGGCATTACATTGCAGCCCAGGCCCAAACCCAAATCCGCCTCCCTGTAGCAGCACACTCCCTGGGAAAGAAAACCCCAAGAACTCACTGCTTGCAGAGACAGAGGGGAAGAGGGAAAAGAGGCCCCGGGATTTGGCGCCAGGAAAATATCGAGTTGGTGGCACATCCAAGACCCGATTTCAACCCAGTTTTCTCTTTCAGGCACCACATCTCCCACTGTCTGGCTGGAAAAATGGTGTCTCAAATTTAACAAGTGATCATTATCATGATTAGTGATCACTGGAAGCGAGGGGAGGGGGCTGCTGCGTACCCATTTATGTAAATATAAATGTACAACATTTATTTTCACATATCCCAGCACATTGAGGCTTCAAAGCACAGTGCTGTGCCTGGGATGAGGCTGGTCAAGTCTGGGAGCCTCTCCAGGTCTCCCTGAAGAAGGAATGAGAGCAGACGCTCCTGGCTCCCTGTCCCCAGATTTACCCACCAGAATGGAGCTTGGTGGAAGTGAGAGAAGCGCTGAGGTTTTTTTGGGGAAGAGGTTTGGTGTGTTTGTTTTAAATTATGCTTTGCCCCACGGGAGACTGATGGGACAATGCCTGGAGTTTGGTCAGGCTGCTCAGCTTTCTGGAAACCTCTTGGACAGGGCTGTGAGAACATCTCGGTGCAGGGCTTTGGGCAGCCCGGGACGGGGAAGGAACACACCGCACCCTCTGCTGCCGACAGGGCAGCGAACGATGCTCCCAGGGCTACAGGGGACCAGAATGTCCCCATCCCTGGGTATCAGGGGAAAGGGAGAAGGAGGAGGAGGAGGAAGAGGAGCAGGCGGCACGGGCACCCTGCCCGCACCCACTCGCGGGCACGGAGAAGCGCAGGGTAGAGGCCGGAGCGGGCAGGACGGGCCCGGAGCAGCCGGGACGGGTGCAGGGGCTGGCGGGGAGGCCGCGGGGCTCGGAGGGGCGCGGGCAGGGCAGGGCCGGGCGGTGCCCACGCCCCGCGTGAGGCGGCCCCGGCTCCGTCCCTCCCCGGGCGGGGCGGGCGCGGTTTAAAGGCGGCGGCGCGACGGGGGCCGGCGGTGGTGGCGGCGCGGAGCGGCGAGGAGCGGAGGGCAGGCAGGAAGGATGCTGAAGAGCTGCGGGAGGAAGCTGCTCCTGTCCCTCGTGGGCTCCATGTTCACCTGCCTGCTGGTGCTCATGGTGGAGCCGCCGGGCAGGCCGGGGCTGGCCCGGGGGGAGGCCGGCGGGGCGCAGCGGGCGCTGCAGAGCCTGGGGGCGGCGGCGGCCGTGGCTCCTCCGGCGGCGCAGGGGCCGCCCGGGCTGCGCAGCTTCGCCGATTACTTCGGGCGGCTGAGCCGAGCGCGGCGGGAGCTGCCCCCGGCCCCGCCGAGCCCCCCGCGGCCGCCGGCCGAGGACATCTCCCCCCGCGATGTTTTCATCGCCGTCAAGACCACCAAGAAGTTTCACAAGGCGCGGCTGGAGCTGCTGCTCGACACCTGGATCTCCCGCAACCGCGACATGGTAAGGGATGGGGACAGGGATGGAGACGGGACTGGTCCCCTCCGCTGGCCGGGATGGAGCGGCTCGGGGCGGGCTGCAGCCCACGCTTCTCTGCCGCGGTCCTGGCATCTCGTTCTGCGCGATCCGGGTAGTGCCGTGACCCAGCAAACACCACCTGCCCTTCCCTTGTGCCCATATCGCTGAGCAGGGCGGTGTTCTGAGGCTGGCTGGGCTGTTCTGCAGCCAACTGTGGTTTTGGGAGGGTGAAATGCGACGTTGCAGGGTGAGTGATGGAGGGAGCCCGACCTTGGCTCCTCGCACTCAGAACCCTCCCCAAACTCTGCTCCGGGGTCCTTTTCCCTGAGTACCCCTATTGCTGCTCTGCTTTTGGCTGGTAAACTGAGGCACGGTGTGGGGGTACAACCCGGCCCGTGGGTGCCACAGGCCGAGTCAGGCCCCTACAGTTGTGCTGCTCAAAAAACACCCAGTTTATGAGCCCAGGGCTGGGAGACATGCTGCTGGGATGTGCGGAAGCTCTCGGTCGCCTGGCGAGGGACTGGGCAGGACTGGAGTTGCTGGGAGCTCTGTGGGCTCACCCACACCGGGGCAGCTCCAGCGAGTCTGGTTCCTGACCTTAATGATGTCCTGGCAGTCCCTTGCTCTGTCCTTCAAGTACTGAAGCAAAATTCAAAAGGGGAAAAAAAAAAAAAAAAGCTGTTTCCTTAGGAAATGTGCTTTGCCATTTGCTCTTAAGACACTTTTTCTACCCTTAGACAGCTTCCCAAAAGTAAGTTATGTCTGGTCCTAACCTTTTCTTCCTACTGTCTTCACGTGTTTCCTCCTGGCCTGGAACTCAGTTTCTTGCTTGCAAACTGTTTTCCTTGGAAATCTGGAGTGGCTGAGGGTGGAGGTCATGGGGGAAGGATTGACCTGCCCATGCCATGCCCCCCTCACCCAGGTCTGCTGGACCCTGTGGGGTCTTGGCTCCTTCACTGCACCCCAAGAATTATCTTGCTGCATTTTTCCCCTGTGAATTGTGGGGGGTTTTGGTTTTTTTTTTTTTTTTTTTTCCTCATTTTTCCTGGGCTTGGCAGTGGATCTGCCACTTCTCCTTGGTCCAGTTATTTAATGGAAACCTCTTTTATGCTCTGCTGTCACTGCGAGGGGGTGGTGAGTGGTGGTGGAGTGAAACGCTCTTTGAGCACCTACAGATGATCCTGGGAATGGCTGCTCTTTTTTTTCTTCTCCCTCTTGTGAGCTCCGGCTTTCTTCTAGGGTTTTTTTTTTCTCTTTTTTTTTTTTTTTTTTTTTTTTTTTTTTGTGCTTCGTTTGTCCGTTTGGATTCCCAGAGCCCTGAGGCTCGGCTCTCACGCTGTCCCCCTGGGCAAGCTAACAAAGCCCCTTTTCTCCTGGCGCAGAGAAAAGGCTTCGCAGCCTCTTGTGTGGCACTTTCCATGGGAACGAGGGAGCCGGAGCCGGCCGTGTCCAGGTCAGGTTGCCTAGAGATGAGGGCCATGAAGCCAGGGGGGCCGCAGCCCGGCGAGGTGCCTGCCTGACAAGCCAAGCCGCTGAGTGACGCCTCTTGTACAGCACTTGAGCACAAGGAGCTGCCGAGAGAGCTGGAGGCAGCACGAACTCCTGCGGGGCAAAGCAGGGATGTGAGCACAGGGGATGAGCCCGCCCTGCTGGGGGTGACCGGCTCTGCCCTTCCCACGCTGTCCCTGGGAGGCTTTGAGGCATCCTGGGCTTCCCCAAGCTTGGCATCAGTTGGGGATTTTTGCCTGCAGAGTGTGGGAGTGTGGGGTTGGTGCTAGGGGGCTCTTCTTTCCTGCTTCCCTGCATCTCTTCCCTGCCTGGCCCCCTGGTTTCCACCCCAGGACGGTGATTTGGTGGCACTGCCTTTGCTCAAATGTCTCTCTTGGTCTGAGTCAGGCCTGTCTCTGCTTATCCTCCCTCACTCTGGGTTTCACTAATGGTGCTCAGGCATGTGAGCTGCCTCACCAACGCGGGAAGTTCCTGCCCAGGGGCTGAGAATCTCCTTTGCCTGATGCAGCTTCTCTTCCTCCTCTCACTCAACCCCCCTCAACCCCCAGGCTCCCTCTGGCTGTTCATTAGCCAGGCAGGAGGGATGCAGACATGCTGAGAAGGGGTTAAATCCAGCAGGTAGCTCCTGGCAGATAGGGGGAACAGCCATTGTGTCCTTCCTTGGCCGTTCTTTGTTCTGCCCACAATAGTCCCTGTTTCCTGCCCTCTGTCACCTCCAAGACACTGCAAAGGGCACCCCCTTCTCCTTCCTGCCTCTCTGCACAGGGAGAGCACATCCCTATTCCCTTCTAAATCCGCTCTTTGGGTTGCACAATCCAGGCCGGACAAGCTGCTTTTGGAGGAGAGTTATGCGCTCTCCCCTCTTTGCTTTGGGGAGAGTTTCTAGCTGTCTCAGTATCCTCAGGATGCTGTAGAAACTTTGCACTTGAAAGGAAAGAGAGAGGGGAGGAAAATAACCATAAAGCAGAAATCCTGGACAGGAGCAACTCCAAATCCGCTGCTTTCTTGCCGAGTCGGGTGATCTGCAGCGGCAGAGCCGCCAAAGACACCTCTGCTGCCCCTGGGGGTGCCCTGGAGGCGCTGGGTGTCCCTGGGGCACCCGGAGGCATCCAGGCAGCTCGGCACACGCCTCGCAGCCCGCCGGGGCTCAGCCCGGGCCGCCGTCCCGGCAGCGTGGGATCCGCTGGCTGCCTCCCGTCGGTAATTGCAGCCTTTGAAAAATTCCTGCTCTCGGGGCAAAGCCAACGGGCTCGCCTTCCAAAGAGCACGCTCCTCTGATGGCGGCTCCCAAATTCCTCTAGCACCTTGGCCAGGGTCCCCACCCACACGCCGGAGTGTGCTGGCATGCCAGTCTCACTCGCACTCCCACCAGAGCTGGGCTGGGACCGGGGGCTGCTCATCCCAAACCAGCCCCACAGTGCAGCTGCCTCCCCCCGGCCCTGGGCTGGGTGCCAGGCCCTGCTGAGCACCGATGAACTCGGGTGGGGTGTGAGGGTCCCTCCCTGCTGTCCCCCGGGGCAGCCTGTGTGGGTTTAAGGGGTGGGAGCCCCTCCATTGCCCGTCCCGAAGGAAGGATGCTGCTGTCCTTGCCCATAAAAGCGCCGGGGCCGGCGAGCGGCGCGTGGAGCACCAGGCGGGAGGGAGGGTGGGGGACCCTCGCCACACAATGAGCTCATTGTTTGTGAGGAGGTTATTAAAAATTATAGCATTTAAAATTACAGTGAAGGATTCTTCCTCTTGCTGAAGGGAGCGGGGGGAGGGAGGAAGAGCCCG
This sequence comes from Zonotrichia albicollis, assembly GCF_047830755.1. Taxonomy (NCBI): domain Eukaryota; kingdom Metazoa; phylum Chordata; class Aves; order Passeriformes; family Passerellidae; genus Zonotrichia; species Zonotrichia albicollis. Next base: position 4,447,029 of record NC_133834.1, on the reverse strand, counting down.
CGGCCCTGCAAGCCCCTTCTCCGCCTCTGCAGGTCCCAGCCCTGCGATCCGGGGCCAGCACAGACCCGCCCCCGGTCCGGGCAAAGCCACCCCATGGACTGTAGGCTGCTGCCATCGTGGCACGCTGTCATTGAAGGGACATGGCCATCACACTGCTCCCAACTTGGTGAAGGGGGTGGTGATTTTCCCCCCTAAACCCCGAGGCTGGAGGGATAAGAAGAACATTTCCTTGGGGGACACAAAGCTGGCAGGCAGCACCCTGACCTGCTCCAGGACCCCTCACCCAGCTGGAGACTGAGCCCCCCCAACCAGCACATCTTGCTGCCTCCTTTCCTCTGCACCCGGGCTGTGAAAAGGGTGCTGGGGTGCTCCATCCTCTCCCAGCATGGGGAAGTGAGATGTGGCACAGGGTCAGGGTTTGTGCACTGCAGGGTCACGGGGTGCCTGCCTGGCCCAGTTCCCCTTTTGGTGGGGTGGTGGCAGGCATGGGGGCATGCTGAGAGTGTGTCACCCTGGGAAGTGACAGAGCCACTGGGCCGGGCAGCACAGAGAGCCCACAATGACCCTGGGATGGCCCTGGCTGGAGGGGACACTTTGTGCAGCACCAGCCATGAGCGCCCCACGGGCTCCAGCAGCGCAGGGGAAATGAGTCACCCCGAAAGGAGAAACGAAGGGGAGGAAAGAAAGAAAGAAAGAAAAGCTCCCTCCCCAAGGGCTCGGAGAGGGCTGGCGGCGGCTGGCTGGCTCCTGGCGGGCACTGGGGAGGGGCTGACCCCGCTCTGGCCGCCGGGATCCATCCCGGGTGCCGCTCAGTCCCGGCCGCGGGGCCGCGCATTGTGCGGGGCTGCGAGCAGCGCTGGCAGCTATTGTTCGGGAGGGACTTGGCATCCTGTGTTTCTTGAAGCTGCAGTTCTGAGAACAATGAGGTTTCCTGAAGGGGCTGGTGGGGGGGAGCAGAGGGCCCTTCCTCTCTTGCACCCTGCAGGAAAAGTTACTGGGGGGGGGGGGGGGTCCAAGAGGTCCTTGCAGCCCTCGGTGCTGTGGCTGGCACAGGGGCCAGGTGGGAGAGAGGTGGCTGTGAGGGCTGGGAGTGCTCTGGGGGTGATGGTTCACAGGTGACAGCTCAGGGATGCTGGCTGCAGTGCCCACTTGCACCACTACAAACTGAACTCTGCCCTCATGTCTGGCATCCTACATGGGAGATGCCAAAGGTGGATTCATGTTTTTTGCTTGGTCTCATCCTTTCCTGGCCTATCCCCTTCCAGGCTGTCACCTCTGCTCCTCTCCCCTGCAGCTCCAGGTGAAAGGCCATGCAGGCAGGGTGCATCTTCCCTCCAAGAAACACAAATTAATAACAAAATTAATTAAAAAAAAATGAAGCCTTTAATTGTTTTAGTTTTAATTTAATGTCATGGTGGGGTTGGGAGGGATGTGGGAGACCTGTGAGGCCCTAGTAGGTGCCCACATGGGGCAACTGACAGCTGTGTGCCCCTGTCCCAGTCCCTGAGGTGGCACCTGGCCCTCCCACACCAGGAATATCCCAGGGCTGTGTGTGGGGAGGGGCCCAGGGGAGATGCCTGGCTAGGATGAAACGTTTCGGTGCAGGCGAGTAATAAACAATTGTCTCTGTGCTCTATTTATAGAGGCTGAGTGCAGGATTAGTTGTGGGGTTATTTTTGGAGCAGCTGAAGGCAGTTGCTGGACGGCGCTTCTGAGCTAATCAAGCAAACATTTTCTGTCTCGCCTGTGCACAGGCTGTGAGTTCCCTGCCCTCCCCAGCAAGGCTGAAACCTGGGCTGGAGTGCCAACCCCCTGTGAGATGGGCTTGTCTCAGGCATCCTTGGATGCTGTCCTGCTGCCCTGCTTCAGTTTGTACCTCAATCAGTTGCCTGAACAGTCCCTGAGCACCTGGGGGAAATGGGGACCAGCAGCTGTACCCCAAATTGTATGGGGGTGAGAGCTCCTCCTCTACACACAGCACTGACCTTGTGCCACCCCAGCAGTGCTGTGTCCATGGAGACACAGCACCACAGGCATCCCTGGCCCTGCAGCTGATGGCTCCCTGTCCCCGAGCTGTCCCCTCCTCACCAGCCCTTCCCCATCCCCTTTTGCTCAGAGCCTTCCTGACCTCTGTCCCTCCTCACAAGCCAGGCTGCACGGCAGGCTGTGCATTTGTGAGAACTTGCCTTCCCACCTCCTCCATAATTTTTTTTCTTTTCTCCTTTTCAAGCCCCAAAGGTCACTTGTAGCCCCGTCCCCTCCCATTGAGGCTCCGGGCTGTCCCCACCAGCCCCGGCTGGGGACCTGAGCAAACAGGGCTGGGTTAACCAGTGCAGCTGTATGCTAATGACTGCTGCCCGCTTAACTCTGCTCGCTGAGTAAAGTCAACCCCACTATTGTACCCAGCTCCTCAAACAAGCCACAAAACCCCAGCGCGCTCCCGGGGCCGGCTGCGGGGTGGCACCCAATTTCCAGCTCACTTGTAATTCATCATCTCCAGCGCTGCATCGTCCCCCTCTGCTGCCTCCTGCCTTCCCCCCCAGCCCTTTTGTCTTTCCTCCTTTGCCCTTTTGTGCACGTCTGGTTTTTAATAGCGCTTGGCAGCTGGTTGTGGTTTCTCTCCTCCAGCTTTGTTTGCTGCCCGCTGATTGATGGCGATGCCTTTCCCACCCCCTGCTCTCCCCTCCTGCTTCTCGTCCTTCCCCAAATCCCAGGCCCAGAGCAGCCCCTCCAGTCCTCCTTCCTGGGTGACATATGCCAGGAATTAGCTGTGTAAATAGAGGAGTGCAGCCGGGCAGGCAGCTCAGGGGCCCAGTCGGGTGCTGCCTGGCACCGTGGGATTGTGCTGGGATGGGGCAGTGAGGAACCATCCCCTCCTTGGGGCTCACTGGCACCATCTCAGCCCCCTTGGGTAGGACCCAGGGAGCAGAGAGGAGCTGTGGGGGCATTGTGCAAGTGGCCAAGGACAGGCACGTGCTGTTGACACAGGTGGGGACGCGGTTGGAGCCGGCGCCAGGGACAAACACACCTGCCTGGGCGGCTGCTGCGGCGCCACGCGCACCGGCTCAGCTCTGAAATCCCTGCTCAGATCAGGCTCTGCACCTGCTCCCCTGCGTGCCCCTGCCTCCCCTGGTGCTGGGGACAGCCCCTGTGGCCCCCAACACCTCCCTGCCAGCTGCTGCCCATGCTAAAGGCAGCAGGATGGGGATGCTCCGTGCAGGGTTTGCTCCCAAGGGGAGCTCAGCACCCAGCCTGGTCTGCAGCTGGGGTTGGTGTGTGGCTGCCTGGCTCTCCAGTGCCACTCGGGGTTTTGGCAAGGGGGAGGAAGTCACCACCAGCTTCCTGGAGGAGCTGTTCCCAGGTGCTGCCCAGAGGTGCTGTGTCACATGCAGAGCCACATGCTCTCAGCCCCTTGGTCCTCAGAGGTGCCTCGTCTTCTCTTTCAGACCTTCATCTTCACTGACGGGGAGGATGAGGAGCTGAAGAAGCAAGCACGTGAGTCTGTGGCTCTTGTCCCTTTGTGTGTGTGACCTGGCCAGGTCCCCTGAAAAGCTCCCACCTGTGGAGCATGGTTGGTGTGGGTCCTGCCCTGGGAACTCTGAAAAAGCCCTTACCACAGGAACATTAGTTGAGCATGACACAATTTGTTTCACTGATGATGCCTAAACACCCTCGGCCTGGGAGCCCCATCTGGGGGCAGCTTTACTTCCCAGCCAGCCCAGCCCATCCCCTACATGGTGGAGATCACAGTTACAGGGTGCCTTTGCACCTCTTTGTCCCTGGGGTGAGCTGGGATTGATGGCAACACTGACAAGGTTTTGTGGGAGCATTTTCTGGGCTGGGGTCAGTGTGGTCTATTCTCCCCATGCAAATTACTCCTTTTCAGGCTGGGAAGAGATTAACTTTGAGCTGGGCAAGCAAAACAGGGCAGGATTTTTGCTACCATGTCCTGGGGAAACTCAGAGCTCACAGACATTCCCTCACCCCCAAGGTGGCTGGTGCACCCTGGGCAAGGTGATGTAAGGGGGCATCATGCTTAAAATGTGGATAGGGCTGCTCTACAGTGCATCTGCAGCATCCACATTGCTTAATCTTCCCTTCCCTTCTCTCACGTGGACAAAAAAGACATTCCCCCAAAAATTCATCATTTGCCCAAAGCACCATAGCCTGTGGGTCACTGAGCGTCGGGATCACCCATGAGTTTCCATCCCCCTGGCACACCTGGGACATGAGTGGTGAAGTGTCACCGTTTGAGTGTGTGGGGAGGTGTGGGATGCACCAATGGGCTTTGACCCCTCTTTTTTCCCTGCAGGAAATGTCATCAACACCAACTGCTCGGCTGCCCACAGCCGCCAGGCGCTGTCCTGCAAGATGGCCGTGGAGTACGACAAGTTCATCGAGTCCGGCAGAAAGTAAGCGGCTGCTCTGGGGGATAAAGGGGGGCAGGATGGTGCAAACAGAGACCATTTGTGGTTTTGGGGTTGGGGACTGGGCAGCTGGCCCGGGTGGGTTTGACACTGCTGTCACTGCAGGTGGTTCTGCCACGTGGACGATGACAACTACGTGAACGTGCGGATGCTGGTGAAGCTGCTCTCCAGCTACCCCCACACACAGGACATCTACATCGGGAAGCCCAGCCTGGACCGGCCCATCCAGGCCACGGAGAGGATCAGTGAGAACAAGATGGTGAGCCCGGGGAGAGTTTGGGGCTGGTTTAATGTGGGCTGTGTGCAGAAGGAGCTGTTGTCTCATTGCATTGGTTCCCCTCTCTTGCAGCATCCTGTGCATTTCTGGTTTGCCACGGGTGGAGCAGGGTTCTGTATCAGCCGGGGGCTGGCACTGAAGATGAGCCCTTGGGCCAGGTAAGAGCATTGGTGTTGCTCTCCCATGGGGACTCCTCATGGTCCCCAGGGCACAGAGAGGTGACATTTTTGGGGATGGGTGTTGGACCATGCCCCACAACCTTTCTCTCTTTGCCTTCTGGGGGTGTCTGCAGGGAGCTTGGAAACAAGCTGGGAAGGGCTTCAGTTCCCCCAAAGTGACTTTTAATCAGAGCTGGGCACCCACTGGCCAAGCCCAGAATCCTGCCGGGTGCCCACATCCCCTGGGCTTTGCTCCTCTGCAGCCCCTCTCTGTCTCCCCGCAGCGGGGGTCACTTCATGAGCACTGCAGAGAAGATTCGCCTGCCCGACGACTGCACCATCGGCTACATCATCGAGTCTGTGCTGGGCGTGAAGCTCATCAGGAGCAACCTCTTCCACTCCCACCTGGAGAACCTCCACCAGGTGCCCAAGTCGGAGATCCACAAACAGGTACCCCAAGTTGTCACCTAAAAGTTGGGTATTGTGGCTAAGATATTGTTTGATATGTGACCAAAACAGCCGAGGGGAAAAAGCTCCATCCCTATGGGGTGATGCAAAATGTCACTGGAGGCTTTGGGAAATGGGGTGACTTTTGCAGCTCCCCTTTCCTCTGCTTGATCCTTACGACCATGTCGGCCACTTCACCCCTCTGTGCTTGCCCCCCAGGTGACACTGAGCTACGGCATGTTCGAAAACAAGCGCAACTCCATCCACATGAAGGGAGCCTTCTCTGTCGAGGAGGACCCATCCAGGTGAGCTGGGGCTCCCTGTCCCCCCAAACCTGGGTGCCTTGGGGCTGCCACCGTCCCGTGCTCAGCTTTGCTCCTCTCCCCTCAGGTTCCGCTCCGTGCACTGCCTGCTGTACCCCGACACGCCGTGGTGCCCCACCAACATGGTTTACTAGGAGGTGCACGTGCCCTCCAGCCTCGTCCCGCGTTTCCCCGGTATCCGACGGGCGTGCGGGACCTGCGTGCGGGTGTGTCGCTCCGGCCTCGCCGCCGGGCGGACAGACGGACGGACGGACGTCGTTGCTGTGGTATTGCACAGTGTGTGTGTACTGAAGGCTGCTGTGCGGCCCCTTGAGCCCTGCCCTGCCTGCCTCGCTGCCTGCTCCGGCTGGGAGGGTGCAGAGGGACGGGAATGAGCACTTACCCACGGGCACCGCGGCTGGCGCGCCCCACGCCATGCGTGGGCAGCGGCCGCAGCGCGGGGCCCTGCCCCACCCCGGCCTTGCTTCTCCTTGATGGTTGTTGTTTTTTTTCCCTTTCAAAGGTTAAGTTTTTTTTGGTGTGTTCTTCCCTTTTTTGCATCTTTCCCCCCAACCTGCTCTTGTAACCCCTGACCCAGCCCATCTTCTCTCCCAGTCCCAAAATCTCAGCAGCGAAGCTCTGGCTCCCAGTTTGGATGAGGGGTCCCTGTGAGTTCTACAGGCAGAGGTGGGCAGGGGAAGCCTCTGGCCATGGCAGTGGCTCCTCCAGGGTCCTGCAAAGCTGCTGGGTGCTCCACAGCCTCACTGGAGGGAGACAGTGGGGTGGCTGGGAGATGGTGTTGGTGTTAACTCCATTTCCCAGAGCTCCCCCCACATGGGTGAAGTGTTGCTGGCAGCATTGGTCGGTGAACTATTTAGAGACTGGTGTAAAGACTTTCTATAAATTGAGTGTGGGAGGAGGGATTTTCCAGAGCTGCCACAGTGGGATGGGCACTGTGTTTGTCCAGGGTCTCCCTCCAGTGCTGCTCGGGCAGCCCTGCAGCTCTGCAAAGGAACACCTCGAGGTCTGCCCAGGCTGTGTGGGTGTCCCCCGTGGGGCCAGAGCATCCTCCAGCCTTGCCCTGGCTGTGGGTGCTGCCCAGGACGCACCTGCCACAGGCAGGCAGCATCTCCAACCCTCCCATTGTGCTCTCCCTGATGGAGAGGGATTTATCCAGGGAGGGAGAGGGACCCTGCATCACCCAAGAGCTGCCAGCCCTCTCTGCCCCTGGGCTGAGCCAGAGCTGAACATTTCCACCTTGAAGCTGAGGGAAAATAGCCCATAATGGGTGTATTGTAAATATGTTATTGAGCCAGTATTTTTTTACTGTGCCTTTTTTTTTTAAGAAAAAAAGAAAACAATGAGAAATATGTAGATTTTAAAATGCTTTTTATACATTTTCTGTGGATCAGAAAAAGAAAAATCCCCGACCTTTGATAATCTGTTTAAGAAAGAAAAAAAAAAATTTTTGCGATGTCTTGTAACTATCACTTACCTTAATTTATATGTTCCAGTATCTGGAATGTCACTCTGTGCTTTCTGTACCTAGGATGTGTTTAAGGCAATAGCTGTGGGGAGGGGAACCAGCATGGACAGTGTGTTCTCAGGGACCTGAACCCGATCGCTGCCACGGGGTTCCCGTGGGAGCGGTCACCAATAAAGTGGCTTTTTTTGCTGACCACAGTCACCTGCTCCCGGCTCCGGCGTCTCTTTATGGATGTGCTGCTCCGAGCAGCCCTTGATCCCCCGCAGATGTTATCACCTCGGGCCGAGCTCTCAGGGATGCTCTGAGGAGGGGCTGCTCCTCTGTCCCGTTTTTCCCACGGGTACCGCCATCCTGCTGGCCATTTGCATCCCGGGGTGTGAGGCTCCTCTCCTCCTTCCCCTTCCCAAAAGGCTCGCACAGGCTTTGGCACCTCGGGGCTGGTTTTTCCCAGGCTCGGGGCGGGAGGGAGGCGGTGGGGATGAGGTGAGAGCCGGTTGTTAGCAGGGTGTTGTTAACAGCCGGCGGGCAGGCGTGTGCGTGGGAAGCTTGGAGGAGCCCCTTCCCCCTGCCCGGCCCTCCCCTCAGCCGCTGCACCACAGTTTCAGCCAACACTGAGCATCCACCTGCCAGAAACAAGCCCCAGCTTTCATGGGCTGTGGAGATAGCCCGGGATCTGCCCCACTCCCCAAACCAGTCCTGGTGGTGCCACTGGTACCAACTTCCACCTGGGCCACCCCCTCCTCCCTGCCTTCCTGCACAGCCAGCACCCTTCTCTTTTCCTTCTCTTTTCCTTCTCTTTTCCTTCTCTTTTCCTTCTCCTTTCCTTCTCCTTTCCTTCTCCTTTCCTTCTCCTTTCCTTCTCCTTTCCTTCTCCTTTCCTTCTCCTCTCCTTCTCCTTTCCTTCTCCTTTCCTTCTCCTCTCCTTCTCTTTTCCTTCTCCTCTCCTTCTCCTCTCCTTCTCCTCCCCCCTCCCCTCCTTTTCTCTTCTCCTTCTCTTCTCTCCTCCCCTCCTTTTCTCTTCTCTTCTTCTTCTCTTCTTTTCAAGGCACACTTACTTCACAGTTTCCTTTGAATCTCTGGGTTATCAAGGGCTGGCCCTGCTAAAAATACAGCCTGGCAGGAAATCGGTGTGTGCTGAAGCAGCCACCCCTCCTCCCAGCCTGCTCACCCTTCAGACAGCCACAAAAATCAAAAGTGCCCCAAGCTCTGCAGCCCTCGGTGAGGTGGGGCTCTGGCTGAGAGTGTGGCACATCGGGGAACCACCATTGACCTGGGCACCCCAAAAAGGGCCCTGGAGGAAGGGGGGGGGTGGATGGATGGACAGCAGTGCTGACTGGGGCCAGGGTTGGTGTGCTGGGAGCAGGGTCAGCAAAGGGACCTGTGTCAGGCACAGGAAGCTGTGACACTGAGCCCCATCTGCCCCCCACGAGTTTTCCTATTGCTCACAGGCTGTGGTTTGGCAGCGTGGGCCCTTCCCAGCAGTGCTGCTGTCACCTCGCTGAGCCTGACCCTCCCCTGCACCCCAGACAGGAGGGGCAGATGTGGGTTAAGTGCCCATCGAGGCACTGGGCAGCCAGGGGCTGTGGCTTGGGGTTGGGATGCTGCTGTGAGGAAGAGGAGCCCCTGGCATGGGTAAAGGCTGGGGGGATGCTGGGCATGGTGCAACTCCCAGATAGGGGCTTAAAAATTAAAATAAATGCAAATAAAAAAATACAGTTACAAATAAAATAAAATAATAAAATGGAATATACCCCACTGAGCCTTCAGAAGTGGGGGAAGGCAGCTCACCAGCCCTCCAGTTTGTCTCCCACCAGGCTCCCAGCCTCTCCCTCCTCCTTCCCCAAGTCGTGGGCTGAAAAGTAAATAAATACAGGCATTAATAAACAAAAGGAAAACAAAAGCAAAGCCTGCTGCTCTCGCATACTTGGCAGACTCTGCAGGCCAGGCTGCTTTCATCTGCACCCCGGCGCTGGTGTGGGACGTCCTGTTTACTCTCGCCTGCTCGAGGCAGCTGATAAGGCAGCTGTACCTTTTGGAGAGTCTGCTGTGTGCTGATGGGGTGGGGACAAGCCAGGCTTGCTGGGGACACTGCCACCATGGAGGCACTGCTGCTGTTGACAGCACTATGCCTGGCTGAAGGCTTTCCCCATCCCTGGGTGGTTGCAACATCGAGGGCAGAGAGTGACACACTGCTTCAGTCCTTTTTGCTGTTTCCAACCTCCTTTTCTTTTTTTTTTTTTTTTTTTAATGGTTTAATTTGCATTTGGGTCACTTGCAGTCCCAGACTTCGTGTGAGTCACTGTGTTCCCAGCCTGGCTGTGGGGACTTTCACCAGGGACCATGTGAGGGTGAACAGGACCATGTGCTGGGACAAACACCCACAATGGACAAACACCCATCCTGGTACTGACAGCAGCGAGAAGTACTTGAGGCTTGGGGTGGGAGGGCAGTGTTGGGAGACAACAGAACTTGTGTGAATTGGCTCCAAGAGCCACTTCCAGCTGCTTTGGCCCAGAAAAGTGGAATATTTGTGGGAAATGAACATAAAAGCATACGAATGGCGGGGCCTGAGCGATGCATGCAGCTGCAGCTTTGGGAGCTGCCTGTCCCAGTGCTGGGTGGGAGAGTGCTGGGACCCCTGTGGGGGTATGAGCTGCATCCCACCACCTCTGTGCAGCTGGAGGTGATTTAATCCACCACCAGCACTTGGAGTGAGGGGCTGCACAGCCCTGCTGCAGAGAGTGATGGCTGTGGGATGGCCAAGACCCAGCACTGGGATGTGCAGAGCGGCTCTCAACCACTGCCCCCTTATTTTTTTCACCCTTCTACTATTTCCCACCCCTGCATAACATGCAGGTGGTTAAAATAAATAACCCAAAAGCCCTGCAAAGTTTATTTTTCCCTTCCTGACTTTTAAGACCAGCCTTGAATCTATCAAAACCAATCCCCCTTGCCCCAGAGCTCCCAGCAACTGCTGTCTCTGGTCTGCCTCAGCTGCCCAGCGGGGCCAGTTCTGCTGCTGGAGCCATTTGGCAAGCCAAGAGTGGAGGAGGAGATAAATTGAGCATCTCAAAAGCATCTGGAAACACTTCCCACGGCGCTGCCAGATGAGATCTGCGAAGCCGCAGCATCACTGAACAGCCCCGCTCCCAACCAACCCCTCCTTCCTCCTCCTCCTCCTCCTCAGTGGATGTGTCCCCCCTCAGCCCCCACCAAACCATGGTGCTTCCACCAGGGAAGCAGGGATGGGTTTGTGCTGGTCCACGCTGAGCACAGGGACCTGCAGCAGCAGTGCCAGCACTGGGTGATGCTCCAGCCGTGCCCTCACCAGCCTGCTGAGCCCCCCTTATTTGGAGTGGTTGAGTAAGAAAGCCCTTGGGGACCATTCTGGCTCCCTGATGAGCAGCCCATGCCCAGCCCAGAGCTGATGTGTTTGGAGCAGCTCAGGAGTGGCTGGCTGTGATTTACAGGGTGCAAGCTCCAGGTTCTGTGAGGTTTGCTGGTGGGAAGAGGAAGCAGCAGCATCTGCGACACCTCGCAGTGAGCAGGGAGCTGTGCTTCCTCCCACTTCCCTCCACGGGCTGGGAGGGATTCAAAAATCCCTGAGCAGGGATTTTTGGCTGAGGTCATGGTGAGAAACACCCCCTGCTCCAGGCAGGGCCAAGGCAAACGGTCCCAGCAGCAGAAGGAAAATCCTCTGCTCCTGTCATCATCCATCCCCTGTCCAGCACACAGCAGCGGGACCTGCTGCTTCATCACCATGGTCACGGTGAACCCACCCTCTGTCCCTGCCTGGGCACTCCCAAACGAGCTGGGAGATGCTGGAGTGCTGGACAAACCAGGCTGGGCTGCAGACACAGGTGAGGAGGAGCCCTGCGTGGAGCATTCTCTGCCTCTGCTCACAAAGTGCCAAGCACAGGGCTCCAGCATCCCCACGTGGTCACACTGATCAGGATCTCCCTGCTCGGGGTTTCCTTTCCAGTGGACACTCAGCTCTCTCCTGCAGTGCAAGGAGAGGACACGACCTCCTGAAAACCACAGAGTGTGTGGGGAGATGGGGCCACGCCTCAGTGTGGTACCAGGGGGTGTTTTGATTGGAGAGTGATTGGCATCTGCCTCCATGATGCACAAGGCTTCAAAGACTCTTTATTATTAAGTGTAGTGTTAAGAAATCTACAGTTCTTATAGGAATTGTAGTGGACTTAAGACATGATTGGTCTTAAGGCAAAAACATCTAACACTACTGGTGTGCTATGAATAGCACTTTTAGCAAATTACATCTACAAACAATGGTTGTAGAAAGAGATGTGTGTGCTATGAATAGCAACTGGTGTGCTATGAATAGCACTTTTAGCAAATTATATCTATAGAAAATGGTTGTAGAAAGGGAGATAATAATTGTTTGATTTCTAAGATCCTTGGGCTTGCCTTGTGAGAAATTGTTGTTGTTCTTTCTTTGACTGAACTGAGAATATCTACACCTCAGGAGTGAGGGTGCTTCACGAGGGGTTAGAGAAGATGAGCTGCAATTTCTGCTGCCTTCCTGGACTCATGGAGAGTGCAAAACCTCTCTGGACCTTCCCAAAAAATCACAAATCCAAGTCCTAAATGCACCTGATGGATGGATCTGGGCAGAGCAGGCTGCAGCACCAGCAGCAGGTGCTGCCTGCACAGTTCAGCACAAATCAGGACCTGCAGTTTGGGCCATTTCCCACCTCAGGAGGTGACAGCAGATGGGGACATGCAGTCAGTAACTGTGTCCCACTGCCACCAGCTCTGCCTGGTGGTTTTCCATCAGACAGAGGCGCCAGAGGCACCGCTGGTGTTAGCAGAGCTCAGCTCAGCACAGAGCAAACACGTTTAAAGCACCTCCCCAGGGCACCCCTCCCTGCCTTATCTCCCAGGATGAGATCTAAGGGACCACTACTGAGGGCTGATCTGAGGGTGAGGTTTATTCAAACACACACCTCACCCTTCCCTCTGTTTTCTCCAAGCCCTGAGTGGCTCAGCAGAGAGCTCAGCCCTGCTCCTGCTGGGACTGGGAGCAGGGCAGAGGGTGAGGGAAGCTGCAGCTCCTGGGAGAGGTCACCAGGAAGGTGGAGGCCTTTGCATGTTCCCATCCCTGGTGGAGTCCATAGACCTGGTGAAATATTTACACTAATGACTCTGACTTTTATTTTCCTGCATGCCATCAGATTCCCTTGACTGCTCCAAGCCCTTTTAGAGCTTTAGAGAGCAGATTTAATCATCCCAGGTCAGGGATGAAGGTGGAAAATGTGGGTTCCTCCTTTAGATGGGAATGAAAAAAAAAAAAGAGGGGAGACACATCTGTCAATTATTAGTGAAGGGAGGAAAACTGGTGTCTGTTGGGATTCACAGCCATGAGGGGTAAATCACAACAAGGAGCCCTCTGTGGTTCTGAACTGGACTCCTGGGCTGGTGTGGGTTTCAGCCATACTCACAGCATTTAAAAAAATACATAAAATTATAAAGACAGAGTTGAATTATTGCTTATCCCCACACCTAGGAAGGGAGGGGCTGAGGTCAGGGCAAGAATAGCACAGGATGGGGGCAGGAGCCTCCTTTGGCTGGCAGGATCAGGCAGAAAACAGAGCAGGAAAATTAGAGGAAGGTAGAGGTTTCATTTCACTGTGTGATAGTGATGTGGTGCTGGGCCTGTGATCAGAGAATGCACAAACAGAATTAAAAGGAAACCCACGATACCCTGGGGCAGCAGCGAGCAAGGTGAGCCCACGCTGAGTTTCATCTTCCCCCAAAGAAATGCCTTTGACAGGGCTGAGCTGGTGGGGCTCCATCCCAGGACATTTTTCCACACTTTTTGTACTTTTGCTGGTGGAAATGAACCACTCATGTTTATTGCTGCTCCAGTGGGGAATAACCAAAGCAGCAGAGGGGCCTTAAGGGGTTCAAACTCACTGGGCACAGGAGAACGTCTCCCATACTGATGTGTCCCATGGCTGCTCCAGCATCTCCTGCCCCCACAGGACATCCCCACTGCAGCCACCAGCCCATCCCCACACCCCCTCTGGGACAAAACACAGATCAATGACCAGGAACAGTGATTTTAAATCGTTTATTTTTAAAACATGAAACCCAAGCTGAATAGAAACCACAGATATTACATTTAGGTTTTTTTGTTTAGTATTTGCAAACCAAAAAGTTACAGTAAAAAATAGCTACGTTACAATCAAGAGAACTACAGAATTAAAAGTAAAGATACAAAAATGGGCTCAATCCTCTTTAATCTTCACAATTTAAAAACATTTTGGGTAAGTGCAGGAACACTTGAAAGAAACTAGCAGGTCCGAAGTTTAAAAAAAAATTATATATATTTATATATTATATATGTATATAAAGTGGTATGATATACAACCATTATGGTTAAGAAGAAAAAAAAAAAAAACAAACAAAACAGAGAAGTTACAAAAAGGCCAGGTACATGTTCACCATTAGGTTTCTGTGCACAGTGTCCAAGAAAATAAACTTCCCTCTGAATGATGTGAATAAAACTCATGGGGCCTCCCATTACCAAGGGACCTGAGGCACACGACGTGACAGCTGGGCAGCTGCACCCAGGGCAGAGGACAATGGAAGAAATGAGGCTTTTCTGGGACTCCAGCAGCCTCCTGGGCAGAGGCCACTGCAGAAGTCTTGGTGTGAGATTAGAGGAGGAACAGGAAGGAAGGAGTTGGGAATTGCATAGTGAGGAGCAATGTGGTATCAAATATGCAGAGCACCTAAGAGCTTCATGCTACAGTTATCCTCTTTAGGAAAGGAGCATTTTGAACTTTCTGGTTGTACATCAATTTATGTTCCACTTGGTTCATGCAGCCACAGGGGCTGGGTGAGCACCTGGGAGCTCCAGGCCAGCAGTGACCCATCCCTCATGTCCCAGCTGGGCAGCACACTCACCACCACGGCTTGGCAGAGACCCCACACCCCCTGACAGCACAAACCACCTGTCAGCCAGCTAGGAACTGCTATCAAACATCCCACCTTCTGCTGGGCCTCCTGGGCTGCCGAGGGAAGCCATCCACAGCACACACACCATTTCTGGCTGTGGTGAAAGGAGGCACAGACCAAGCCTTGGCTCTGTCTCAAGGCTTGAGATCTGCTCCTCAGCACCTCCCTGGAGGGCTTTGGGCTCTTCCCTCCCACCCAGAGGTGTTCACTGACACTGCTGGGCTGGGGGAGACCCTGGCTGCAACTCCAAAGGCAGCTCCTCTCCTGAGCTCAGGGGAAACCCACCCAGGAAACCCACCCACCCCATCTCCTCTGGAACTGGGGGGTGGCAGGGACCAACCAGCCAAGACACCTCTCTCTTCTTCAAAGGGCTCAGAATGGTATTTCAGTGGCTGCTGGGAGGGAGAGAGAGAAGGGGGCACCAGGAGTGAAGCCTGGGCTTGCTCCCACAGGTACCTTGCTCTGGGGGCACCCACCCACTCCTGCCTCCCACCCCCTGCAGCACCCACAGCTCTCGTGAGCAATGGCTGAGCAGCTCCCTGAGAAACGCCTGAACTCTCAGAAAGGCCAAACTTTTCATGTGGTTTCAGGGAACTGCTGTGGAAATCCTGACTTAGGATCACTTAAAACCCCATGCACTGTGTCCCCCTCAAAGCACTCCAATGAACATCCCCTGCATCTTGGCTGAGATGACTGTACACGGAAAATCAACACCTATCAAATGGAGAAAATTAAAAAGGACAGGAGGGGAAGGGAGCACTCCATCCTTCACATTTGGGTACATGGATGCACGCTAAAAATCTTAGCTTGAACCCTTTTATCAGCACACAAAATGAACTCAGTTTAATAATACATACAGGATACAAACACTACAGTTATAATTCCCAAGACAGCACAAGAAATTCACAGCCAAGTCTTGATTTGATTTCCTTTACAATTACAATGCAGTCTTGAACACTGGACACAAGAGTCCAACATGCTATTTACATTTCACATTGTGGAGATGTTTGTGTGCTTGGAAGAGTTCTCAGTTCCAAAAAGAAAGTGTCATTCACACATGATGATGCAGTGGAAATAAACCAAGCCAACCAGACAAGCCAATGACCACATTTGTGCTTCTGAAAAGGTAACATGAAGTGTCTTCACCGACGCAGTCACCTTCAACCGGACAAGCTGCCATCCGCTCTGCAGTCAGTGAGGTGTCCAGAGGCCAATCTCAGCTCCTCCAACTTCTGGACCCTTTTTCTAGCAACCAGCAACACGAGAAATGTCCAACAAGGTCAGCTAGGACACACCAAGTGATATGGCCTTGGCGTTTTGTCACATTAAAAACAGAGAGACACGATGGAAGAGAGAGAAGTCTCTACAGCTTTACCTCCTGCAGCTTGAAGAGTTTGGACTCCCTCAACCATGAATGCCATCCAGAACAGATGAGTCTTTGCCAGATAGCACCTGCTGTTCACCCTAGAGGGAGGCACAGAGTCTGGGAGATCTTGGCTTTTCAAAGTCCCCTCCTCAGACTGAATGTGACCATATGGATGAGACTGATTATGTCGCAGCCATAAGAATAGGCAAAGGCCATCTGTTCTTCAGCAGATCCATTCAGACCAGCCTGCAGAAATGCCACACTGTTGCTCAAGGTTCCAGTAAAACAAAAAAAAAAAGGAAAAAACCCAAAAAAGTAGTAGTAATAATAATAATAATAAACCAAAAGAAACCCATTTGTCTGTGTTTCCTATCCAGCGCTCTGCACAGCATGCAGCGGGGCAGCAGAGTTCCAGGATGCTTTACAAAAGTGCAATATCCATGTCAAGTAAAGGAAGTGCTGGCTGGACACAGGTACACTGCTCACACCGCAGTCACGTTGTGCTGGCCCCCAGAGAGCAAAATGTTATCTCCATATAACATTCTTTCCAGTTTTATGTTGAAGTCACAGAGCACGTATCTCCACAGCTGTGCCTTGCTGCAAGCCCCAAACACTGTCAGAAGTTGTTCTGGGTGTTGGAAGTGGCTGTGCCAGACCTTGGAAGGAAGCAGGTCAAGGAGGCTGCTCTGTTGGATGCTGCAAACAAAGGCTCACTCCTGTTCCTGTGTGGCACAGACAATGCCACGGTGACAACTCAGACCCAGCCCAAAGTGCAGTCACACGCAGGTTCAGGGTGCATTCTGTGCACAGAGAAGTTGGTACACAGAAGCTCTTGTTTTCACAGGGTTCCCCACACCCTCCAGCCTCCAAGATATTTGCCTTCCAGCAGTAGGTCTGGGCCACAGATTTCAGGGCAGCTCCCCTAAAATTGATAATGTGAGTAGCAATTGGAGCTCATCCTTGCATGGAGGGATGATGGCAGAACAACTCAGTCTTAGTAAGGATCATATGGCTCTTGATTCTTTCTTCAGAGTGAGGGAAAGGTTGGGGTTCCCTTAGAGAACAGTTGGGTGCTTGGGGCCCTGCAAGATCACCTCACCACACCCTGCACACCCACAGCTCCTGGTAGGCTCCAAGACAGGATGGAAACCCTGGGGCTCGTGAGCCACAGTGTCCCTCCATACCACCTGTGACCAGGTTTCCCTGCCCTTGTGATTTGATAAAACAGAGGTAATGTTTCAGTGTGAAGCCCATCCAATGTGTCTGAAAGGGCATACTCAGTCCTGAGCAAGAACATCCTGCTTCCAGAGATTTATGGTGAAGTGTGAAGTTTATTCCAAACCCTTCTCCTCCTGTCTGTGTGGTGATGCCTCCTCCCTGTCTCTCACTCCTTCCAATGGTAACAGCTGGCCTTGCAGTTCAGTAGTGGTTTCTATCTTAAGAGGAGTCTCCAAGCTTGCTGTGCCACAGAGCTGGTGGCATTTCCCAGCAGATCCCTCCAGCCTGTTTAGCTGCCTGCCAGGAGCAGTTCCCACCTCACTGCAAGAAGGCAAGTGACTTGAGTAAAGGCAGGTTGGTAATTCTGTGCCCCAAGCTGCAAAGGTGGGGTAAACAAACATCAGTCTGAACATCACTGAGGTGACAATGAACTGCCTCTGCCAACAGCTCCACTCCAGTTTGAGAGATGCTTCCCACTCAATTTCCTCTGCCAGTTATTTAATAAAACGCTCAGCAGCTCTGCTAAGACGCCCCTACTAAGAGGTAAAAAGACAAAAAGGAACATTAGAGTTACCCTAGTGAAAGGGCAGTAGTTGACAGCACCTCCCAAGAGGCAGTCTCCTCTTTCAGCAGGAAGCTGCCAGTGCCCTTTGGAGCACTGCTCTGCAGTGGGAAGTACAGCACCAGTGAAGGATGTTTCCCTCTGCAGGCACCCAGCTCCCCCTTTGCAAGCCTTGCTCTGCCTCACGTCTAGAAAATGCCTTACATGTGCATTAGTATGGTCAGATAGTGGTTAGCAATGTGCCTTGGAAAACTAAACAAAATAGAATCAAATATAAATCTGTTCTGACAGTCACAATGTTGTCGAGGGTTTTGGACTCTAAACACAGAAGATACACTGACAATCTGGTGAGTTTGTTAGGAATGAGGCTCCAAAAACCTCCTTCAATGCCATTTCAGCAACCCTGTGCTGTAGATTATGGTTTATAAAAAAGGAAAGAAAGAAAGTCCAGCAGAGTTCACAGGTCATTCCCACGTGGAGAGCTTGCATTTTCTGTAAATCCATTGGTGCTTCCAGTTTCTCTTGCTTTTGCAAGCTGACTGTCTCATAAGATCTAGCATCAGAGAGCCAAAACTCTTTAGTGCAAAAATACCTCCCATAAAGTCTTAAAAGTCTTTCCCTGGAAAAATTTGGCACCAAGTGAGTGGCTGGCTCCTGTTTGATCTGTGTCAGCCTGGGAAAGGCAGCACCCAGAATGCCATCTGCAAATACCTGGGCTTCCCTGGTGGAGCAGAGTCAGCTCCAGAGCAGTGGACAGGGAGACTGACTGTGCTGGGCCCCCCTGCTCCTCCTCAAGAATTCACATATAGATAGAGAGGGAAAGAAAAAGGCATTTTCTTAATGGACTCCAAAAAAAAAGTTAACCAGGGTAGTGAAATGGTTTGCTCTTCTGGAGCAAATTCCAGTGGATATGCAGTGACACCCTGAGGCAGGAGCTCCCTCCTCCCTCACCAGAGGATTCCCACCAGGTCCTGTGCTGTGCATCCCCAGCATTCCCTCGCTGCACACCAGCCACAGGCACCCAGGGCTGCTTCTTCAGTGTCTGGCAGGCTGCTGGTCCCACTGCAGAGGTGAAGAAGATCTACCACCATCTTTCACCAAGTCCCTCTTGGAACAGAAGGGGGAAGGAGGGGGCAGAAGATTTTCACCCCCTGTTCCTGCCAGGTTGCTCTGGTGAGCTGCCCAGGTGCTGTCAGCTGCTGGCCAGCACACGTTTGCTCTCTTGTACTACAGGGTGAAGGCTTAAATTCAAAAGGAGCTTCCACTCAGTGGCCAGGTACCAGGTTGGAAGGGTGGTCTGGGCTGGAGAAACAGAAGGAGCTGCACTAGATTTTGGGCAGAACAGCAGGATTGTTCTACAAGGACAGCACAGGGGCACAGCAGTTGGCACATTGTTTAGTCTGACTGCATGTGTGGGTTTTGTTTTTTGTTTTTGTTTCTGTTTTTTTTTGCTTTTTGCTTTTGCTTTTTCATTTTAATGCACACTGCCAGCATCTGGACGAGGTTGGTTGGTGGCGAGGTATTTGGCTCTCATGCTGGAGGTGTACTGGAGAAAGAAAAGACAAGACAAAAAAAAAAAAACAAAACAAACAAACAGAAAGTTAAGTCAGAATGACTAATGTCACGATGGAACCACAGATTTCTACCACTTCTCAGCATAACATGGTGTGTGTTTACAGCAAGCATCTCAAGGAGCTGCTGACTCAGTCTTTAAGAGGAAAGTTTCACAAGTCACTGCACAGTTCACTCTGAGTAACATTCTGCTGCAGGGGTGCTGGTGATTTATCCAAGCTCTCTAGAGAAGGAAATCCAACAGTCACTAAGTCAAAACATGACATATGTTGCTTGGGAGAAGAGAGGGAGATGGGAATGATGCAGATGTAAAAACCCACCCCGCACTTTCACCCTCTCTTAGTGATGTTACTGCTTTCAACCATGCCAGAAAAGGAGGCTGAAAAGAAAACGGGTGCTCACTGCATCTTCACATTGTATTTTACAGCAATGAGGGCATCAGAAGACTGCACGTGCCACGGATGGGCAGCTTGAAAGAAAAGTGAGGAATAAATGATTTATGCCCAAGAAAGAACAGACCCTATCAGGCTGGAAACAGGCTGCCATCAAACAGGATGATGTTAGCAAGTTACCAGGTGGGTGACAGCCCACTGTGGTTTGGGATCCAAGCTGTGCACTGTGCAGCAGCAGATGAGGCTCCAGCGTGGGGGTGAGAAGAGCAAGTCACAAAGATGAAGGTTGGTTTGATTTGGAGGTGGTGGTGCTGTTCTCATTCTCCTTTTTATTCTGCGCAAGGTAACCCAAAACAGCTCCCAGAAGCTACTGAGGTAACATGTGTCATTCAGCTCTGAATAATGAGCTGAAAAACACGTGAATAAAATCCAGCAGTAAGAACAAAACTTTGCCTCTTTTTGCCAATGTGTTTGATACCTTCTGGGTTCTGCTACCACAATATTAACAACCAAGCAATGAGGACAGACATTTCATTCCTCTTTTTATACCCTCTGGAGCCTGAATAATTCTATAATATCCACAGCTCACTTCCCAAGAGTGCTCTTCAGCATTCTGACTTTTTATCACCTCTTAAACCAAACCACATAAAATAGCCAGTTAAGCTGGCAGAGACAACTGAAAGGCAGTTCCACACCAGGAGGTGTGATTTATCTTGCCCACTGGGAAAGAACATTATGAGGCATCTTTAGACTCTCAAAAGCTCAGCTGTCCATGGGGGTTTTCAGAGAATTAACAATATTTTATCAGTTTTCCTTCAAAGACTGACCTGGCTTGAACCTCTGCACAATAGAAGAGAGAAACTGCTCCTCCGGCAGAGCTGATCCCAGCAGCACAAGATGAAGACACCTGTGGCTTACTTGCACACTCAGCTTTTTGTGTCTTCCATAATTGGAAAACTTTTTTTCAGAACACAGATCTTAATATAAAACTCTGGCCCAGAAATGGCATCTATATTTAGAAGACAAAGGGTACATCTGTTCTTTCTAAGATGTATTTTTTGTCAGTGAGAGGGCAAAAGATAGAAAATAGCAAGCTGAGCTACTTTAAGGGCAATAATCTATACAGTTTATTAAATGTGATTACTGTTTCAGAAATAAAGTTTAGGGTGTTATTAATACATAGGAGAATAACCCAACAGGCTCAGAGAGGTTTAGAAGTCAAAGAACTTTCTCATAGAGTAAGTAGGGCACATTTCAGGTGGTGCAATGCTGAAATTACCAGCCAAGCCTCATGATAAGAAGAGGGCCTTAGAAGGAAAAATCCATTTGAGTGCTCATTTTCCATTTGCATTCTCTGTAGTGACATGTGATAGGAGATGAGTATGAACAGAGAACTTTTCCAGGTGCTAAAGTTGTGTAAGAAGTATTAAGGAAAAAAAAATCTCAGATAATGGAAGGTTATTGTGCATCTTTCTGGACTAGTCATGGGTTCAGCACACAACATGTAATATAAATTTTCTTTAAAGCATTAAAATCAAGAGGACCACTTGATGAATTGCATTTCAAAGATGCACAAAGAACACCTATCATGGTGGGAGAAGTTGAAAAGAAATCCCTCCTTCCTCCAAAAAGAAAAACCCCACAGTTGTTTAAGTGTCACTAACACAAAGCAACCAGGAATACAAGATCTGGAGAGTCAAGCACAGAGTATTTTACATTCAAACCTACCTGCAAATCCACCACAAGGAACAAACCAAGACTCAGAGTAGTCAGAGTTAGGGCTGATGTTCTCTCCTTAACTGAGGATTTTTGCACCTTTGTACCTCTTCCCTGTTCAGTTACTCTTTGTGTTAAGCGTATTTTCAATGCCATAGGAAGTGTGACAGAGCTGGCAGCAGAGAGCCAGCACTCCCCTGAGCACCTCTCACAGCACAGCTCTGTCAGAGTGCCCTGGTTCAGCCTCAGCATCACCCTCCAGGCACCACTGCCCTCTCCACATGCTGAGTCCTTCCTCAAGTCCTTCTCTGCATCCTCTGCTGGGAAGCAGAGGAAAGATGCTGTGGAACACGCAGGTCCCAACAGCTGGACAGGCCAGCAGATGAAGATGTATCAGCAGACACTTGGCACTTTTGGATACGGAACCAAACTATATTATCCAGGGTTAAAGTAATTAAGTCTTTAGTTGTTTTTTAAAAAATTACTATGTCTTTTAACTCCTTTAAAAAGTGATCCTAAAGACAGAAAGCCTGAGCACAATTCAGACCAAGGAGGGCTTGGACTCCACAGCTGTCAGGTTCACAGTTGCATTTAGTTTCCTTTAAAGAGGAGCTTTCATAGAAGGTTAAAGAACATGCACAATTCAGTCATTCTTCCAGCACGCTCACTGGAAGTACCCATGTGCCTACACACCCTCATTTACCCTTTCCAAAACAGCACAGAGGACAAGTTGCACCCCATACCTCCACCTCACTGTCAGCTTCCCCCAGAAGGGCACCTGAAAGAGTTCTTGTTCCCATTCCTGCTGGTGCCTGTGCTTTCCAGCACAGCACCTCTCAGTCACTTACCAGCCAGCTCCAACAAACACAGCTGATTGCATACAGGGCTATTTTTGTATTTCTCCAAAGAAAATAAAAGTCTCTGCTTCACATTCAGCCTTGTTGAGGGTATAAACTTTCATAGGTGTGGTTTGCCAGCACATACTAGTTAGGCACTTAACACACATAGCCTGGGCACAAAGGAATCACTGGTTGCAAAAAAACCCCTAATTTTAAGGAATAATCAGTTAGTTTTAGAGACCATGAATTCTACTGACTCCTGTGAAATCCATGAGTATTTCAGAGCTAACTGAGCTATGCTGAAAGATCACTTACCATAGGAAACCATGACTGAGTACACACCATTTACTATTTGTGGTTTAAAACCCACGTGAATTTCTCTTGAGCTACCCTGACTTTGATTTCCTGCCAGAGCTGTTCAGGTAATGCAATAAAGACCAAAGCTTCTGGATTCAAGTTCTGAAAGGCTGATCTCAAACAGCCAGAGCACAGTAAACACATAGGGTTTGGTGTTATTATGTATGGGAGGTACAAGATGCAGGGAAACAGCTAATTCTAGCCAGTGGGTTCTGAATTCAAAGGGACTTAAGTCTTTCAAGTCAAAAGAACAGAGCTTCTGTTGGTTTTGTTTGTTTTTCAAGCCCTGGAAAGAATGCAGTGCCTTTTCCATAGCCCTTCAGCCAGCCACATGAAGCTCGGGTGGGACCATAGATAAACAGGAGACAGTGCAGACTGGGATCAGGTCATGCTCCAGCCCAGGGATTTCAAGTCTAGAATGAAGGGCCTAGAATTTCCCCACCCTCACCAGTATTTTATTTCATGGAACAGATCCATCTAACATTGCTACAATACCACCTACAGGAACAGCAAAGCAGAAAACCCCACCACAAGCTGAGGCCCAGGAGCAGTCTTAGCAAGACTTAAGACTGGAGAAAGCTGTGAGCCTTTCAAGGGTGCTGGCACCATGCTTCAGACAAGGTTGTTTGCATTCATGCACCATGGCAGAGGCATCAAGACACCCCATCCAGCCCCTCCCCAGGCAGGCAGAGAGCAAGGAGCAGCAGGGATGCAGACCAAGCACCAAGAGAACAGAAAGGAATCCAGTGCAAGGCTGAGAGAAGTGCCAAGAAGAAGAAGAAGAAGAAGAAGCAGAGAAGAAGGAACAGCAGCAGCTTTATGGACATGTATTTCTGGGAAGAGAATGCAAGATATGACAGCCAAAAGCAAAGGGCTCCCTGTTCCCACTGGAACCAGCACCTTCCTGGCACTCGAACGAGCACTGTCCTTCACACCACCTGAGTTGTCTGGTAGTCCTAATCATACCCTGTATTTAAGCAAGCTAATAACCCCCCAAAATGCAGAGCACCTCCTCTTTCTTTGTCATGAGGGAGCAAACATTGGCTGTCTTGGAGAGCACCAGCAACTGCAGCCCATGGGGAATGCAGACAGTGAAATGGCACTAGGAGGGCCCTGCCCACAGAGTCTGTGGGACATGGATGGCATGATTTGGACACACACAGAACAAACAAAACAGTAAAAGGTTTTGAAACAGAATGAAACAGATTTTAGTGATTATACCTGGACCCTTAAGGAAGGTTTTCTTTAAAAATTTGCTCCTTTCTGACCTTAAATGTAAGGATAAAAGGAAAAGCTGCCCACAGATCTGACAGGCAATTGGGTAACTCTTCAGGACAGTTTAAAATTAAAAATCCTACAAATGAGCTAAAAGCTTGTGGCAGGTTAGTATTGATGGTTTTGGGTGTTATGGCTACTAAGGACAAGCAGAACAGCAGCAGGGCTCAAGGAGAGCCAAAAGCTGAATTAAGACAACCATTCCTGACTGAAGTGCTGCTAGATTGGTTTTCTTTACTCCTAGAGAATGGCTTCTTGTGATGGGAGAACTTCTCTGTTGCTTTTGAAGTGCAAGGTTATTCCTACATTTGAGCAGCACTCAGCACTTGGTGTTCAAGCTGTTCTGAGGTGTGGAATCCAAGCTGAAGCTGCTGTGAGGTGGCTTTTGTGAGGCACGGGCACCTGCCACCCTCACAAGGTGCACCAGAAGCCTCCAGAAGGTCGATACTGCTCCTTGAGTGTGCACCAGAGCCAAAATCGGATTTTCACTTTCACCCTTGGCAGGAGGGGATGGGGTGGGAGGTGCAGAGGGAAGGAATGTGAAGAAATAAAAGGCACTGGCCTGGGATAAAGAGTGCAGGGATGAGGGGAGCGGTTGGGAGTGGAGAGGGGGTTGAGCAGGAGGGACCTTGGGTGCAGTACCTGTTCCATCTGCGGGCGCTGTTACCAGTATGTCCGAGCACTGTCCGAGGGCTTAAGCTGCCAGCTCATATGGCTGCTACTGTCCATGGCAGCCAAATACAACTGTGATGACGCAAGAAAGAGAGAGAAAAAGAGAGTGCAGCCTCAACGTGCATGAAAAACACAGTGCAAGCAAGTGAAACCCTCGTGTGTGCCAGCGACAAGGTGGGCTCTAGCACCCTAAGGGGATATCCCTGTGGCAAGAAGGAGAAATCAGAAGGAATGAGAGAAGGAAAAACACAAACAAACGAACAAAAAGCCAGGAAAAGTAACGGACAAACAATGCAGCAGGATCATCACATCTTAGTTGTCACCATCTGTTCACAGAAAGCTAAATGGAATAGGTCAGCTCTGTCTGCCCACTGGACATAACCTACTTGGATGGTTATCTCCCTCTCCTCCCTCCCAAAAAGAGGCAGGGATGTGTGCATTGGTATTCCCTTTTTGTCTCTCTCCTCCCACAATTTGCTATGAAAAGTTACCATTCCTTCTGCCTCAGTACGCTCTCAGCCACCTGCTACGGAGAGCTGCAAATACAAAAATCCCAGAAAAGCCTTTCCCTGTTGCCTGCCAGTATGAGAATAGAAAGCATTTTTCTTCTCTCCACTGCCTGTCTACTACATCCCTCCAGGAAACACATTTACCCCATAGCCTGGTTCCTCCTCTCATCTTGGGAGAAGCTCCTTTTCTATGGGTGCAGTGCTGCTCCCTCATCCTCCCCAGCTCCTGCTCTTCCCCACAGCCCACACTGATGGCTGCCAACTCAAGTTATTCTGAAGAAAAAAACCCCCTTTATCTACTCCCAAACCCCAGGACTCAGATTCCCACTCAGGGTTTTGACACAAACAGCTACAGAAGAACCAGGGAACGCCTTGCCTCACTCCAGCCCCGTGGAAGGGGATTTGCTTTCTCTGAAGCAGAAGAGCTGTATGGCAGGGGGAAGCAGGACATGGAAGGAACATGTGCCCTGGCAGAAGCAGAGGGACAGTGCCCTTCTGGCAGTGCAGCACGTCAGGGACTGTGCTGAGAGCAGATAACGCGACCAGAGCTCGCGATCGGAGCACGGGGCAGGAAACCTCTCTGGGAAGGGTGGAAGAGGTCTGGCCAAGGACAGAGACAAGGATCAACTCTGCACATTTCCACTTCCTCTACAGCAAGATGAACTGGTCCTCTTGAAGTGAAACCATGAATGGGATACCCTCATTTCCACCACAGTTCCTACTCCTTCATCTGCCAACCTCCTCTTCCCCCCCTTCCCACCAATTTGAACCAGGCACCACAGAGTGTGTTTTCTTTACCTACACCTGAAGACTGGTTGGTCATTAGGCATTTTACTACTCATCCTCTGTAATCACACCACCAAGTTAGTGAGCACTGGGATGGCATGTTCTCCAGATTCTGCTGTAAATCAGGTTTATGGGATCCAGTGAGGGAGGGCAAGATTCATTTTGCTCTTACCCAGCCATGAAGACAAGCCCATGTTTTATCCAGCATACAGAAATGGCTACCAGGCCACTCCAAATACCAAAACCTTCCATGAAAGTTTCTTTTTTTCCTCCATAGGAAATTAAATACAAAAATAGATTTCAAAGAAAGTAAAACAGTTGTAAAAGAAAGATTTAAAAAAAAATCTCAACAAAAAATAATACAGGTTTCATCCTACCATCTCTTTAGGGCAGATTAAGGAGAGAGGTTCAGCAATAACTCTGAATTTACAATTTGAACAAGTTTCTTTTTAAACTTGAGGAACCAATGGCACAGATAGCAAGTACACTGCATGCAAGTGAATCATCCTGCTGAAGTCACCCATCAAGATACTCATGCACTTCAGCGGTGGCAGGACTGGGCCCATAGGATTACCAGCATTAATTGACTGAGTTTTATTTAGTCTTTTCTTGTGCAATGCCCAAAGCAGCATAGCAAGGTTTTATTCTCCATGGCAGGTGAGACACAGCTTGTCTATTCAAGCTGCTGCCATTTATGGGCCAGATCCTGTATTTGGCTGCACAATCAGCTGCCTTGGGAGTACACAGGAGTGGCAAATGTGTATTTGCCCAAAGCTGCTGAAGCAGAGAAGAGCAGTAAAGAGAGACTTACTGAGGGAGGTGGGGACTCCCGGCCAATGAGCGGGGTATTCTCGCAACGGGGGTTCTGGAAATTTGCATTCTGGCTCCTAGGAAAGGAAGACACACATGGTAACGGGGCACTTGCCATGCTTCTCTGGGGAGGGTCTCTGATGGGGACACAGGGCAGAGCATCCTCACCCCCAGAACTACTGTGTCAGGTCAGTCTCCTTCACAGCTTTTCTTACAGGCCAGATGGATCCCCTTTTTCAGATAAGGGCATAAAGCTATCATAATTTTCCTCAGATTGAGCACTATTTTTGCATTCTTACTCAGAAGGGCCCACAATGAATCACATCAAGTGATTTAAAAATAGGGCCTTGTGAAAATCTGCCTCCCTGCAGCACCAGAACTGCCAAGTGGCAGAAATGGAGATAAAATGAGGACAATGTCTAAGGGGATAAACAAAATGATGTGGCAGCCCAAAAAAGGATGGGCCCTGATGGTAGTCCAAATGTAACCAGGGTTAGGCACTTCTGGAGAAAGCTCTGAAGATCCCACCTGGACTAGGTAGCTCCAAACTACAACAGATGTCAGAGGTGCCTGCAAATACTACAGAAAGAGAGAGCCCACAGGTTTTTTCTTGGCTCTCAGTCTTTTGGGAGGCTTCTGGCAAGACTGCTCTGTATGAAGAATTAAGTCTTCTGGTGATCAGAATCACTGTGTAATAAGAAGCCCAGACAATACCTTCCTACCTGTTTTCTTTAGACATTTTCCTGAGTCCTGGAGCACAAAGCTGTTCCCATTTTGGAGCATGCTGTCTAACCAAACTCCTCCTAGTGCAGCACTATTCCCTTCTCCCATTAGATGCCAATCAGAAAACAAAATCCTTGAAAGATGCCAATCAGAAAACAAAATCCTTCACTGCTTTTTACCTCCAGGTGAGAAGTGCAGCACTGGAGCCAACAGGGATGAGGAGGGAGCCCTGTGGAGAGGCTTCCCTGGCATACTCACATGTACTCCGTGACGGGAGCATTGCTGACTGTGTGTGCTGCTGCAGGGATGCTGGTCTCACTGCCATAACTACTGCCACAGCTGTACAGGCTGGGCATGTGCACTCTGTACAGATTATCGTGTGTCTGCCTGCTCCCTTGAGCAGTTGATTCTTCTTCCCCATCATCATCTGAGCCTCTGCAAGAAGGAGAAAAAGTTCCTCCTAGAACCCTACAGTGACCCCACGTGTGGGGTTTGCAGGAAACCATGGCAATCCTAGGAGCCTCCCAGTCATCTTCCACATCCTCCACGCTGGTGCCCGTTTGGGATGGCTCAGGGTGGCAGCGTGAAGCACAGCCCACAGCACAGTGACTCAGCCCTCCCACAGACCCCATCTGGAGGTGCACACTGCGTGATCCCCTCCAGCCTCTCTGCAGGCTTCTCAGCACGGCTCTGCAGCTGCCCAGCTGTACAGCCAGAGGATGGACACACATCCCATAATGTACAGCTAAAAAACCCCACAGACAACAAAGAGGAGAGGCAGTGGGGATGTAGTGCCGTGCACCCCACAGAAACATCCTTCAAAACTGCAATCTGTATCCTTCCATTTCCTGAAGACAGGTCCAAAGAGCTCTAAAGGATAAACCTCTGTAGACTTCTCTCAAGTCCCATTCTGGTGGCAAGGGGTGCGCTTCAGCTTCTAGCAAAATCACAAAAGTCTTTACAGAGACTAAGTTGCAAAATTTGTGTCTAAAGGCTTTATCTTCTCAAAAATCTAAATCTCAAGGATCTAAATAAATGGAGAGCAGAATTGTTTGCCAGCTGGTTCCCTCTGCCTTCCCATAGTATTCTCTTGCCCTTCCTACATAATACACACTGCTATTTCAACTCCCTAATTAGGGGGTGGAGCACCATGGTCTGAAATATATTTAATCTGTGCTTAAAGCTAGTGAAAGGTTCTACACGGCATGGTCATCACCAGAACCTCCCAAACATCACCTGCAGCTTCTGCACCACACGGTGGCACTGAAGATCGAGGGATTGCAGCCTGCACAGTCCCTCACAGGCAATAAACCACGACATCCTCCACTTCCCAGAGGGAGCCTGAGGCACAAATGGTGCTCCACGGAATGCAGAGGGAGCCCTTCAGCTCATAGCAGCAGCCTGAGCCTGCTGGGGCTGGCAGGGCAGGAGCCCACAGGGGAGGCAGCACAGGAGATGCCACCAAACCTTTCTCCTTCCAACAGGCAGACTGCCCTGCTCTTTGTGGTAAGGTCTCTGCAGCTGTGAAAAAGGTGAGGACCCAGCCATAGTCTCAGGGGCTGTTCTGACACCTCCTAATGCCACTTCTCTGGCTGGGCCAGCTCTGGCTCCTTGCTGTTGTTCAGGGCCTTCTGTTTTTCCACAAAAATCAGGACCACAGAAGAGTTTGCTGCAGCCTCTTGCTGTTCTGCAAGAGTAGAAAACTCAATGCCATTTTAACAGCTGCCTGTGGTGCAGCAGCCAGTCAGTGAAGCAAAGGTTTGCTAAAGACTTACTGATTGATCTGGTTATCATCAATACCAGTTCCAATCTGCAGTGTCTCACCTGCCCAGGTTATTGACAAAACAACAGTTCCTGTTTTCTGTTATCTATGCAAGTCAGTCACCTCAGCAAGAGCAAAGCTACAAAGGCAAGTGTAAACTGCTTCTTACTCCAGTTATCTTCCCCACAGTAGAACAACTGCCTCAAGACAATGTGAGAGAGTAAGAATTTTACAGAGAGAGCAATATTCAAGCATTACCTCTATGTTACAGCTATAATCATTCATCTGACTTGACTCACAGTCCTGCAGTGTACTCAATGCTCTGCACACAGAGTATTCCAGTGCAATAAGATGTTAGCATCAACCACAGCCAGAGCAAAACACAACCTTTCTTTTTCTGTTAGACCTCTGCTTATAAAGC
Source organism: Zonotrichia albicollis (assembly GCF_047830755.1). Lineage (NCBI taxonomy): Eukaryota > Metazoa > Chordata > Aves > Passeriformes > Passerellidae > Zonotrichia > Zonotrichia albicollis. The sequence goes on along the minus strand of NC_133834.1, from coordinate 4,417,968 downwards.
CTCATCCCTCTCACCCCTGGGATCATGTGGGAATGAGCTCCATATGCTCATGGGCCCAAATCCAGCAGCCAGGCTTCACTGGGAAAGAGCTCTACAGTGCTACAGGATCTCAGCCCTCTCTGTACCTCTTCTGCTGCCAAGTGTGTGGGACGCTGCAGACAATGGAGCTGAACATGAGGGCTGTGACAAAGGAGAAGAGAACCAGGTAGATGAGGCCTTCCACTCCATCATAGCAGAATCCTGTCAGAGCCTGGATGTAATCCTGCAGAGGCAAAGGAGCAGAGTTTCCTGATCACTGCAGAGTTACCATTGAGCTCTTACTCAAAAGCCCTTCCTCAGATTACACTCTCTGAAACAACTTAGAGACATCACACTCCCTTTTCTAGAGCATATTTCTATTTTAATTTCAGGGACTCAAGTGTTTTTCATAAATGATCCAACCCTTGCTTCCCCTCACAAAGACCAGCTTGGATTTAGACATAGAAATATTTTCAACCGCCCACAGTAAGACTTTAAGAGGAGGAAAAATAAACAGCCAAGGCAAACTTATCCACCCAACTGAAGATAGAATATTTTTCATTAAGCCTTTCAACTCCCTCACAATGTCCCATGCCCAAGAACAGAACCATGAACTGTCTGTGTCTCTGCCTTTAGAGGGGCAGTGAGGACAACAGCAAGGCTGTGCTACACTGCTCTGAGGCACTGCACTCCATGGCAAAGGTAACAAGTTATTTGCTATACACAAAAATCCTGAAGGCCTCTATTGCTGCAGCTTGTAGATGTGTGAAGGCATGTTATCTACCTTCCTGTGTTGAACTTTAAACTCAAAGCTAGCTTGACCCAAATTCTCATTCCCCTTTCTGCTATTATCAATAAGTGAAAAGTTGTAAACTTCTACCAGAGTTTTGGAACTCCAAACTAACACAGGCTCTACACTCCCTTTGCTCTTCCTTAGCTCAAGCCCAGCTACCCAAACTCACCAAATGCAGACTCCTACAGTCTACCAAAGCTGTCAGCTGCTGCAAGTTGATCTCTGTGGAGTTCAAAACCTCCTGGATCCGAGTCAGATACTCCTGTAATCAACACACCAGTGATCAGTGCAAGGGAATGCTCAGCAGGAGCTGGTCCTGGGCTCTGTACAAAGCTGAGGGAAGCCCCAAAGGACAGGGAGAGCAAACCTGAGGAGTTACCTTGGAGGTGGGGTGCTCTTTGCTCGCTGACCTCATCAGCTCCAACACATCGTCCTGCATTTCCACCAAAGCCTTGTGACTTCCTGACAGCTTCTGCTCAACACAAAACATGCAATGTTTCAGCAGTTCAGGCCACATGGACCAACAGATCTCCTGGGAAAAGACTGAAATCCCATTTCCCAGATACTGGAGCATCATCTGTATGAATGGTACTGGTTAAAGATGTCCCAGCTGACATGAGTGCAGCTGCAACAGGGTTAAGTTTGACCTTTAGCAAACTGGAAGAAGTACAGACAGAGAGGAGAAGGGAAGAGCCAAAAGGAAAAAAAAATCCAAAAATCACAAACCCACAAACAAAGAACAAAATACATACAGAAAAAATGTACACACAGCTGGGGCTGGCTCTAGGACAGAAGGGAAGGAGAAAGAAAAGACACAAAGCACTAAATTTCTCACCACAGAACACAGCTGGATTTTTTCACTAAATCAGATGGATGAAAAACATATAATGTTAACAGTGGAAATTGTTTGTTTTAGGGTGCAGCCTTCACATCCCTTTAAAGCACCATGAGAATTTCACATGCAATAGCATGTCAGGGAGTACACAGAGCAACCAGAAATGCAACAGATGGCAGAGGTGCATCAAACCACAGCCCCAAGTGTTCTTACCCCACCCTTTAAAACAGAGGAAGACAAGATTTTAAAAAAATCCTAAATATAAACGGGGAAGCAGCTGGTGTCTGCCAAATGGTGGGTGGTGTGGGCCTGTTCTGGCCTCTGATGCACAGAGCAAAGTTTGGAATGGGCCCAGGTGCTCTTCTTCTGCCCCCACACAAAAGAATAATGACTCACATTTATACTTTAGGATAAATCAAAGGTTTGTAAGAGGCATCTGTGGAAAGCACTCCTTCACCCACAGAAGCAACTGATATTTGGGAGTGGAGTGTTAGCACTGTTTAACCCAAAAGAGCCTTCAAGAAGAGATTCAAAGCAGGAATTACAGTTTCCCAACCTGGAATTAATTGTGGTGCTGTTTCTCCACATTGCTGCTCTTTAGAACAAGTGCCTGTTAAACAGAGGTACCACCAACAAAGCCATGGCTCTCACCACATTACACACAGGCCCTTCTAAGGGGTGTCCTGACCTGAAGCTGTGCAGGTGGTGATGATGAAGCTGGAAAAACCTCCTCCCTAAATCACAGTGCCACCTCCTGCACAGCTGGGAAGCAGCTGCCAAAGCTTTACCAGCAGCCAGAGCACTCCTTAAAGCAAACACCCTGTACCTGGCTGCATGCTGCACCTGAGCACCTCCCCTGCACCCTGCAGGGTGAGGAGAGGCAGGGCTGGAAGGAGCTGGCAGTTACACTCACCTGCTGGAAGGGGTTGGGGTAGCCAGCACTACAGGTCATGTAATAGCGGAGAGTCTCTGGAAGACACAAGAGGAGAAAGTCAGGCCAGAAACATCACCCCAGCTCCACTCAAAAGTGAGATGGAACACAGAGAAAGTTTTGTTCAGAAGTTGGCACTGTCCATCCCATAAACCTAAGACAAGACATCAGTCTAGGGCAAGTCCAACTACAGTACATTGAGACATACTCATAAACTCTAGATAAGATTGTTACTGTGCTCTGCTAACATCATTTGTTTCCCGGCTTGAAGACACAGCTGTGTTCCTCTTCATTCAAACCAGCCTGGTGCCCTCATGAGCCCTCTACAACGTTACATCACCTGCCAGCACACACAAATTGCAAATGCCAGGCTTTCCCCTGCCATCCTCAATAATGTTATCAAGAAAGGAAGCTCTGAAAGACTTGATCATCAAAAAACCTTTAGATTATTCCTCAAACATTTACAGTTCCTCTTCAGATGAATATGAGCATGCCAGCTCAGCAAAATCACGGGTGATGTTGGCATGGTAAAGACTACAAAAGCCCTAAAACACACAAACTCTCTGCATTCCCCCTCCACCAGCATCTTTTCCTCTGTTCTTTTTAATCTTCTGTCTGTGCCTTTCAGTAATGCATATTCTAGGCCGCACAGCTATTCTGATGATTCCCAACTCAGAAATCAGTAAAAGGCACAACCAGAAGCAAGCAGAGCTGTGAAGGAAGCAGACCTGCCTGCATCCTGCCTCTGCCATGCTTGCCATCAATATTTCATGCACCTTTGGGCAAGGCAACCTGCTGGAGAGGAGTGCTCCAGCACAGCCTGTCAGCCCCTGTGTGCTGGCAATGCAAGCTGACAGCTGTTATTTATAATTCATCAGCCTGCTCTGGGGCAGCTCTGCCAGCTGCTCCATCCCCCTCCCACGGACTCTTTCTCTGGGACAGCTCACACCTCCCTAGCCAAGCCTCTAAACAGCAATTAGCAAATTGTGGGCAGACAGGAGGGCAGCAGGAGCTGCTTTGTGCCTCACTTTGGGCACACCACAGGAGTGACTGTCCAAGGAAAGAAAGGGCTGCTCCTGCCTGGCTCATAAATCACACACAATGGCTGTGTAAAAATGGATTAAAACACACCTGCACTGAGAGAACAGCAACAGCCACCCACAGCATCACACATGGTGACCCAAAGGAGCTGTGATCTTGTCACCTCTTTATTTTAAACCAACAAACCACTAAAAAGTTTCTCCTAAGCTCCCACAGTGGTATCAAGTTTACATTGCCTTTTTAAGTGCAATAAATTGCATGACATACTGCTAATGCAGAGCTCTAGAAATGTTTCTTGAGGGCCTTCTGGATCGTCCCTGGTGGGCAGATTAGAGATGAGAGCTCCTGATATCATAGTTTGCAGCTTGTAAGCTCAGGATAAAGATTGCTGGTTACAAGTGAAGCAAAAAGCAGTACAGTGAAATAAATGCTTGCCTTGCTTCACCCTGGAAGGCAGGATCAGCCAGGATTCACTGTGGTAGCACTGGCTTTGCTGCTGACAAGTGTGACACTCCACATAAAACGTGCTTCCCAAAATGGCTCAGCCAGCAGGAGCAGCTTTGCCCTGCACTGAACCCGAGCTGTGCTGCTTCAAATCTATGGCTACAACAGGCAGAGAAGATGATTTCAAATGATCCTGTACTGCAAAGCCTAGAAATCAAGAGGACCATGTCCCCTGCCCCAATGTCACCAGGAAAAGAGGAAGGAGCAGGAGGCACCTGCACCTGTTTTAAACCTGGTGGAGGCTATCCTGTACATCACCAAATCTCCTATTTCTGACCAGAAAGCAGCTACACTAATCCATCCTTTGCACTTTGCTAACAGCTCCAGGCAATTTCTTTCTATAATTATCTTTCTGGTGCATTTTCCTCTCAAGGAAAATTCCTAAAGGCTGATCTGAGTTTTGAAGCTGGCCTTTAGGCAATCTAGTTCATAGCAGAAGGGTTAGGCAGGGTCACATCTGCAGCTGCCCATGCCTGCTGTAGCTAGCAGCAACCCTCCTGACTCACCTCTGGTGCACAGGCAGTGTGGGAGCAGAAGGCAAGGAAGGGAAACTACCTAAAATGCTTTTTATTTGCAGAATCTGTTTTTCCTAGAAAGGAAAGAAGAGCTTCCTACTAAAGACAGCTTCAGCTGCTAGAACAACTTACTGCTTCTGCAACCATGGAGACCTACTACTCACTTCAAAGCCCAGCCAAAATGCAAAAATGGCATTATGCACCTGCCAAAAGGCAGGAGAGCAATGAGAAAAAAAGATCCTAGCTCCAAAAAAACCCAAAAATCCTCCCACCTGAAGCAGCTTTTCCAAGCTCTTCTTCATCTCTAATTGAACATTCTCTTAGCAGGGCTCATTTTAGCCACACACCCAGATGAGGCTGTCTCTGAGGGTTCAATCATCAGAGACAGCACCTGTGGTGTCAAAGGAGCTCTTTTGGCTGGAGCTCCTTGCCCAGGTAAAGTTCTCCACCAGGAGTTTTGTTTCCCCAAGGCACCAGTCTGACAGCAAAGGGAGGTGTCTGCACAATATTGAATTTCTCTGAGACTTCCTATTCTCATATTGGTAAAAGCAAAGAGCTTGCAACTCTTCCATTTGCCCTTCACTCAAAGCTTTCTGCTCATCAGGAGTCCAACAACAGCAGGCAGGAAAAGAGCTTCTCAATGCCAACATCAGCTCAGCAGGACTCTCTAGAGCCCTGCTTTGGGCAAACTCTGTCCTGCAGTGCAAGATCCCAATTCTCTGGGCTCAGGTAATGACTGTGCAGAGCCCACTGCCCCAGCTGAGGCTTTGTGCTGATCCCTTCTAGACAAAGAGAGGTGCTGATGGTGTCAGTCCTTCGATCCAGCTCTGCACTTGTGAGATTGCACCAGTGGAGGCCAGCTGGGAGGGTGGGCACAGCAAGGACCCTTCCTGCTCTCATCTGAGCAGCTCAGCCTCAGCATCCAGCCTGGAGCACAGCTAAAAGGCTCCACCATCCATCCCCTGAGGTTCACAGCTCCCTCAGATGAAGGGAGTGCCTGTTCACCAAGCAAATTTCTGGGAAGAGGATCTGCAGAAAGCTCTTCCTGTTGTTTAGACAGACTGGGCCTTTTTACTTAATTTTATGCAACAAGTCATCTGATAATAACATAATATCAGTGAAAAAGAATGGGACTAGAAGATGGCCTCCTGCTTTGAAAATGAACATCTTGGCTGCACCAAGTCTTTTTACTAGCAGCAGGAGTTGATTATACAGGCACTGTTCAGTTCCATTGGCTTTATCTCAGTTAATGAATACAGGGTGAGTTAGGCACCTACATCAGCCTCTTCTGCAAAATTATTTAAGTATTTGCTTCTCCCAAAACCCTGCATTAAAGTTTTTTGCCTCCCTTTTCTCCCCCCATCATTTTTTTAATGCAGTACATTTTATCTGCAAAACAAGAACATCTCTTCTCTAGCTAAAAACATGACAGCAATAATGCACTTAATCAGATTATTCTCAGCTCCATTAATTCCACTTATATTTGAAAAACAGTAATTAATACATAAACAAGAATATTAACATACTAGTTGCTCAGTATTCAACTGAGTTATTTTTCTGTGAAAATTACAACCACCACCAGCAAATATTGATGACTCAGTCCCAGTATGACTTCAGAGCATGGAGAGCCTTAGAATACATTGTATGTAACAACAGCAACTAAAAGTGGTGATTAAAGAGAAAAATTGACCCAGCACAACCAAACTTCAGTCCACATTGTTTATGCTCTTGGGCCCGAGATTTGGATCATTTGTCCTTGGTGCCCAGCTAGAGCAGGAATTGTTTTGTCTCCCTGTTCTGTGCACAGAGCTCACCATCCCTCATATGAAGCCCAGACCCACACACTAAAGCAGCACAGAATGTAAAAAACAGAAAAGCTGAAACCTGAGGCATCACTGGCAGACTCAGCCCCCATGGAGTGGCCACCCTTCCAACCCAGGCCTGTGGCAGCACCTGCTCCTCCTGCTCCTCCCCATTTCCCTCAGAGACATTCACTGTTATTTAAGGAGCTTTAACAACTGTTCTTTGGTGCTGCTGCAGGAGCAGAGCCTGTGTTCCCTGGGGGAGCCAACTGTCCCTGCTGGGGAATGCAGGAGCAGGGATGGAATGCCAGCCCTGCACTGCCTGTGAGCCTCCCAATGAGCATTGATCCTGATCAATGCAAATCCACAGGAGCCCAGCACACAAGCACAGCTGAAATGGAGAAGCAGCACAAAGGGGCCTTTCTGTGGTTCCCCAGGGTCAATCTGATTGTTACGAACTCCAGAGCTAATCTGGGTTACCAAATTATCACAGCTCACAGCTGGCAGGAGCATCACACATTTCCCCTTGGCCTCACTGACTCACTTGCCTCTTGAAGAGCCAGGAAAGCAGCCTGGCACCTGAAGCCATATCCTTGTCCCCTTCACAGCCAAAGAGGATTTTCATCTCATGCTAAACACTCATTCTCTTCCCTCACTACATTTCTTTGTTGCCAAAAGAGCTGCCTGGCTCTATCCTTCCCACAAAATCAATAAATAAGGCATTCCAAAAATAAGTTGTAGGGTTGTAAGATCAACCTGTACATATCCTTTTATACTCCATTCTGCCTCCAGACATTTATGTTTTTTACTGTTTTCAATCCCTGCATCCTCATCCATAGCTACATACCTCATTTGCTACTAGCTGCACATTGAGAGACAGCATTCGGCTAAGCACAGACCTTCTGCACACACAGCAGAAGTTCTCTGGTTCCACCAAATAAGAACCAGAAAAAACACAAGTCACTCCTTTCACAAATCAGTGTCTTTGCCTATTTGTGTTTTACCATACACAGAATTACATAAAGGAGCTACTGGAGAAGAGAAGACAGGGGAAAAAAAGTTAACTTTGTAAACTAAGCAGCCAACTCAGTCCCAGAAATACTTTTTCTTTTCAGCACTCATTGTATCTCTGCTGGCAGGCACCCAATCACCTTTTTGTTAAGCCATGGTTCTGAATGCCATCTTTGCCCCACTGAGGTTCAAACTGGAGGCACCTCTCACCTCAGCAACCACTTCAGTCTAAATTAGGAGCAACAAGCCCTAAATACATCAGTGCTTCAGCTGGAAGCCTCTGAGGTGCAGGCACATGCTTCAAGTGGAACAGGATACACAAAGAAGTCAAAATACTGCATTTATAATGGAAAGGGAAATTCAAACTTCTCTGTGGCCGTTTCCATTCACTTACCCTTCAAAGAGGCTACTATTTACAGGCACAATTAAGAGAAAAAATTGTATATAGACTGTTGATAACAGATATAAAAATAGGTATGGCTAGATTCAGGAATACAGACCTGAGAGCAAGTTTTTTTGAGTTATCATTTTTAAAAATGATAACTCAAACTGCACACTACTACTGCCACAGTTCTGTCACTTAGAAAGAAGAACAAGCCTCAAGAGTGCTGCATTTAAAGCAAAATAATCCACTAATCTGGGGACTTCTGTTATTCCATTTTATCAGTTATTTCCACCTAAAGGTGAAGGCAGGAGAAAGGTTCTGAAGGTGGTTCTGATGCACACTTCTGACCAGAATGCTGTTTTTTTCACAAATGAGCTCCACAAATTTAGTTTCCCACTGTATGCCAGCTGCTCTGTTTCAAACACAGCCTAAAATTCTCAGTCACTGCCATGCTCCTGTGTGACAGCTGGAGCTGCAGAACCCCGTGCCAGAGCCAGCCCAGCACTCACCAGTACTGAGCACTGCATTCTCCTCAACCACTTTGGAGACATAAGCATCAGGGTTGATACAGAAGTCACTGGAGCCCTGGAGAGATGGAAGACAAAAGGAATATCAAACATCAGCATCAAAGAGCAGTTGGGCCAGGTTAACATCAGGGAACCTTCTATTCTGGGGGTGTTTCAGATGCTGAGGTCTCTTATCCCCATCCCCAGCAGCACTGCTTTACACAACCACAGCAGTGCTGGACTCTCACACCATGGAGAAGGAGCAGCTCTGCACTTCTCCCAGATGGAAATGGCTAGGACAATTACTTAGATCGGGAGATGCTTTAAAAACAGGCACAGCACAACATTAATCTGGTGTCTGCTAAACCTGCAGCAAAGGGTGACTGGGATTTGGATGTCAGCCACTCACCACAGCAACAGCCAGCTCCAGGCCCAGGGATCCCCAGCTGACAATTAGGGCAAACACCCCAAGCAAGCACACCCTGTGGGAGACAGACAGATGGCAGATGTAGCAGCTCTGATTTCAAGCAGTTCTTTTCACAAGATGCATTATTTGGAGTCCAAAGAAATTACCAAACCCAAGAAATGATCAGCCACTGACTGTATGTTCACACAAACAATCCTATTTTAGATGTCATGGACAGCAGCACCCAGAGCAGTTCATACCCAGCTGTTGGTTCCTGCATTACCTGCCCTAGAGCTGCAGGGGAAGGGAGAAGTAGGGAAGGGAGAAGTATTTCCCTGCTTCTAGCAAGGAAACCAAAGGCACAAAGCCTCAGAGGGGGCTGTAGGGGAGGCAGATTGGCAGGAGGCTCCCTACAGTCCCATCATTTCACTGTTCCCATTCTAGAATTCATTTTCCAGGTCCAAAGACACCCAAAGAAATATATGCTAAATCAAGAAAACCACACAAAACCAACTGATGCAAAACTGGATAAATCTCTCCTGTGCCTGCAATAAATGAGGTTGTTTGGTGTAAGCACCACATGGCTACAGATGGAGGGAGGGAACACAGCCCCTGTTAGGAGACCTTGGCTCCAGGCTGGTGCACCTGAACAGCACCCAAGCATCCCACACAGCTCCAGGAGAGAAAGTCACCTGCAGGCAAACAGCTTGGAGCTGCACTTCAGGTGCCCCCCACTGCCATGTGAGTCCATCTCTGCAGATCTGAAGCTCTGTTCTGACAGCTGGACCTCATTACTGACAGAAATCCTAGGATGTGGCTGCTGCCAAGCAGCCACAAGGCACAGGGATGGCAGAGCAGTGCTCTCAGTGACATTCAGGAGCACACACTCATGGAAAAGGCTTTTGCACTTCCCAACCAGCACATTAGCTCTTCACCCTTGCTGTCAGCATGAATGGTAGAGATATTTAGGCTATAATGTTCCTCAACTCCCTCAGGTACAGGGCTGCAGACTAATAAGCAGTTTCATTTTATCTGTTTCTATCTTCAAAGTAAAGAGACACTGGCTTGCTCTCTTAGGGATGCTTTTTCCCTTAAGCTTTGAAATATAAGTAGATCCCTTCCCACCCACACCCTGAACAATACAAAAACCTGTTCATAACCAAGACATTCTTTATTCAAACCTAGTACAACCATCTCTGTGAGGAAGGGACATCTTTTTTCTGCTACATTTGTCTCACTGAATACTAGAGCTTTAAAAAAGTAAACCTATGGGTCTCCATTAAATAAATAAACAAACTATCCCTCAGTTTACTAACTTATTTTAATTCCAAATAATCCCTATTCTGTGAATGGATCTATGCCTCATCTTGCAGAAGTAAGGGAGTTTCACCAGACTGACATCTGTGCTGCACTCTGAAATGAGACACTAAAGACTTTGCTATGCCTTTTCCAAATGGATGCAAAAATTATCAGCCATGGATCAGCAAGGTTCTGTGGGTTTATGACATAAGGACAACACAGCTTGGTGCCTCCAGCTGAGCATGTTAATCAATAAGACACATTTGTTGTTTTACTTTAAATGAAGATGACTGGGTCAGTAACTGATTGCTTGGCTAAAAGATCTAAAACTGGCATTTCACCATCTTGCCTGGCTGTGATACACTTGTTTCTTTATGCCATGTGCTCCCTTTAGGGAATGCCTTAATATGAACTTCTGGCTAACAGGGAATGAGATTCTAATTTAAGCCCTGGGTCTGCCATCTGTGCATCCACTTGGAGTTTTGTCTGTATAACCTGCCAGGTATGAAATCATCTGGTGAAGAATAAATCTGGATCCACATTCCAATTATTAATGGCACCACCACGAACCAGGAGAAACCCTTGGCCATGTCAGTAATCAAACTGTCACTGTGTTTATGATACCAGGCTCTTTGCCAAATGTGCCAAGCTACAAGAAAAGGAGAGGAAGAGTTTTTTCCTGTAATGGGGCATTTTTAGTGCTTTTGAGCAACAGACATGTATTAACATTGCAGTGCCATGGCAACAAGACTCCTTCTCATCACTGTGCAAACCATGGCTTGTTCTCAGTTTAATGTTTCCTCAGGTGTGACAGCCCCAGGTAACAAGAGCAGATAGAGACACAGAAGGCAATGCTGCAGGTTGTGTAGGCACATGCAATGCTTATCATCAATTAACAAATGCCTTCCCAACTGCAGAGAATTAAGTGGGGATTTTTAAAGCCTGTCATTTTAAGGAAGGATGTTCACATTATTATCTCCCAGCAAATGGAGGCTTCCAAGGCCACCCAGTGGAAAGCAGACAGCCTGGATGAGCTCCTCACCTGTGATTTTATAGCTCAAGAACCCTCCTGTGAACATTTCTTGTGTGAAACTCTAACTATTTCCATACAGCTACACTCTACAATGTGTCTCTATTCAGAGGAAATGTAAGATGCTCAGTTTCAGAAGTCCTTGATATCAGTTGACAACAGGTAGAGGTTCCCATTAGCAGGCACTTGCTTTCAGCTGACTTTCCTTGTGCCCAGTCCCCAGATCAAGACTTACCCCATAAGAATGGCCCTGGAGTTTCTAATGAGCCCAAAGAGCACCAGCAAACATATCAGGACATTGAACAGGAGCAGGCCCAGGTATCCCAGCCACCTGCAGCAAACAAAAACACAGTCTGCAAAGGAAAACTGGGGTGTAAAAAGCACAGATCAAGAAGCTGTTGTGGCTTCTGGGGAAAACACAGTCCTTCTCTTCCCCAAAACCACCTCCAAAGATTAATCTTCAGAGAGCTCTGGGTATTTGTGGCATTGGAAGTTGAGGTAAGTAAAAGAATTTACACAACATAGCACAAACAGCTGTTGAGAAATGTCACTGCTAGTGTTTTCTAGTGTGATGTTAAATGCACTGGTCATCATCAGAGGAAGAAAAGGCATTGCAGCTTCTTGAACTTCCTAGATATTTGTCAGGAAATGCTTCAGTTATTTATTCCACATGTTTGGATAGAGATTTTCTTTTGTGGAATACAACTGATGCAATATCTTATTTAATATGTTTAATAAAAAGGAATGTTAGGCTGTGGAATTAACTCACAGAACTAGTGCCATTTTCTACTCTATTTAATGTATTCCTTATGCACTTATTAGGACAGAGAAGAAGCTATACCTGGGGCTGTTTTTTTCCCCAGTGCTAGAACACAAACTACAGATTTTGTATGTTGAGAATAAACTTCTCATCAGTTGGTAATAAAGACACTTAAGGAAAAAAAAGCTGTGCATTTTGATTTAAACTGAATGCAGTCCTGCTGTAAGAAACAAATCAGCTCTGTGGGCCAAGAGCACCTGCAGCAATAAACAGAGCCTTTGGCTCAGCCACCCAGAACATGCACATAATTTCTGCAAAACAGGCCAAAGCAGATGTTCCAACCACTACAGTGCAGCATGCTACACACCTGTACCAGTCATAGAGGTCAATCTGAATTGCCAGCTCCTCCAGAGACAGCTCGTCATTCTTCCAGAAGGGGATCTCAGTTGTTTGCCTGACCAGATTATCCAAGAGACTTTGCAGTTTCTGGACAATTTGCAGGTAGTCTGTCTGCTTCTTGAACATCTCCTCCAAGACGAGCAAGTTTGGTTCCACTGTTTGGTTCAGGGCCACTGCAGTGTCCAGTACCTATAACAAATTAAAAAAAAACCAAAAATTACAGTACAGGAAGCCAAGGAAATAAAAGGGAATTCGTTCTTCCCAACAAGTCATGAACAGCTTTCAGATTACCAGCCCTCTGTCTTAAGAGGCTCAGACTGCTTACCCCTCAAAAGCAACTTGAAAGCATCTGTAAGGGAGATTGTTTGCAGTGATGGCACCTCAGCTGAGCCTTAACACATGCACACATTCTACATCAGGGCTGCAGTATGATACCATGAGATTAGAGACAGCACAGGAACAACCAGTGGTACTCAAATGCTACATATTACTAAGATTTGTCTGCTTTGGCCTGCCTCCTCTCCTGGGTGTGGAGGAGAGAGCTGATCACAAGCTGTTTTCCAGCCTAGCAAAGAGAAGACTTCACTCCATAAGCCGCGTTCGCTTGGTTATTTTTAGATGAGCGGAAGAAATCACCCCGCCACTAATGGAAATTTTAGCACAATCTCCGAGCCCAGATACTGAGAGAAAACAGGAAGACTCAGGCAGAGCCAGATTCAGGAGGAGAGGTACTGACTGAGGCTGGGCCTTGCCCCAGGCCCGTTTTTGGGGTGCTCACTCACCCTGTCCTGCACGCCAGCCACAGTGCGGTTGGCGTGGCGCAGCGAGTACGTCAGCCGGTGGATGCCGTCGCTGGTCTCCCCATTCCCGTAGAATCCCACAGCAATTCCAGCACTGCAGAGGAAGAAAAGCACCAAAGGGCAGAGGTAAAGCTGAAAGGCAAGTGGGTAACACAGGGCTGATGGCTGCAGAGTCATTTCCCACCAAAGGGAAGGCGCTCCCTCCCGCAGGGAGCTGGGGTCGTGCTGGTGCTCAGTTTGCACCTGGGAATATTCACAGCCAGCAGCTCTCCATGCAGCACACACAGGGCCAAGAGCACAACATAACAAGCACATTTCATTTATGGTAAAATAATGAAAATCTGTTAGAGAACTGTTTGGGGGCTCAGAACCAGAAATCCAGCCAGTGGCTCCTGTGAGAGCTGCAATTGCTGTGCTAGATGCCTTCTCTGGACATGAAATTTTGTTACATTTTTTTAAAGCAGGACACAAAGAGCTTGCTTTGACTCGTTGCCCATGGTGGTGGTTCCTCCAGATACATTTTCCATGCCCTCTTCTCTACCCTGTGAAATATCTATGAACATTATCTTGATTTATCTTCCCATTAGAAACATTTGTGTCACACTGATTTAGAGTACTGGGAAGGGAGGCATAATAACTTACTGGGACAAAAGGCTTATTTATTTTTAAAGCAAGCAAATTTCAAGCTTGCAGACACAATTCAACTCCAGCTGCTTAGCAAATTACCACCTATCAGCTGATTTTCTATAATTGTCCACACATATCAGTCTGCCCCAACTATGAAGTAAACCATATTAGCTTAAGCCTCACTTAGAGGAGGAAGATCCTGTAAATGAGTTGCAACCAGAGGATTATCTCATGCAAGTCAGCAATACCTCTTCTATGAAGAGATCACTGCAGGAACTCACAGTTCCTCTGCCCAAGCTCATATTTCCTAATAATAGAGGAGGAAAGAACACGTGAAGGGATCACACAACTAAACTCAGGGCAAACAAACCTTACCAAGACACAGTTTTTCTGTTCCCATTTATATTTAGCTTGAGAGCACCCAGGACCTTTTCTAGGAAGGTTCTCAAGACACCAAGGTTGTGTTTGTGGCAGTGCAGAGGAAGGAGGTGGTGATGATCCTGTTGTAAATCTAAACTCATTCTGGATGAAACATTTAGTTCCTCCACAACACCTTTGTGTACAGTTCCTGATCCTGCAGGAAGACATCAATTCCTCCATGCCTGGGTTCTGCTTCAAAAGAGTCAGCAGAGCAGTGCAGTTCACCTGGTCACATTTCTCCTCGTATGTGACAAGAAATAGAAGCAAAGATCATGATCTGGAAGCAGATCCACCAGGAAAATCTGTGTCAGCCTCATGCTTTTTCCAGCAATTGAATCTCCATAAATTATAGAGAGCTTGGCCCATAAAAACCAAGGAGTCTTCTAAGGACAAGAGGCAGCCTTCATAAACAGAAAGAGAGGCAACAAGACTCCTTCTATGTAACTATGTGACTAAATATTCAGCATTAATAAAAGAAATGGGCCTCTTTCTTCAGGAACACCATTCCTCAAACATTTTCCTAATGCAAATTATGCTGATAACTCAAGAGAGAAAAGCCCTCTGCATTCCTTTGGTTGCAGCTATTATCAGAGCTTGATAACACATGCCTGGGGTGCACGGGGGTGGAAGGGATAAAAAAGACACACTCTCCCCTCCCCCTGAAGCACAGAGATTACAAATGCAGAGCTATGCCCAGGATAAGGCAACTCAGCACCCCATCACAGAAATGACAAAACCATGGCTTGGGTTTCTCCTTGTCTTATCAGAGCAAAGAAATCCACACAGACCCTTTCAGCCTCCTGAGCTGCAGAAAGCCTTAGCAGTTGTTTCTACCATAGGCACCAAATAAATTCCAGAACATTCTGGACATTGAATAGGCAGATCTGACCCCTTTAATTAGCGAGCAATTTCTATTCAGCCTGTTTACAGCTACTAGAAGCCTATTCTTTCAGCAAAAACTTGGTAAGAGCCCAAAATCTGCTGCTTGGCTCTCAGTATTCTCAGCACAGCAGCACAGTTTTGGTGGGAAAGACTCAGAAACAGCACTCAGAAATAGCAGCAGAATCCTTGGGGATGCTGCACAGAGCAGCCAGGTTGCTCACAGGTACCAGGATGAAGTGCTGGCAATACAAATAAGTGACTTTTCCATAGGTTTCCCATCCTGCCCAGTAAAAACTACAGCTCCCACTGCCCTGCCCCTCCACTGCTCCTGAAAGCAAACCCCACAGCACAACAATTGGGATAAAAGCCATTCAATCCAATAATAAACTCCTCTAGACATGAGACTCACACATTCACTGCAAATTACACATGAAGTGTTAATTATTCCATCCTTGCCCTGCAAAAGCCAGCTCTGCATTCCCACCCTGAGCTGGCAAGGACCACTTACACAGCCAGTCCTTTCCCCAGAAGCAGTTTTATGGCTTTTCCCCTTCCTATCAGGGCAGAGAGGGAAGGAATCCATCCCACAAATCTGGGCTGGGGGCAGAGCTGAAGGGCAGCCAGGGGGGAACTGCTGCTGCTGAGCTTTGTTTGCATTTGGCTTCATCTAAATCCAATAGTTGTTTCAAATCCCTGCCCACACACACTGATATGAGTTGCTATTGTTTAAAGCAGATTTAAGGATTTACACTAGTTTTTAACTACCTTTTATATGATTAAAGGGAAACAGAGGGGCTCCTTCTATTTAAGAGCATTCTTTTAAAATAAAAATAGATCAACTCATCTTAACCCAGCAGCATAAGTCCTTGAGGTCATGATAAATCACAAGGCTTCTTGCACGAACCCTGGGAGGCAGAGTGGCCTAAGATAGAGCAGATCCATCTCCCAGCACAGGAGGACAAAATCATCACCCAATGGAGGCATTTCTGTCACATAGCCTGGATGCAAGGACAGTATTTCTGAATGAAACAGTTCTTCTCTACCCTAGCACGCTCTGGAAGATACTCCAACACATTTTCAGTGCTTCCATAGGAAAGTCATGGCTATTTCTGCCAGTCTTGCTTCTGTTGCACTCCCCTTTGAGAGCACACACTGCTCTCCCCTCCCAAATCCAAACTGTCCCATCCTCAATTCCCCCTCCCAAATCCAAACCGTCCCATCCTCAATTCCTCCACCCAAACCTACCTTGGTCAGTCTCCTGTCACTGTCACTGCCACCACTTCTCCTCTGCTTTCCCTCTCACCCATATTTTTGAATAAAATCTTTAAAAATCAATCTATCACAGTCTTACAGTGCATATAAAAAGTTGCTCCTGCTATTCAACACTGCACTTTAAAAGCCACTTGGCTACTCAATAATTTTAGTAAGTTTTAAGAAACCCACTTATTTAAGTCAAGAAAATTGCACTTTGAGCTTAAAGCCATCACCACCAGTGCACAAACACCCACTGGGGACACAGAACTCCACAAACTCTTCCAAGAGCTGTAAAAGTCAGATGGAAGAGGTGCACACCAGGATTTCTGTCTTTTCCTACAGATACCACAGTGGGACCTGAACTCCTGCAGGCTATACACACACTGCAGTATCACTTTTCAGCAAGACTCCAGAAATTCAAGTCTGGAGAGCAGCTTTCCCTTTGTTTGTGTGCAAGAATCACCTGCACCTTGGACACCTAGCTGAAGAACCAGAAAAAATAAAGGAAGTGTAATTCTGAATTTGTTTGCAATGTGACCTGCAAAAAACAAAAAAATGTTTTCTGCATTTATACATGTTGAACATCAGAGCGTTAATCTGACACAGAGAGGATCTCTGTGCTTTCTATGATGAGATCCTCCTGCTGTGATACCCACACACACACTGTGACCCTTGGGTACCCAGACAGCAGTCTGCAAAGATGAGCACTAGCCATTCACATCACATCCTTAGAAATGAATAATCTAATTGCACCAAGTCATCTTTAATTACAGGAACTTCATAAGAAGAGCCCTTTTTAGACTGCAGGTTCTCAGGAGGAATGTTAATTTGTCTGCCTAATTACCACCTTGCACTTTCACACCAGGGGAAAGTGCTATTACTGGCACTTGATAAAACAAGTTTTTACCCTTTATTTGCACCCATTTCTTCCTGATGTCCTCTCCACAAAGCTTTCTCCCCACCTTTGGAGCTGAGGTCCCTTCTGGGAGAATCAGGGTCACCTAAGCTGTGGGTGAGATGGTTTATAGGACAACTCCCCATACACAGAAACCAATCAAAATTGGTGAGGACTAGAACTGAAGCATTAATGAAAAAATCCAGGCTAAGCATTCCTGCAGCTTTGTGGCTAGATCAACTGGGAAGACTCAATAGAGACATTTTGTTGGAAGCTCCTGTTCACCAGTTCTGCCTCAGAATGCTGGCTCAGCATTCTCCCTGCTGTGAGTGATCAGGAAACAGCCAAGCACACAGCAGCACTCACAGCTCAAACAGCCCCCTGGCACTGAGGGAACCCAGAGAAACATGTTCCAGGCACAGCTGGACTCACCAGAGTTAACAGCTCTCAGCTAGGAGGACAAGAGTCCCCTTCCAAGTGCTCAGAGAGAGCAAACCTGCTGCTGCTTGGAACCTCTCGCTGCCTCAGCACCCAACCAGAGGCACAGAACTGCCTCCCAGGGCAGGCAGAGGGTCAGAACAGCCTCACACCCCATCAGAACAGCTGCTCTGGCTCTTCTGATGTGTATGACACAGCTGGGATAGACAGGATCTATCCAGTGGGCTAATCTTTAATCAGTGCTAGCAGGAAGTCCCAGGTGGATTCCAGCAGCTGGAGTGGGATTGTTGGGAGCTGTATCTGCATTCCCAGCACAGACTGAGCTCAGAGCATCAACAGACATTGCTCTGGGGGCACTGTGGCATCCAGCTGCTGCAGAGAGGCAGAAAACCAACCTCAGCCCTGCAGGAGAGCAGCAGCACCTCCCTCACCATGGTGGTACCAACCTGCTGTTGCTCAAGCAAGATGATTTCAGAGAGGAAATTAAGCAACTAATTTAAAAAGTCAAGAAAAATGATCATCCAATATCACTGCATGTTCAGATAGAACCTTGTGTTATGAACCTTAGTTTTATGGTTCTGCATTTAACACTTGCAGAAACAAATTGTACACCAAGGATGGGAACAAGTGGCTCAGATTTTGAGGAAGCCTAAGCAGCATTCCAGCTTGCGGATTTGACAGAGTCACATCAAGTTTAACAGAATTTATATGCTGCCCTTCCAATGTTAAATTATCTCACAGATGCTCTGGAGAAGTGCAGAATACCTCCTTCTCACCCTTTCCACAACCAAAAACAAACACAGCTACCACAGGGCAGCAGCTGCCTGGGTCACATTTGCTGCATAACAATGGCTAACAAGGGCCTGTAGCAGCAGCACAACTATAAATAGCATCAGCAGAGCTTCTGTAAGAAAGGGTTAGGACCACAGCTCTCTCAGTGGATTGGAATGGATGCAGCTGATCACTAAAATAAAGGTGAATAAGGTTGAGATTTCTTCTTTACAAGCTGTTCTGTGGTTTGCCTTTCCACCCCAGGCACCTACTGGCAAGCAGCAGAGCATGGAAGAGCTCCTTGCAGCAATCCTGGCTGGTACACAAGGTCTCCTCCTCAGCCCTCAGCCCCTGTTTCTGCAGGCAAATCCACCCCCAGCTGCTGAACTCGCCACAGAATGTCTGCTCTGCTCTGTCTGCTCCAACACTGCAAGGCTTTGCTGTTCTCTGAAGCAAGTGTCTCGAGAGAGCCAACACAAAAATTCACTCTGGCTCCTGAGCAGCTGAGCCTGGCCTTCAGGGAACCCCTCACCTGCACAGGGATGCACAGCACACCCAGCACCCATCAGCAGCCCAGTGCCAAAACAGAGCCACAAGGCACTGCCAAACACAACCATCTCATTGCTCCCTCCTCTCTGACCAGGGGAAGCTCCCAGACCTGCCTGACCCACAGAGGGCAGCTGAGACCACCTGGAGCCTTGGGCAATGATGCTTGGATTTGGAGAGAAAAGCAAATTGGAAAGTGTTGATACAGGGCACACACCCAGAGGACTCATTCTGCCCAAACCAAAACAAGATCAGAGGCTCCTTCCTTCCGTATCTGCAAACACATCCCTGCTTTCAGATGTCCCACCATACACCTTCTAGTAAATTATCTTTTTTTAAATTCTCCCGTACCCATTCTCCACTAAACACTGATTTTTTTCCCTTGGTTTTCAGCAATCCTTCTTTCCACCTCACCTCCAAAAGCTCCTATTGCTCAGTCATAACACCAAACACTGCTGACCCTGGCACCATTACCAGCAGCCCCTGGAGACGGAACAAAAGTGCAGATAACAAAATGCAGCAGTGTCTTACACAGGCTACAAAATCTGAACCAGTCAAACACCAATCCTTTCAAACCCAAAAGAATCCGCTGTGACTCTTTCTTCCTAATCTACTCTCCCACACATAGTGATTCTTTCTGGACACCAAGTTCTCAGAAATCTGCATTTAGAGCTGATAAATATTTCAGCTGTATCCATCCTGTTTAAGTGATAAGCTCCCAAGGACAGAGGGCCCTTGATTTATCACTTGAAAAGTATCAAAGAGCAGGACATTAACTATTCCTTTTCACATTGCTCAAACCACCAGGCAGCTCTGCAAGCAGCATAAAGGAAGGAAATATATTACAGACATTTAAAAACATACATACATCAAATGAAAGAAAGAGGGATTATTGCCAAAATTCACCAAGTAGAGGCAGAGCATTTTGATGCCTTGTGAAGGCTGACCTAGAATGTAGGAATGTGCTTCTTGTTTACAGAGTGACAAAACTATCCTTTGTCTCCTCAAAAAGGAAAAAAAACCCAGAAGTTTCTCTTTTTGATTAGGCAAAAAGACACTTCATAGGACCTAAGGGACTTTACCTCAAACTTAAGGATAGCCAATTAGATAGAAGCTAAAAAGTCCTGCTTGAGCAATTTACTAGAAAAAGAAGAGGACAAAGAAATGAATCAGTTTTGTGATGTTTTCCCAGGCAAGCCTCAAATTTCTGGCTATATATGATTAGAACATAGAGGTAGGTTAACAACCTTTTGACACTACAACAATAACTTACAGAACTTTTTCTGTAGAACTCAGGCTAGATGGAGTTAAAGAATAAAGTAGGGATTTATTAAAAGGTTATCCTCAATGGATTCACCTTGGGCAGTATAAGAGCCCAGCCAGAGCTGCACCCAAGATGAACCAAAATGGTCACAAAATCAATGACAAGTGTCATTGTTAAGTCAGATGTGAGATACACATACGTGGTTAGGGTCCAGGAAGAAAAAAGTTTTCATTCTGTGTGTTCTCCAGCTTATATACTCTTAACAAAGTGTGATCTTAAGTCATTAACTACATCACAATAACTTATTATATTCATTGGTGCAAAGCCTGTCTTTTCTATTCTGTTTCCGTGCTGATGGCCTTGTCTTCTTCCTTTCCATGGATACACTCAAAAATCATCAATTGTTATTTCTCCTATGAACTCAACTTTGCTTGCAGGCCAGCGGTCAAACCCCTCTATAACTGCTCATGGGGTTACTCACTTTTATAAATTTTGGTCTATTTGCATATTGGAATTAATTGTCTATTATAGCTTTAGGTTATGAAGACCCATTCTTCTTGTTTTTCTCTCTTCAGTCCACATTGTTTGTGCTCTTGAGCCTGAGATTTGGATTAGTTGTCCTTGGTCCCCAGCTAGAGCAGGAATTGTTTTATCTCCCCGATCTGTGCAGAGAGCTCACCATCCCTTAATAAGAACCCCAGACCCACACACTAAAGCAGCACAGAACCTGAAAAACATCAAAGCTAAACCCTGAGGCATTATTTGAAGAGTGAGGCCGTGGTTCAGGACACAGGGGCCGGGGATGGCCGTACCTGCAGACGAGGGTGGCGATGATGACGCACCAGGCCGTGCAGCAGCAGTCAGCATTGAGGTGCTCCTCGCTCTTGCGGTGGCGGCAGCACAGCCAGAAGGAGTAGAACAGGAGGAAGAGCAGGTCCAGAGCCAGGCAGGACAGAGCAATGCCACCCAACAGCAGCAGGGCCTGCAGGGACAGACATGGGGGTCACACCGGGCCATGGCAGGGCAGGCCAGCCAGAGATATCCCTGCAGTGTTTGTAGGGATCCCCGTGGCAGGGAGAAATGGTGAGGAGGACTCCATCTTATTAGAAGGTTAATTAATTACTTTATTGTACTATATTATTCTATATTATATTACACTATGTTACATTAGATCTAAACTTAATCTGCCAAGCACTGAACTGCACTCATCTCATGACTGTCAGCCCACAGTCCCAACACACACACTTAGGCCTCATAGGCCAAGGAAACAAAACTCCATCACTCTGGGTAAATAATCTCCATATTGCATTCTACTTTTGCACAAACACAGGCACAGCTGATAAGAACTGTTTTTCCTTTCTCTGAGGTTCAGAGAATGTGAATCCCAGAAATATTCTTGGGAAGGATTGTGTCTTGCTTTTCTCTGTGCAGAGAAATGTGGTGACACATACCTACCAAGGCATAACTTGCCAACAAATCATTTTGTGTGCTTGGCACATTGTTAAATTATAAAGAGGTGATTTTTTTGTCCCACTTGCTCCCCTCTGTCCATCCCACTCAACAAAACCATGTTCTGTACCTCAGCAGTGAACAGCTGAGCCATTTTTTCTGTCTCAATCTGCAAACAGCCTAAGTTAATCAGAGGGTTTCCTCTTTACTACTGATCACAGGTCAGCAGATTTACAGAACAAAAATAATAATAAAAAAAATAGTGCAACCAGCTGCCTCTATCTGTACAGTTTTTTAATCTTCATGAATAAATATGCAGGCTTATTCATTAGAAATCCAAGTGCATGAGTGGGTTTGAAAGGGGGTGGAATTTATTATACATGCATGAGATTAATTTTTTTTAAAAGTCAATCTCCATGCAATGCTTCTGTTCAAGGTAGACCTAGAATAAATACTAAACCCCTCCATATACTATCCACATATATAGGTACAACAAACTTGGATGCTACAGACACACTTGCAGCAGTCACAAGTTGAGTTAGTGTGAATAATACCTATTTCTAGTCATGTTCCTGGGAGGAAAGGGAAGTTGTAAGTGCTTAACTCCCTCCCAGTTTATTTTTATTTGAAAAATCCTGCCTAAAATCCAAAAATGCAAACCAATTCTGTTAAATAAAATAAGGTTTAAAATAATAAATCCATTCCAACACCATATCTAGCCACATTTTCCCACCTGCATGAATCAAGCAAAAGAATGCAATTTTACCCATAAGGTTTTTTTGATAAATCCTTGTTACTGGTGGCAAATGCCAACTTACTAGAAATAATTTAAATATCTGGAAAGAGTCCAAGTTACTTGCTGCTGCCCCAATATTGGGAATTCAGACATAGATCTGTATCAGCTAACCTAGAACAAAGGCTTGGGTTTTCAAACCAGTATCTCTTTTCCTCCCATGCAGAAATTCCTTAAAGAACATTTATTTGCTTCCTCCTGATTGAAACAATAACTTCCTTCTGATCAAAAAGAATACAACAAAGAATGCTGAGATTAAAGCAAAGAACTTTCACAACTGGTGTGACTGTTTCTAACGGGGTCTGGTAGGAACTTGCTCTTTGTAGGCTTTTCTTTCCCCTTTTGCCCCTGCTCTGCTCCATTGGTACTCCCTGCTGGGTGATCATCCTGGCAAACAAGGCACACAGGCTCCAAGAAACATCAGGCACATAAAATGAGGTGCACACCAGCTAAACCCAAGGGTTGCACCACAGATACCCCAAGTAGCCCCTTGCTCTTGGCTTTCCCAGCTTTACAAACCCTTTCCTACCCTTTACAAGCCCTCTTGGCTTTCCCACCCCTTACAAACCCAACCTTACAAACCCTCTCCCATCCTTTACAAACCCCCTTGGCTTTCCCAGCTTTACAAACCTTCCCATCCTTTACAAACCCATCCTTACAAACCTTCCCATCCTTACAAACCCTTTCCCATCCTTTACAAGCCCTCTTGGCTTTCCCATCCTATACAAACCCATCCTTACAAACCCTCTCCCATCCTTTACAAACCCTCTTGGCTTTCCCATCCTATACAAACCCTCTCATCATTTACAAACCCTTTCCCATCCTTTACAAACCCATCCTTACAAGCCCTCCCCAAGCCCACCGAGCTCCCTGGGCTGGGGGAGCTCCCAGGTGCTGCTTTCCCAGACCCAGGAGCAAGAGCTCAGCCCCGCTGTGCAAAGTGAGCTCTGGGACCTCTCCCAGCCAGGAGTGGGGGTGGGAGGAAGGGAACAAGCCCAATCCCCCTTTCCCATGCTTTCTCCAGATGGTGGGAGCTCTGCTGGAGCTGCTGAGCAGAAAGGGGCCTCTGAGAGGGGAGCTGCATTCCGAGCCCTGCGTTCCCCCACTTCTGCAGCCTTGCCACAAACGAGCACTCCATGCTAATGTAACTAACACTCTTGGCATACCAAAGCTCCTCAGGGGTATTCTTTATTTTTTAAATATGTCAGGCTGCTGTAAGGCAAAGCTTTCCTGCCCTGCTTGCCTGCATTTCTTTCTTCACACCCTCAACCCTCCTGCACATGCTAAAAGGCATTAGTGCTGGGAAGACAAACTCAGCTGAAAACATCCTCCCAGCAACACTTCTATCAGCAAAAAGTCCACACTGCAGCTCCAGATGTAGGGGAACCGCCCCCATTGAAATGAAATAAAAGGAAATACTTAAAAAAAATTCTTAAAAAAGGGAAAAATGGATATTAGACTGCCAATCAGCAAGTAACCTGAAGTCCTTGCTTTGAAGGGACACTTAATACATGCTTTAAATTTGCATCTGGCCAAAAGGACTTGGCTGGCCACTATACCACAATCTGCATTCAATTTTCCAGAGAATATTTGTTTTCCATTAATGGATATGTGCCATGACAAGTGAAATCATCCAGCAGAGCAGTTATTAATCTTTCTGACTGATGAGTCAGTTTAGGACCCAGGAACTGGCAGGCAGTGAAAGCCTGGTCACAACCAAAGATATTCCTCTGCCTGCTTGTCGGGATTAAATGACAGTATTTAAAAGAGGGGGGTTGAGGCTGGATAAACCCTTAGACACTCTATCCTGCACCAGTAAATCTGGGACTCGGTTATCCAAGGCCACATTATCCCAAGTAAATGGAAAATTATGCACTGGGCCTTTTGCCACAAAAGAGCATCAATTTGTCTTCGAACATTTGCTGAGCTATCAGAACCTTTATAGCAAATGATGCATGAACTGCCCTTACAGGAAAATGGAGACAACTTGGAGGAACAGCATTTTACCACTGCACTGACACTAATGGCAGAAGTGGAGACAGAGCAGTCCCTGAAAATGAGAGTAAATCCAAGTGGTACCCCCAGACTGGCAGGAGACGAAGCTACAGTGTCAGGAAGCACTTTCAAAATAAAAGCTGCACACAGGGAAGTGACCACAGGAGCATTCCTGGCTTGGAGAGGCACCACAGAACCTGAAAACCCTGGTGTTGGGCAGGGATGGTGCTGCAATGTTAGCAGCCTTCCCAGCTCCAGTGTGGCTACCAGGATTTGTGGTGTTTACCACCTGCATGGGAGTAGGAAGCCAAAAAAAGGGCAGAAAATATCTAGAGCCTCATGGAGAGAAAGGGGAAACACAAAGCACAGCAAAAACATCCTCCACAAAGCTCCCCAGGGGCTGGTCAGCTCTTCCATGGGGTATGGTGTTGGTACCACTCCTAAGGACTCACATACAGATCAACCTTCAGTTTGATCAGTCCCTGCTCTCCAAGACCCTGCCTTATATTACTGGGGATCAAATAAACCAAGACACAGCCTTGTCTGCTGGATGAAAATCTCCCATATGAAACAGCCAGGATTTTTGCAAATTCCAAAGGGTGATCCACACTGTTAGTTATCCAAATCTATCTATGGACCGTGGTCCTGCAAGGCTAATTTTAGCTGCTGAAACTGCACTTTAGGGAGGTATATTTCATCCCATTCAGCAGATGAAGTCACAAAGACAGGAGATCTACATAAGAACACAAGAAAAGGATGTACAAGATATATTTACTTCCTTTTAAAGGGGAAAAACCTAAATAAAGCCACAAGGCACCACAGTGCAGGAGGTAAACTCTGGGTTGCATTCATGTTAAATGTCAAGGTTTACCACGGCATTAAATGTTATTTGCTCATCACCTGACTTTACAGAGAAGGGTTTAGTGACTCTTCTTCACATGACCATGTTGCCTCTGCCATGGAGATTATTTGGCACAAAATGTCCTGGCAGCAGAATAGGTTTAAGAAATTAATTCTGAATACTCAAGGGCTCAAAACAGCCCAGGTGTTTATCAGGTACAAGTCTTACCAATCTCAATTCATCCAGCTTCCAATTACCACACTCTTTAAACCTTAACTGCAGTAACAGCAGCAGAGAATAGTGAGAAGCTCCTCACATGGAATAGATGATTGCTATTTTACTGCCAGTTGGAAAGTCTACCAAAACTCCTTAAGAAACTCAAGAGCAAAGCTGAAGCCTTCAGGTGGTTCCTGAGAAGCAGATTGCAGATTCGTTTCTAATTTTCCATCAATGATTTTAAAGGTATTTTATCTTAAAACTTCATCATTTCAGCCCACAGAACAAAAAGAGCTACAGCTTTTGAGCACCTCAAGAACACAGCTGTCCTAATCACTGCCAGATTGAGAATGGTTTACCTTAAAGTCAGCTTTTGCCAAAAGAAAGCTTTCCATTGAATCTGCAGCTAGTAATCTTTATGTATTTCCATGCAGTGACTTGAGATAGTGATAATAAAACAGAGAGAGGAGGTTAAAGGAGTGTGGGAAGAGAAAAATGTTCACCCAGAAGAACAAATGAAGCAACCTGGGCTGCTGCCAAAGGAGCACTCATCTCTATTTATTCCATGAAGGACGGAAGTCATCTTAGCAAGAAAAGAAACTGCTGTGGGATAGTGTCATGCCCACACTACTTCCTACACTGCTTTTTTTTCTCCTTCCAGACTCCAGGACATCTCTCTAAAAAGCTTATGTACTCACAGAAGATAAGCAGTTATATTCTACCAAGCTATGTTTTAAATTTTTTTTTGACTGCTGGCAACACGAGGAACACCCTGACCTCCTCATCAACTTGTTCTGAACATGCTGTGTGTTCAGAGATTTGATTTTCAGTACTTCAAGTGCTGTACGAGGTATTTGCTGAGGTGCTTGAGTGTCTGGGGATGTCACTCATGGCACAGCCCCTCCAGAGGGGTGGGGAACACAGCCCGCCATGGACTGGCCAGAGGAAGGTGGGGGAGGATGTGGAAACACTGCTGATGTCAGCACTAAAGCATCCCTCTCTCCTCCCAGGGACAGCCCTTCCCAGGCCAATTACTGCTCTCAGCACTGCAGGAGCAGAGCTGGGCAGGAAATGTGCTCCGAAGGGGCTTTTCCCACGGTGCTGAGATGAATTCTCTTCCATGAGGGGTCCCTGTGCAACAGGGAAGAGCTCCATGGAAACAGAGAACAGGTTCCACTGCCTCATCCCTTCTACAGACATCTCCCACAGAAAGCACGCTGCTAAGGGAGTGCAGATCACAGATATATTTAGGGCAAGTCCACACTGGAGCAAGCAATATAGGCCAACACTTTGCCTTCAGCTTTTTTTGGCTATTGGCTTTCCTTTCTGGAAAGCAGGAAATGCCAAGGATTGTGTCATGCTTTTTTTTTTCTGTTTTTTTTTCTTTTTTTTTTTTTTTAATTTAAAAACACCTTAAGACAATACAGCAGACACATTGGAATAAAAACAGATCTGCAGCTGAAACCTGTGTTAGCCCAACTCCATCACTCAATTCCACTACCAAGCTGGTTAAATGAGCAGGGCAGTTTCCCCAACACTACAAAGCTCTCTACATAGGCATGGGCATTATATAGTTAATTGGTATTAGAGCTGTGAACTAAAGCCACTTTAACTACAAATGAGTGTTCACACAGGGATTTAATGTAGTTTAGCTAGAATGGCCTTAATTCAGTGTAGTTTAGTTCACTTTAGTGCATTTAAAGTGGTTTGACTAATCTGTTTTGAATTTATTCCTCCAGCTAATTCAGATTAATTTCTCAAGTGTAAGCAACAACTAAGAACAAGGCTAGGTTGATTAAAGATTCATCATCATTTCCTCCATACTAACATTGTGACCCTTTATTTCATAATTAAAGACTTTCAACTCTGCCTTTATACTTGGTCCAATTCACAGAGGCCAGCAGTGTAGAGGCCAAAAATACACAGCTTGCTGACCCTTGGCTCATTGCAGCAACCAACTCAACAGAATCACAGGGAGGGTATTGAGAGCTGTGGCTGAATAATAAATACATAGTTCAGGTGTGTCTGCACCTCAGCTGCCATGGGTTACACATGGGCAGGTGCTGGAATTCATCAGAGCAGCTCACATCACACACCAAAGAGAGATGGAAAGCACAGACTAGAAAGGATTTGCTCAACAATTGTGTAGGATATTTCTCCCTGCCCATGAATGCAGATCTAAGCTGTGCTAATCAGCAGCAAACACTGAGGTTCTATTGGGTTGAAGTCAAATAACAATGCATTTATTCCCTTAGTTGTCACCAACTCAGCAACATCTCCATCTTACACAGCAAGGAAATGTTCCCAGAGGTTAGAGGGTCCCCTAAATTGGATGTTCTTATCCCTGGTTTCTCCAGTGTTCTGATCCCTAGTTTCTCCACAGTGCTGGCTGAAAACCTCTGTGCACTACAGCAATGAAAAGAATGAGACACTCTCACCAAACTCAGTTTCCACTGACAGGTCCCCACAGACTAAATCTTTATTAAATGAGGCTTAGCTCAGAACTGGCAGCTTGTCAAATGAGCATTCTCGCTGAAAAGGCGGATTTCCTTTCTGGGGATTCTGCAAATTCCCCTGCAGGACTCTAAAACAACCACACCACCACGGATGCATCAGTGCTCCTGCAGGTCTTTGCCCCAAATCCCAGCCCAGCAAAATGTGTAAGAATCCTCATGGGAACAGCTCTTCAGCTTCAGAAGGTTATTTCTTCTTAGTATTCCCAGCTAGACAAAGCTACAGCCATTAGTTTTGTTAAAAGGCAAGGATCAGATAACTTTTTGGGATATTGAGGTGAAGGGCACCAGAAGGGTAGCTGGAGGAATTTGGCAGGAATCCTGCACCACTCAGCTCACCCATGGCAGAGCCACAGAACCCCACCAGACATTCCTTTCCCACAGCAGATTAGCTCACACATTCCCACCCAACAGCAGCTCCTCTCCTCCAGCTCTTTTAGAAGCCACTTGACTTCCTTGCTTAGAAAACTGCATCACCCATTAATGCCTTAAACCACAGGCTCCTCACAAGGCAATTTTCCAGCAAACTGGATAATGGAAAGAAAGCCCATGCTATAACAGAAGTATGAATTTAATGCTCCTACAGCTCAGGGCTAAGCAAGCAGTGCCTGTATAACCTGGCTGGGGCTCAAGGCTGTATAAATTCCCACACCAAGAGAATTCCCCAGCCCCAACCCTCCAGCAGGAGCTCAGCTTTGCTCCTGCAGGCCTGGAGCTCCCTGAAGGAAAAACGTGGCAATGCCTGCAGGCAGGGAGCTGGGCACAGTTGCAGAGCCCAGCACGTGAGTGAGACAGCACTGGTATCTTCAAAAAAAAAAGGAAAAAGAAAAAAAAAGAGCAGGAAATGCTTAGGCCTGAAGCCCAGTGATTTAATCCAATTTCCATCCTTTTTTCCCTTCCCCCTCCCACAATGTGCACTCTCAGAGACAATACACTTCATTTAGAGGGGAAAAACATGATCTCTCCTAAGTGCCTGTCCTTACACTCTATCAAGCCAAGTGCTGGGACACTGCTTTTTTTTTAATCTATGATGGCCATTCATTCTTTGGCACAGACAGCAGCCTCAAGGGTTTTCTTCCAAGGCCCCAGCTGTACAGAGTTTGTGCTTTACTCCACGTTAGCTGTTCTTCAGCTATTGCTGTTCCTTATTAGATTTGGGTTTCAAACCCAAGTGTTCCTCCTGCCCCTGTGAATTTTAAAAATTCTCCACAAAGATTGGGCCTACCACTTGAGGTAATTACAGGCACCAATCTACAAGTCTCCCATTCTTCTGCAGAACCCAAACCCTGTCCTTTCCAGGAGACATGGCACCAGTTCAGATTAAATGCAGTATTTAGGCTCACAGCAACTTCTTGATCTTCTTAATCATCTCTTCTTAAACCAGACAACCAAATCTGAACTGATCAGCCACTATGGAGTTTGAAGACACTGAGCCCAATCCTCGGCTCTGATGTCCTGGCAGGGAGGTCACTGCAAGCTGTCACCAGTATTTTGCCATTTCTGTCAGGGAGAGGATAAACAGGGCACTGGGGAGGGAGAGGAAAGAGCATGGAAATGAGCAGAGCCACCCCAAAGTGGAACAGAAAACAAATCCTTGTCCCAGTGGTGGAAACTCTGCCCAACCCATGAACAGGGTCAGCCCATGCCCTCAGCAGGAATGGCAGTGTTTCCATGAGCATGACCACTGTAGAAAATGTGGTTCTGCTCCCTTCGGCCATCATTTGGCATTATTTTGGACGTGCTGCTTTCTCTTCAGGCACTATTTTAATTCCATTTATGTCTTGAGAGTTTTGGCGCTGAGCATCTCCAGCTGCACGCTATAAGCTCAAGCAGAACATTTGCTGCACTGAGCCACAGAAGTTACACAGAATAACAGAGAGAGAATCCAAATTGGAATGGAAACTCTTAACATCACATTGTTTCTAATGTTATACTTGAAAGGCAACTTAATGTTGTCTTTTTTTTTAATGTATACAACTTGTTCCATATCATTAGCACAATGAAGAGGTCTTTTTCTAAACTGCAGCTATTAGGAAAATGTCTAAGTGAGAAGCTGTAGCATAGACTTTGGCATTTGAAGGCACCAGAGTTTAAAAAAAATTAAAATTAATTAGAAGGAAAAGAGATACTTTCTAGCCAAGATTACAAATCCACTGCAAATGGCTTCATAAACTGCTTTTATTAGCACTGAATGGACAGGAAGGTAAGCAGCAATAATTGGGCTTCTGCATTTATGTGTCAGTGATGGCAATGGGTCATTTTAGTGTACTCAGGCATCTCTGACAGGGAGATCCACATCCAGTTTGCACTCAGTTTGAAACCTGAGGTCAATCCTCAGCATAAGGAGTGAGAAGTTTTGGAACAACATGAAAATAACCACCAGGAAAACATCAGAGCACCGAGTTTCCATAATATTTACCCTGTCCAGCTTCACTGGCATTTGTCTACACAAGTGAAGCAGGTCAAGAGGCTGTTTACACAACAAAAACTGAGTGCAGCTCGTAATGCACTGTAAGCAGTGAGAGAAACAGCTCTCCTGATTGCATCAGCAACCAGCCTGGTGTGGCTGCCCCAAGGAGTGACCTCTGGGAGGGACAAAGGACAGAATCAAAGGCACACTGCCCTACATCCTCAGAAAGCCATGGCCCACTGTGCTACAGCCAGCAGCCCACATGACATCTTCCTTAAAATAATTTGTATTTGAAGGCAGCTTCAGTGCAGTATGTGGGTCATGTGGAGAGGCTGTGAAGAGCTGGGAAGGGGCAATATCCCATAGGGAGCTGGGGAAGGGAGAACAGAGACCTCTGACCCATCTATTGACTGTGTGCCCACTGACCTCCTTGCACAAACAATGCAAACGTGCCTTTTAACTGCCCAGACAAACAGGTGCCACACTTCTCACCATAAATTCACTCCAAACTGCCTCTTTCAAGAGTACTATAGTCAGAGTTTTTAAAAAAAAATATTTTTAAAAAAAAAACAGGAGAAAGAAAGGGAGGAAATCTCTTCCTTCAACTTAAAACTGCACCTTCCTTCCCACAAAAGAGTGCAGGAAACATTTCAATTTCAACTCTTTTTTAGTTTTATTTTGGGGTTGAGTTGCCTTTTATTTCCTTTTCTTTCTTTAAAGGAGAAAAAAAGCTCTCAAGAAAAAAAACCCTCAGGGACAAAGACTACCAATACTCACTATTGAGAACCTTCAAAAAAAAAAAATACCATAGAGGGACTAACAGAGGAAGCAGATTAAAAAACCCATCCAAGCTAGCCAAGACCCACCACAGTCACAGCTGGAGCCCGTGTTTCTGCACCACTGACAGCACTGGGAGTGTCATTAACCACTTCTCCTCAGCCTGGGTAAGGGAGGCTGGGGAGCTCAGAAAAGCCTCCTGCAGGCTCCTGGCCAAATGTGAGAAGGGATTAGGGCCTGCTCAGGCTGCTGCCCTGAAGGGAAATGCAATCTGAATAGGGAGTTTTCTTTGCAGCTCTTCCCAGCAGCAGAGCAGAGCTGCAGATGCTCCTCTCATAACCAGAGTGAAGTTCCCCCTCAAGAGCAGCACTCTGGTGAGTGGTCGCTGCCTCACCCTCTGCTTCTGCTCCCCAGCATCCTCCTGACGAAAGGGGAGCCCACAGTTTTTAAATTCACCACCTGAATGTGAACAGGGACACAGCTAACAGCAGATGCTCTCATAGCTTAAACTCCTTGCAATTAAAGGCAAATCTGATGCCCCAACACACCCACAGAGGCATCAATCTCACCCTGTGGCTCTGCCTCAGCAGCTCCTCTTGCAGTCTCCTCATTTCCCCACGGGGCTGGGGGAAGAGGGGAATCTGTCTCCTTTCAACTGTTTCAAAGCTGTTTAACTCTCTTAGGGTTTGCCTGCAAAGCTGAAAGCTGTCATGGACCACTGGCCTAAAAAGATTTAAAGCATTTGGTTTATATCAACTATTTAAAGACAAACACACCCCACTTTTAGCTTCCTTTACACAACCAAGTTTTGGGATATATAGGATACAGGGTTATTTGGCTGTAATAGAGGTTACATCAGTTAAAAGGAGGAAGTGTTTGCCCCACTGTGTCCTAACAGGATTTTTCATTAGTTGCTTTACTTTCCCATGACATACACATCATATTCACTAGAAATCAATGCATTTTATAGGTAATTTAATACATACACAGCCTGCCTTCAGAGATCCTTTTATCCTGCTCATGGGATCAGTGCTGGTGGGATTCCTCGAGTTCCTGCACTGATACTCATTCATTCAGCAATTCTTCTGAACCACAGAGATTGATTTTTCAGGAAAGTTCCCAGAGTTCTCTTAGAGGTTCTGCCTGCACTTATGTCATGGCTATATTTAAAGAAGGAATCCCACTAAAGTGGTTTATAACGTGCTCTGGCAGGACAGTGTAGACAGAGCTAAATCCTATTAAGCTACTTAAGTTGCTTTCCCCCTCTGAAGTCATCTGTCAAATGCTGCTCCTAGACATAGCAGCCAGCTATCAAACTGGCTTATCAAGAGCCATGCTTAAAACACCAGACAAAACTGTAAAATGCAATCATCACACACATGGGGAAGAGAAACTGGGGCAGTGTGCTGTTCCAGTAACCTCCTGGGATCCCAGAGGGTGGAGAAGGCTGGTGATTAGCTTTTCATTACAGCTAGATTGTAACCCACTTGCACACCACTGGACCTTATTAAAGAGCAAATAATAATGACTGTGTCTTTAATGTCAGCCTTGACTCTTCTGAAAGCACTGTATGGACAATACATGAATGTGAAGCATACTTTTAAAAAAGAGATCACACTAACAGGGCAGGAGGGAGTACCTGGCAAAACAAAGCACCATTCAGCCTTAACTCAGCACCCCACAGAGAAGGGGAAAGCAGCATTCATGGTTATTTCATCTCCTTTCCCACTAACTCAAAAATAGGCACCACAGAGTCCTGAAAGGTTAATTCCCATAAATGTTAAATGTCCACATTTAAAGCTCCAGCTTTAGAGCATTCACTCCACTGTGTCAACACATCGATGCTGCTGTGACAACACACTGCTGAGATTCCAGA
This sequence comes from Zonotrichia albicollis, assembly GCF_047830755.1. Taxonomy (NCBI): domain Eukaryota; kingdom Metazoa; phylum Chordata; class Aves; order Passeriformes; family Passerellidae; genus Zonotrichia; species Zonotrichia albicollis. The sequence goes on along the minus strand of NC_133834.1, from coordinate 4,384,966 downwards.
GACAAACCTCAATTCCACACATTCCATACAACAATAGAAAACAATAGGCTGGAAAAGACCTCTGGAGGTCACTGCAGTGCAACCTGCTGCTTAAGGCAGGGCTAATTTAATGGATGGGGCTGCTCAGAGTTTTCCCTGGGCAAGTTCTGAGTGTCTCTAAGCTCGAGTTCCCAAAGCTTCCCTCACCCTGCTCCAGCACTATAAAAAAAATGCTCATAAGTGACAGCACCCATGTTCCATTTCGCATTTCAGCTTGAGGTTGTTATCATTTGTCCTTTTGCTGGGCACCTCTGAGAAGAGCCTGGAACCAACTTCTCCGTCTTCTTCTTCAGTTATGCAAAGGCTGCTCACAGATCTGTCATTTCTCCTTCTCCTCTCCAGGCTGAGGGGTCCCAAATATCCCAGCCTCCCTTCCCAGGTCAGCCTCTGACCATCTCAGGGGCCTGTCCCTACACATGCTCCAGCTCACCAGCAGCTCTCCTGCACCAGGGCCCCAAGGAATGAGGCAGTTACACTGAATTTATGCTGGCACACAACTGGAAGAGAGTCCATGCCTGTGAAATGGCTGATGGCCCCACTTTAGGCTACTTCCAGCTTGCTTACAGACCTGGCCAAAGCACAACCCTTCAGAACTTGGGTTTGCCTCCAGCTGCATGTCCCACCCCACCTGACAGGGTTACCAGGCACCAAGAGGTGACAGATTTGCCCCACACTGGGAGTGAGAAGCACAGCAAGTACCATCAGAGTCAGAGACTCAACAGCATTCATATAATTGCTCAAAACAACAGTGAGACAGCTGAGGGCAGAGGACAGGTAGGGAAAGGCAAAAGCAGCAATAGGGAAGTTACATGGTTCATACTGAAAACAAGGCACCTGGGGAGGTATTTGGGATCCCAACTGCAGGGATGCTCCTGCATCCCATTGGCTGCTGCCTCCCAGAGCAATGAGCTGGAGCTGGAGGCTGCCAGCTCACATGGGAGAGAGCTCCCAGCTCAACCCCTCATCCCCAGAGCCTGCCCAGCTCATCCCAGCCTTGATCCCTGCCCCAGGCCAGGGTCAGGCAGCCAAAGGAGGCAGCAGCTCAGTTAAATAAATCAGCAGCCACTTTTTGGAATCCTCTAATCAAATCTCTTTTATTTCTCTTTAGGTGCTCATGAACTGGCATCCCTAATTGATCTCCACCAGGTCATGTTAAAGAAAAAATCCTGGCTTCCCTTTCCACTGAGACGGGAGGTTTGGGTATGCTCTTTTTTCACATATCCAAAATAAGCCATCTGGAGTTTTCCAATAATCATTTTTCTGTTGATCTATATTCTCCCAAAATGTGGAGATTTCTGAGAGGCCAAAGTAAGGATTCTTGCCTGTATACAAGAATGTAGGAAAATCACATGTTTTATCTTGGTCCTCAGCTCAGGTTTTCCTTGACAAGCAAGGCAGAACTGCAGGAATAAGGAGGGGTGGAGGGGAAGGGGTAAGATGTGCAGCTGTGCTTGTGCCTGACACAGCTCAGAGAAGCACTGACACCCAAAAGGGATTAATGCTCCTCAAAGGCAGCACCACACAGCACAAGTGCTGCTTCTGGAGCTGTTGCACTCCACTAATTCAGGACAGTGAGGGAGGAAGTGGTCTCTACAAAGAAAGCTGCCCAGCCCCAGCTTCCCTACAAAAGTGCCCCAATCCCAGGTTCCAGACCACACCAAGGTTTATAACAGAGAATCAGAATTCTCAAAGAGCAAGCAGGAGAGAGCACAGAAAGTGGCATCATGTGGGAAAGGAGCTGATCCAGCTGTTGGGCTCATCCCAGCACAGGCACAGAGCAGGTCAGGAATTGGATGAGGAGGAGCAAAGCTGGCTCTGGTGCCTGAGCAGCACAGGTCCCTGCAGGAGAGCTGGTTACACCTTCCCTCTTGCACAACAACCTAAACCAAATCCCCAACAGATCCAAACAAAAATTAATCCAAGACACAGAACTCAAATGCAATGATTTGCAGGCTCCAGCACAAGAAATATCTTGAATTATCTTCCAGGAGCACTTAGAGCCAAGGAAAGAATGAACTCCAGTGCCCTATTTCCCAGTGTGTGCAGGAGCAGCTCAGTCCCTGAGCAGTCACTGTTTATTGATCAGGTGCTCAAGCTGTGAAGTTCCCCAGGGCTCACTCTGAGCCTGCCCCGCTCAAGGAGGGAAAGCAGCAGCTCCTCTCCCTGTTTGCCATCACACAACTGCACCACAGCAATTGTTTGTGCAGCCAGGAACACCTACCTGCTCCCACTATGTATAAAGCACTGCAGGAACAACTGAGTTTTGTGTCACTGCCTGCCCTGAATTGCCTGCCCTCAGCTGATCAAACAGCACGGAGGCAGGTGAGAAGCACCAGCATGAGGTCAAACAGATAAATTTGGCTCCTGAACACCCAGCTCTGCACTGAAACAGGAGCTCCTGAAGCAATCCATGCTGGGGATAGAACAAAGAGCAAATTTAATATCTTAAAGGCAAAACCCACAGGTTTCCTGCATGCAAACATACACACACCCATTGCTGCTATGGTTGTCTCAAACAGGAAAAAGCTCCAAGAAATGCAGCACCTTCATAGACTTTCTTGTCAGAGAGGAGGAGATCCTGCCACCCTACTAAGTACTAAAACAACTTAAAAGTTTTTAGGGACTAAAGGTACAAATTCATTTGAAAATCTGTCACATCTGCTGTTGGTTGCTTTGAGCAAAACTACTTGTAAAGGCATTTGACAAGCAGACAGCTAAATATTAGATTTCTTTATTACTTTGGCAGTAGCCAAAAAGGTCTGTAATCATTTATATGGGCACTGTTCTCAAGCTTATAAATTACTGTTATTTCTGAATCAACTTACTTTTACTTCAACAAGAAAAAAAAAGAGGTAAAAAGCATAGTTTTAATAAGTGAGACCTCTCCAGTTTTGACAAAGCACTACTTTCCTCATTAGCAGCTGCTGCTACATATGAAGGTGTCAGACTTTCTTTTTCTTCTCCAACATCACAGCTGAACACTTAGCAACAGAAGAAAAACAAGAAAGCCACCATGAGAAGTTGTGACAATTGAGGCTGTGATGGGCAGTGTGGCTCTCCCTGGGCCCAAGCAATCACTCCCCACATCACTGCTGTGGCCTCTGAGCTGGACACAAGGCCACTCTTACTAGAGCAGCCAGGAAAATGAAGCAGCAGGTAGCACAGCAGCTTCCAAAGCCTGTCATTTACCCCATCCACAGAGGGAAGATAGCCAGGTTTCCCTCTATTTTCTTCTCCTTTAAAAAAAAAAAAGGCTGTAAATCCCTATGTCCTCAAGGGAGACTGACTTTGATATCCACTACACAAATACCAAGTTGTGCTGTTTAGGTGAATCACCCAGAGGTCATCATCTCCCAGCTGACCTGCTGGAGCAGTGAAGCACAGCAGACACAGCTCCACACTAAAAAGCAAGGCTATTTCTGCTGCTCTGCTTGATGATCAAAGCTTCTCCCTAAAATAACATCCCAGGGTCTCCAAGACCAGTTTGGTAGCAGCTGAGATGGGAAGAAGACCCTTCCCTTTCAGGAAGCAAACACCACACAAGTTTTGTGTTAAGCTCTGTGTTAAATTGATGCACAGCAGCCTTATTAAAACCTGCAACTAACTTAATCAAGGAATTCTAATATTCATAACTGAACTTAAAAGCACTACCCTCTGGGATAGCAGAGAATTTCCCCTCAAAGACTGTTCACCTCATTGACAGTCATGTTGCTTTTCATAATCTTGTTCACAAATTCAATCAAGCTCCAGATAAAATCTAATCAAGTTGGACAAGCTGAATTGCAAGGGCTGTCGTTTCAAGTCCTTTAACAGGAGGTCAGCTCAAAGTAAGCCTCTGATGTCCCAGGACTTGAGCAGGATTATTTCATGTAGTTCATTGCTCTAGGCACCAAAGATCATTTTAGCTCCCCAAACTATTTTTAATACTCACTCTAGTGGAGCATTTGATCTCTAGACAAGCTAGGTTTAGTCTTCAGTCTTTTTTGCTCAAATCCTCCGTGACTTCTCCAGGCACAAAAGTGGCTCTCTCAGGTACAGGAAAGAACAGCTATTCACAAAACTTCATTATTATAATTGTTCTTCAACTGAAGTTTGTCCCTCTGGAAAACATCACCATCCTTGAAAACTACTGCTAGTCTGGAGACACTGACCACTCCAAAGCAGACATAAAAGCACCCAGACTGCCAGGGCAAAGCATTAAGGAAGCCCTCATCATTCACACTCAAGGCATGCTGGTCACTGGTCTGCCCTCTGGAGACACCCTTTTCCTTTTCCCCTCAACTGAAAAAACAAAATTCAAGCCATAGCCAAGATTTAGATCCTTTGGCTACTCCCCAGCAAACAGGCACTAGGAAAAATTTACTCCCACAAAAATTAAATGAGAGAAGAAGCCTTTTTATAATGATTCAATCCAGACTAAAAGATTCATGAAGCATGAACATAACTTATGATCTTGAAAATAAAACTCTTAATTCTTTTGAATGCATGATGATATTGTAAGAAAATAATTACTCAAGTGGTTCTTGGTTCTAAAGTTAACTTGAAATTCCATCTATGGAGCCCAGGAATCACTGGATAACACTTAAATATCTTACATCACAGTGAGACATTGCAAACCAGTGTGACCAGGTTAAAGCATGTCCAGCCATATCCCACATTCTGCTCACCAAGCAATAAGAATCCTTATTCAGACTAACACATCTGATCAGATTCAAGGCAACTCTGCCTATGAAAATGGTGTTAATGAAAAAAATGCTTTCATAACAATATCAGTCACAAACTTTATTCTAACTAAAATCTTAAGAGGTGAACACCCCTTTTTCCCATCATCATGCTTCCATGGATAACAGACAATGCATGGTCCCACTAGCCAAACCCTGAACACTTGAAAAGTAATTACTGCTCAGCTACTGAACAGATAAACAGAACTACCAAGTTTCCAGCCAGCAAGTCACTCCCCTTCTTCCTCTTGTGTAGCTCAGGTCATTTCCCATTTTGATCCCTGCAGGAAGAGCTATTTCAGCCAGAGCCCAGAAATCAGAAATTCAGAAAGCCAGACTCACTGGCTGCACTGCATTATAAAGCACTAGGAAAAAAGGCCACTGATTAAAGGGAGGCTGCCTTTATCTCCAACACACCAAACATCTGAAAGGATGTTCCCTCCCAGACACTTCAATGTATCAATCTTGCTTCCCTTCCTTTCTTTTTTTTTAAAGTAAAGTCTCTGTAAAATAAAAGTGTTTGTTCATTTAACTGTTTATCCAGCCAGCTTCAAAATTAAAATATTTCTGCCCTGTCTCCAATCCAGGTTGGTCCCTGGTGACCATCTCCTGTATTTTACATAATACTATCTCTTCCTAGAAACTAAGCTCCAGGGAAAATGAAGAAGTAAGGAAGCCTATTTATCAGGCCTGACACTTCCTGTGGGAATGGAGCCCTGGAAAAGCATTTGCCTGACAAATGGATGGGCCTGAACTGAGCTGCACAGCCCTGGATCTCACTTCTCATCACTCTTCTAAAGAGGGGCAACTCTGAAGAGGGCTTCAAAATGCAGGAGGGGAGCTTGCAGGGAAGGTGGGGATGGAGTTCCATTCCAGACACCAGCTGAGCCCCAGGGTCTGGTGAAGTGTCACCTGTGCCACTGCCTGTCCAGCTGTGGAGCGGCACTACACCCCAACTGAGACCCTGCCACACAGAGCAGCCACATCCAGAGCTCTCCTGCACACTGGGGAGGAGCAGAGGCACACACAGCACCAAGGAGAGCATCACATCGCGCATAATCCGCTGCTGGAAGGGGAAAATTGATCACCTGCTCCTGTGGCAACAGGAACAGGCTGTTAAAGTGATGGAGAGTGTGGTCTTAAGGACAGAGGGAAACAAAGAATCAGCTCTGAAAAGGATGGGGCTGATGTTAGCACTTTAAGAGGAATATTCCCTGCTCAGCTACAACTCTGCAGGTCACAAATGAACCAGAAATAAAATGCTATTACAGACCCTTTCCCCAGCAGTCCAGTGGGTTGTTCTATGTGCTCTCAGCATTGTTTCCAACTCCAAACCAGAAAGAAGCCATAAAGGGCAGGAAACAGCTCATCTATTAGCCAAAACCAGAAGTGTGGTTTTTTCCATGATGGTTTTAAAAAAGCTATGGTTTGGAAAAGCCATGAAGACAGAGGTCAGCCAGCAACCTTTTATTTGGTTCCTGATTTCTGCTTCTTGATTGGGCACTCCAAGATATTCCAAAAGGGAGATTCGACACAAAGTCTGCCATGTCCCACACTTTTCCACCCAACTCTTGGTGCTGCAGCACCAGGAAGGTCCAGGGACTTTATTTCCATGGCAGGTTTATGCCAGGCCAGGGTTATTACAATTAATCAGCCCCAAATATCCAGTGTTTCATGCCTGGATCAGATGTTCAGTTTGGTTCACTGGGCAGCTGCTCAAACAGCGCGGTCCAGGCTGGCAGGGCTGCTCCTGTGCATTCCAGGCCTGGTTACTCTATAACTGCAACCAGAGCCACCTCTGAGCTGCTGTGAAAACCTGTTCCCAGCCTGGGCAGTGCCCTGATTTTATCACTGAGCAGCCCCAGAGTGCAAAATGTTCCAGCCACCCTCCTGGGCCATGACCTCAGGAACCACAAATTTCCACTTCACACAGGTGTGATTAAAAGAGCTAAAGCTGGAAACTTTATGAGGGATGGGAGAGTCACATCAGTGCTAGAATTGCCCATGCAGGACCTCAGATTTAGGTGCCATTTACACAAAGAAAGACTCAGTGTTGAAACCACAATTATGCACTATTTCTCTGCTGAGGTCCTGCCTGTAGGTGCCTATCACAGACAAATATCCATGTTCACAGCCCAAATCTAATTTTAAATTGTGCTGTGTATGTTAAATTACAGTGCTATCCATTTCTTTATCTTGTTCAACAAGCAATACAAATGTATTTATTCTAAATGGGTGCTGGATGCAGTTTCACCACCACATACAGGTCCTAGCACTGCAGCACTGATACAGCAATGCCATTCCATGGGAAATTGGAACAAAAAAAGTCTTTAATGTCATTAAAAAGTAAAGTAGACTTTGAGCACACAGTTACACAAAATGGTCAGAATCTCCCTCCCTATAATGTTTAAAAAAGAGATTTTCAATTCTTTAGAGAAACAGACTCATTTTCCAGAGATTCAGATCACAAGTACAAACCTTGCAGCAAAGTTTGGGCTCCACACAACCATGGGATTTCCTGGGGTTTCAGTGTAGACACAAAAAACCTAAAGTCAATTTGTTTGCATGGATTTCTACAACATAAAGATGTTTGGGTTTGATTGTTTGGGGGGTTTTAAAAACAACTTCAGAACTCTCATCTAACTTGTAAGGAAAGTGACAACACTAAAGTTTTCTCCGGGGCTCTTTGAGTATATCTAAGCACCTGCACGTTGCAAAAAGAATCTAAATGAAAAACCACCAGCAACAACAAAACACTCAAACCACACAGGACTTGAGAACATGCAGTTTATCTGGGTTATTAGGAAAAACAATCTTTCCAAACACAGCACGAGGGAGGAAATATTTTTGCAATGCTCCACAGTTCCCAGAAGCGTGACCTCTTCTAGCACCAGCCCCAGGCTGTGCACTGCAGACTTGGACAGCACCAAACCCTTCTGCACTTCAGAGATGCAGGAGAGGAAGTGGTGACACTTCAGGCAGACAAAGCTTTCCTTTTAAGTCCAGGATTGAAAAAAGTGCAAGACAGCAGAATTATAAGTTGCTTGATCGTAATTCTAGCAGGAAACACTCTGCTCCTATCAGCATTGCTTCAAACCACCCTTGTTATGCTAATCCAGTAACTGGTGAAGGCTGAAGCACCCTTGATAGAGGACCATTGTGAGAAAATAGTCCTCCAACATTTGTTTGCACAGCAGCTACATCTGGGGAAGAAATTACTGCAAAGCTTCTACCTCTCAGCAGAACAGTGCTTGGATCAGTTTGAGAGGCAGAAATGCCAGGTCCACATCCCCTGTGGAGCTTTAGCTGCTTCACAGAGCCACAGCTGGTCAAAAAGTGTGCAGCCCTCTGCACTGAGCCATGTGTCATTGGGGGACACAAAGTCCCTGGGCCCTCCTGCTGCGGCAGCACCAAGAGTTGGGTGGAAAAGTGTGGAACATGGCAGACTTTGTGTTGAACCTCCCGTTTGGAATATCTTGGGGAGCTCAATCAAGAAGCAGAAATCAGGAACCAAATAAAAGGTTGCTGGAAATTTGAGCCACTTGGGACACTCGCTGTTGATAACGGAGACTTCCCCCACTTCTCCACCCACTAAAAGACAATTCATCTCACAACTGCAGTTCAGCATCCTGAAAACATCACATCCTCCCACCAACAGACAGCCTCAGCAGTCCTGGCCTTTGAAACCTTAAACACACTGCAGGCTTCCTTCAGAGAGCCCACAACACTGCTCACTGAGGCCAAAACTAGGCAGAAGTAGAAGGAAGTTGATTTTCTTTCACATCCCAAACTGGCTGATAGCTCCCCCCTCACAGTGTAATCCTGAGCTATTCTTCCCACCAACTCCTTTTTCTCTTGTCCCTACTTAGGTATGCTGAGATTAGTGCATCTTTTGTGTATTTTTGTGTATTTCTGCCACCAATGCTTCCTATCCATGAAGAAACACAGCAAGACAGAAGTGCAGGAGCAGAAGAGCTTGACAGGCCAAGCCCAAGGTGTTGCACAACACCCAACAAACCTCAAGGGAAAAGCTTCTTCAGCCAAAAGAGCTGTGTGGTCACAGCCCTGACCCAGCACAGCCACCAGGGCAGGACTCACCAGAAAACCCCAGGGAAGGATTCACCTGAATGAACAGGCTCCAGAGCTCCTGCTCACCAGGTCCTCACTTGGCCTTGGGAGGGACTTGCACTTCTAACCCACAAACCAGGTCCTTTTCCTTTCCCTAACATCTTCACAACTACTGACTGGCAGATTTGGGGTTACAGTGCCTTTCAGAATGGAAGCCCAGGAGCACAGACTCCTCAGTCTGCTGTTTCAAGCCTCACATCTCAGGTTAGAAACACAGCCCACAACATTCCAACTGGAATTATGAGGAGGGATCCAGCAAAAGAAGGAGAAATCCAATGGACAACAGCCTGATGCCTCCTCCACTCACTGCTCTGCACTCATCTGCTGCAGCTCTTTGGAGCAACAGGGAGAGAGTCCTGGCCTGAAAATTCCTGGGAAGGATTGTTTAATCCAGCCTCCCATACAACCATTGATATCTGAGCATTGGGTCATTCCTGCTACGAGCCATCCCTGTGGCTGCTCTGATTTTTGGCCTATCATTCAACACTCACCTTGTGGTGCCTTATAATGACTTTTGTGTGTTTGCAACATCACTGAGGTTGGACACTTCCACTAACACAAACAACATTTATCAGTCCTGCAGGCAGTACTTATACAAACTTAAAAATTACATTTGGCTACTTATAAACAGCTGTTAGTGCCAGATCAGCATTCTCAGTGAGAGGTTCCAGAATAACAATTGCAGAAATACATGATATCACCCTTTCTTGCTGCTGTGGTTCCTGGAACACATTTTCATCAAATCTATGCCAGGAACTCATGCTCGGTTACTTATTTGCTATTTGCCTGCTGTGTTTACTTTTATTTCAGTGTCTTTCAGTTCACTGCTGCAGCTGGATGGACTTTCAGCCACCTTATCTTGACCACTGAACCACATTCCTTGGCTTTACAGCAACTTTCAGCACTAATACATACAGTTACCCTCATGGCTAACTTTGCATTTGCAAAAAGAGTTTTTCTGAAGCACCAAATACCCTGTTCCATGTGCAGATCTGCAATTTGCCTGTTTGGAACATTATCCCAAAGTGGGATTCACCAGTGTGTAAAGCAGAAAAACCCCAGGCTATGTAGGAACTCTCCCATAAAGGTTGCCACAAAAGGGAACCAGGTGTATCACCTTGCATGAGTAGTTTTATACAGATTTTTAAGCCAGGCCACACCATACATTCAACTTGCACTTGAAATATCACAGGCTTGAGATACTCACTTCCCTATAGGAATTTTTTCTTCCTATTCTTTATAGACAGGTATTTAAAACCTCATTTGTGAATATATTTTGGGTGAGAATCCTAATCAGGAACAAAACCCCCTCTTGCCCCCATGCTGGACTCACAGCATCTCTTACTGAAGCTCATTCTCTAATCACGTGTGGCTGTCAGACCTCACTGATTGCAGGACCAGCAGTAAAAACACAATAAAAAGAAGAGAGTCGTGTTCTCCTCAGCAATTTTGCATTCCCTTTCCACAAACTCAGCTCTCTAAAAACACCATCACTACAAAAAGTAACTCAGCAACAACAGAGAGCTGGAGCTGCTCTGACCAAGCCCACTCAATTCGTGGGGAACATTATCTTGATTCCCAACCTGGACAGAAAGCTGGATCTTTGACAAGAGACTTTTCACAGCACTTAAGGGCTGGCAGCAGTTGGCCAGAATTCTTCAGCCTTTTAGCAGGTGTTAAAGCTCCTGGGACAGAGCCAAGCAGTGCTTTTGACTGACTGAAGCAACGGAGCCATTGCTTACATCACCCAAAGGCTGCAAAGACAGTGAGCAATTCACCAGAAGGAAGTTTTGAGCAGCCCCATGATAAGATACCCTGAAGCCACAGACCAAATATCTGCAATAACTCCGTGTTTTCACACTGCCTTTTATTGAGCAAAAGCAAGTGGTGCATAAACTGCAGAACAAAGCAGAGCAGAGCAGCTGCTCAAACACTCCTACAAAGCACTCAGTAACTGTTCTCACTTAAATCTATGCAGCATAAAACCAACTACAATACCACTGGCAGTAACTGTGTGCAAGTGAAGTAGTTCTCTTTCCTTTATGGTCTGCAGAAGAACATTACGTGACACTGTTTGTCTTCTCTGCAGAAGGAGCTAAAGACAGAAGCTTTTGATTTTGCAGCTTCTTCCCATCATCTGTGACAATAAAACAGCTCAAGTTTATACTAAAAGAGAGTGCAAGCTTGAATGTGTGTTGAGAAAGTATTTTAATTTAACTCTGCAGACAGGAAAAAAATGCAGTACTTTACAGCAGACAAGTCTTACCCTCTACAGACTGGAGGATAAGAGTGTCCATGACTGGGAAGTGGAAAAAAGGAAGGCAAGGGATGGCTAGAATGTGTCCCTGGTGCCTTCAGGGGTTTAATCTCATTAGCTGAGCCAATGCAGCCTGGTGCACTTGCACCCAGAGATCAGTAACAGGCTCTCTGCAGGCTTTACCTTGCCCTGCTAACGACACAGATTCACCTTCCCAAGGCTTTGTCACACCAGTTTAAGGACACAGCACACACGTGAACCTGTGCCCTTCCTCCTCCCCTGTTCTCTGGTGACACACACAGCTCCCCATTTACCCTGCTTTGCTCCATGGTAATGAGGGGGCAGTTCTTCCCTGAATTCTTTGTGCTCCATCCTGTCTAGGTGCCATAATCCTGTTTATGACAGGCTGGTTGCTATGGGAGTGATTGTATTGTCACTGGATTATGCCCTCAGGTGGAAAGCGTGTAAGGGAAGGCACATGAACAGGTTTTTGCATACATTTGAAGACATGATAGTGCAATCCCACATGTAGAGACCAGCAGCTTTAGCAGTAGCTTCCAGACACAGAACATGATCATGAGGGATAGCATGGCATCAAGTTTTCTCCTAAAAAATGAGATATTTTTCACTTTCCTAGCACTGGTTGCCACTATTTTATTTGAGACAGTGCCCTACAGTCCCAGCCACTTTCCCAGGCTCCTGAAAATACTTCTGCACTCCAAACAGTGTCTCTGAAGATCAGGGTGAAAGAAGTGACAACATCATGTAAGCAGGCTCCACAAGTCCAAGTGCCCTTTTGTTGAGGACTGTCTTTTACAGAGCATGGATGTGAGAGCAGCAGCAGGAGAGACAGATCTGAGCTCTGACACGCTTGGGGAGATGCATGACTAACTCAGCTTGAGCCAGGACGTGCCTGGAATGTGCAACCCCCCCTTTGGAAGCCTTTTTACCAGGGGCACAAGCTTGGGGGGTTATCTGGCTGCTGCCTGGGTGGTAAATGCATGATAGCAAGGAGTGCAACAAAAACAGCCTGAAGACCCTGCTCATTGTGAGCAGCTGGGAATCACAGAGATGCTTTCCTGCCTACTGAGACCCCACTCAGCAGCACTGGAGGAGCTTTAGATCCTCACAGCCAGGATTGTGCCAGAACCAGCAGCCCAAGTGCAGCTTTGATAACCACATGCAGTGGCCAGCACCATTCCCCAACTGATGGAATGTGCACACACACATGAACTCTTCCTCCAGCCATCAGCTCATCATCTACATCAGCAGAAATGCTGTCCTGGAACACAAAGAGCCACACAGGCCAAGCCACAGGTGTACCAAGAAAAAGATTCTTATCCCAGCATAGCTAATGCTTTGACTACAAAAAGAACACATCACTTGCAGTTAACATCAAACTTCCCACCATGTACTATTTCCTTACTGCAGCACTAGAGCAGAGCTGTGGTTCCATTTCATGTGCCCTGCTCTTAACAAGAAAAAAAAATCCTCACTGAGAATAAAGCTGAGGACAGCAGCAGTTTCCAGGAGCTCAGCCCTGTTTACAGTGAGCCATATTCACAGCACAAGGCCATGACCACACACTGCCCAAGGTCTGAGTGCAGCCACACAGAAAACACTCAGGAGCTCTGTTTTCCCAGGAGATGTGACCTGTGACTTGTTGGAAGGCAGCAGCATGTCAAAGGCTAGTTGAACACAACTCTGGGACAGAAGCCTTGTTGATCACATCCTCAAGGATGACAGCCTTGTAGGACTGGCTTTAGTATCAAAGAAATGCTGATGATGTGTTTGTGAGGAGGAAGTAAAGAACTAAACTGCTGGTGAATCCCAGCTGAAGGCACAGATGTTAGAAAGGAAGCTCAACATTCACTACATCTGACAGAGCAGCAAATTTCACTTTGGCAGAGAAAAAACAGACACACCTGGTTTGAACTTGAACCTTGAAGAGCATTCACAGCCTATCCTGGAAACTAATTCTTTCTTAGGAACCTTGTGTTTAATTTATTGCATCACATATCCAAGACCACCCTTGCTGGAGCCAGCACATGTAAACCAAAGGTGATAATTAAGTTAGTGATGAGAGTCCAGCCCATAGGTTACACCTGCAGAACTGCATTTCACCAGTGGTATTTGTCACTGCTGTGGTCCAAGAAGTCAGCAGAAAGTGATTCAGATCTATCCACAAAAATGAACTTGGATCTGCAGAGGACATTAAGAGGTGGGTCAACCACAGGCAGAAGATGTCATATCTGGCAAATAGCCAGTAAATGTATTTAGGACAGGAACAAGACAAGCAGCCACATCTCAGAGCAACATTTTCTTGAGAATAAAAATTAACAGCGATGAAATACCATAGCAGGCAACTGATCTGTAATAGCTGCAACAAAATGCACACAAAAAAGGTTGAAAGGGCACTGCAGTGAGACACACGTGAGCCAGCAAGCAGTTGCCTCAGTAGGAATTTCAGACATAAGATACAAGTAAAGAGACAAGAAGAATTAACATGCCAAGGGAGGATTAGGGTAACCAGATCCCCAAACCTTCTCATCATGCTCTGCTGGGAGAGGAGGCAAATTCACAGCTTGTCCCTTCCTCCTTCTCCCATAACCTCCACATCACCCGAGGCGAAAGCCAAGCTGCACTAATAAAAACAGCAGAGGCAGCCTAAACTGTCCAACCTTGTTATTTACACCTCAGCAGAACGCTCCCAGCATCCATGATCATTTACACAGCTCCTCCAAGACCTTGGAAGCAGCTCCCAGAGCACCGCTTGTCCACACGGAGAATTCTGTCAACAGCACCTGACCTATTTCATATTCATCATCTGCACTTTGCCATTTCATATTGGAGCATTTGAAATGCTGGAGAGTTTGTGCTCAAAGAGATTTTTTTAGTTTGCAGTGGGTCAGGCTGAAAAAGCTCGAAAAAAATCCCTCTGCAGTGATCAAGAGGTTCAATGTTAGAGTACAAAACCTGCCCCAGAACATGGGCTCCAAGAGCAGCCAGGAACCTCAGCAGGACATTTACCAAGTTGGACTTATGAGATTGAAAGGCAATTGTTAACCTTGTAAATTTGCTGCTCCAATTAATTTGTCCACTCAGGTTGATCCAATGTTTATTGTCTAACCTGTAGGAATTTTAAATATATACAGAAATAAGGAAAGGCCAGCAGATTTGACCTCAGAGACCAGGGATGAAGCCCAGTTCCAGCCAAGTTCCAGGCACAACTCAGTCTCATAAACCAACAATAACTCAGACTGTGTGGGGAGGGGATGGGAAGGACAAACAGAAGACGGCAGCCACATACTGTAATACAAAAAGGCACACAAGAAGTGTTGTACAGTGGTTTTAAAATAGCACCCTCATCAGAAGTAAAGACTTCTGTTTAGCTACAGAAGTGTCAAACAAATCATTCCATCCTCTCTGGAGGTACTATCTGTGCTTTCCACTAAATCCAGACAGAAAAAGACCCAAAACACAGCTGATCCATTTTCTCCTGCCACCTACTCCAATTGAAACAGTTTCCCTCTTAAGGGAACATGAGCATTAATACTTGCCATTGCCTAGCAGTACCTCTGATCTACTCTTGTGCAACAGCTCCCATTTCTTCAAGTCCAAAATGTTCATTCTAACCTAACTCAAGTTAAAAAGTCTAAGGAAAAAAATATTGAAAAATGAAGCCTATCTCTTCAATCATCTCTGTTTAAGCCCAGTGGCTGCCAGCTATCTTCATCCCTTGCCTTTTCCTAGGTCTGTGCCTTTTTGGATTGCTTGCACTTGACAGCCTGTCAGTCCAATGCTAAAAGGAGATCATTTATCAGGGTCTACCATGGCATTCACAAGGATCAGAACTACAAGCAGAGATGCAAAGAGTAGAAATAAGGTCTTCCCTGAAATCCTTTCAGCCTCCACTCTAGTTGTTGTTCTGCAAAAGAAAAGAACCCATGAGCATTTCAAAGGTACCAGAAGCAGCACAAGCTTCTCTCAGAAGACCCCGATCATCTGTTGCTGGGGGTGAGCTGCACAAATTAGTTCTGAAAATTACCTCGCTTCCCATTTCAGAAACAAGAAGACATTGCAAAATAATAGAAGTTCACTATTGATTTTGTTCCCCAAGAAGACTGAAAAAAAGTACCTGGTACTTTTCATTGTAGAACACCCAGCTATTCCCTAACTTCCAAAAAGCAAAATGGGTGCTGTGTGCAATGCCTGCAGCTGTTCTTGTTACACTGATTCCAAAAGTGTAATTCCACTGGGTGCTAAAGGTTTTATACAATATTCCATATTAAGATAATATTTTCATTTGATTCTCCTTCCTCTTTTCTCTCTTTGACAGTTACATTATTACACCTCCCAAGGAAAAAATATCTATAAGCAGGACAACTCCACCCTTTCCTTTCAGTTCAACACCACAAGGCAAGATTCAGCCAGAGGTCAGTCACAGCACACACTCAGCTGCTTCTTTCATTTCTATGTCTTTGCATGTTCCTCACCAAAAACCAGCGAGAAGAGTTCACCATATCTGCATTTGCCAAAACCCCACAATTTCTGCAATTGATGCAGCACAGCTTATTACAGCTGCAAACCTTCCTGGGCCCTGATAATTATAAGCCCATGGCTGGGTGTCTAATTAAAGGAGGAATGAATTAATGAGTTTTACCAAAGGCTTTTGAGTCACCATTATAATTCTCACCCTTAATCGGCTGCAGGACACTCAAAGGACACCGTGAGCAGGATCAAGAGCAGAGAGGGGGGACGAGCCACCCGCAGCTGATGCTTCCCCCATCACGTTCCTCTCCAACATGTCACTGTCATTCAGACCCCGACTGCCAGATCAAACCCAGCAGGAAAACGCCTGGGCTTTTTTGGCCAGCTGAATACAAAAACGCTTCCTGAAGCTGCCACAAAGCTCTCGGCAGCCTCTGAATGCCGAGGGAGATGCGGGAGAGGCTCGGCAGAGCGCTGACTCCGGCACTTCCATTCATCCGGCCCCAGCCCCCACAATCACAGCTCGGTCCCAGGCTCCCGAGGAGGCAGAAATTGAAAACACGTTTTCATTGAAGCACAGCTTGAATTTCATGAATTCCATTACTCCCGACTTTCTCAGCATTTCCTGGAGTGAGTACTGTAAGGGCAGGGAGAAAGGGGATGGGGCGGGCCATAGGTAGGGCAGCAATCCTGCGTGCCCCCTCTGACCATGCCAGCCCAAAAACGGACCAGAGGCACTTGCTGCAAGGATGCAACACAGATTATTCCTAACCTAAAGAAAATTCGTATAGATGAACCACAAACTTTAGGAGGAAATAAAGTAACAAGCGGCTGGAGGCCTCAGAACAGTAACAGCTCCAGGCACAGCCCTGTGAGAAGCATCACAATTTAAGCAAGCATTTCTTTGGCAGACTGAGGCATTCTTAGCTCCTAGAGCAAGTGTCAAAATTACCAGTTTATCATCTACAGGAGCTCGAGCACACTGTTGAACTTCAAGAAAGCTCACCCCAGGGAAAAAGCGATTATGATCAGAGAAAACAGGTAGCACCGAGCAGTTTTTTTCCACATGTACACTTGTAACACAATCAACTTTGGAATTATTCAGGCGTGCTAATTAACACCCTATGGAAAGCTTTGATACCATTAGCAATACTTTTAATGGCTCTGTCACTGACACCATCTTCCCTTTCTCCCCATCCCCAGCCTGGGCCTTATCTTAAGGAGCATTACATCATCTCCTGCACCAAGGCCTCCTTGTAACAGACACTATTATGCAACTGAAGTGCCTCCATTTGGATTTTGGCGTTATTTTGAATTTCGGCCTTGAATAGAAGGCTTGTTGAAATTCCCTGCATGAACAGCAGCATTTTACAGCCTGAAAAGGGCGTCCGTGCACAGACACCAACACTGGCATAACAACGTGTCTGAATGTGTTACACATTTGTGAAACATCCATTCCCCACATTCCCTGTTCCCCTCGTCCAGGAATAAGTCCTGCATTGTTAGGGCTGATTAGCAATATCTTTCATCCCTAATTTCACACTACAAAGGGCTTTCATGCATATGCACGTGTGGCACCATTCTGAGCCATATCAGCCAGAAAAAGCATTTAGTGGTGACCGAGGAAATCAAAATCCGAGGGTGCAGCTCCAGTTGAAGTGAAGGTGGAGGGGAGTGTCAGCTCTTTCCCTGGATGGTTTCAATGCTGCTCTCGCCATTGACCAAAAACCGCTCATTTGTTAAAATAATAACTAAAAAGAGAGCTGGCGTTCATTACATCTGCTGAAGCAAGCAACCTGATAAGCATGTGAAAGCACACATTATTGCAAATGTTACCCTTATGTTCCCCAGTGCTTGGAGAAGGGAATAGCAAAGCATCTGACTGAGTTACACCAACTGCTGTGGCCATGGATTGCACGCTAACCTACTTTTCTTTTTTCTTGCAAGAGAATAGCCTGGCAGCCTTAGCACACAAATGACTACTTTGCAAAAACGTGCACATTTGCAGCTTACCAAACCCTAAAGCTCACAATTACAAGATCAGACTCAAACACTATAAGTGGCTCATTACGCAGAAATCTAAAAAAAAAAAAGAAGTTTGAAATGAAAGCTTTTGCAACATGAAAGTGCTCTGTGTTTTGTCCTTTTCCAGTTTATTTAATACAAAAAAAAATAGCATCAGCATGGCTCTGCCCCACAGCCACTATTCACCTAGAGACCTCTTTGCCATGCAGCAAAAATAATTTCTGGTTTGTGAATAAATGTAACCAATTTCCAGTTTTTCACTGCTGCAACACATCAGTCATCCCTTGAAGTGGAGGAAAGGAGAGGATTTCTAACAGTGATGACTTTTTTGTTTTTTCAGACTGTCATATGAATGCATCCCCAGGACTAGAAGCCTTGCTTGAACTTGATCCTCCTTGATTTTAGCTCATCTGTCTTGTTAATCATTGTCATCAGCTAAAACAAAGAACTGGTAGGATGACATACCCAGAAAGTGCAGCAGTCTTGACAAGAGAGGAGCAAAATTACTGGGCTTGGATACTATTATTATTATTATTACTACCACCTCTTGAGTATTATGAGTCTTATTAATGCCTTAAAAGTGAGAATTGAGGTTCAGTGCAGTAGGTAATCCTGATATATTCCAATGTTTCTCAGGTCTCATCTGAATCTTAGAGCAAATAAATTCCTAGACATCACATCCCTTCCCCCAGCCATGGGAATCCCATTCAGCTGAAAACAAGCCAAGTTCTCCTACTCACTCAAGGGGAATGGGAAATCTCACCATAACTGGTGGAGAAGTTACTACTGAAAATTAAAACAGGAACAAGAAGAGAACTGACAGTCACCAAGAGGTTAATGCAAACAAGGTGCTGACTCCCCTCCACCCTAAGAAAATTAAGATTGAGAACCACCTTACGCCCTGCTTGCTTGCAGCCACCCAGGCAAATTCACCTGACATCAAAGCCTGTGAAAGAATGACTCCAGGAGAAGCTCTGGCCATCTCCACTGGCCCTTGAGCACAGCCATCCTCACAGGTACAGGAGGGTCACACCAGGGTGACCGTGCAAGCTGTGCCACAGCACAGCCACTCAACACAAACACCACCAGCTCCGGACTTCACCCTTCCATCAGTGGGTGCTGCTGGGGGCAGGGGAACAGGAGAAATGGTGTAAAATTAGCCTTGTCCTGGAAGAAAAAGGGAAGGAAAAAACCAAACCAAATGAAATAGAAAGAACAGAAAAAAAGACAGAAATTCCAAGGGGTTGGAGAATGCTTGTTCCTCTGACTGTCTGCTCTGCAGAAACAGGGCAAAAAACCTGATGAGACACAGGCCCATAACTTTCCTCTCTCTTGCACTCAATGGACAGGTTTCTGTTTACAGGTCCCAAAATAAATATAATCCCACAGTACAAGTAAGAGGTCAAGAAGACTTGTGGCACAGCCCCTTAATCCACATTCAGAACCCTGGGATTAAGTCAGAGAAAGCACCTGACTTCAGTGCCCTTAATCTCCAGAGCCATGCCTAATGGGATATGTTCTTCTGGGTGAGAATTTCTCACTTTCCCTAATAACAAAAAGTAAAGAACACTAAAAATCCACATCAACATCTGCTTTAAGCCCTGCTTGCTTCATTGGCTCAATATTTAAACAAAGGCACTTTGTTAACCTGGAGACCACAGATGTTCCTCTGCTCAAGAAGGCATGAAGGGGAAAAGAACAAAAAGAGGCAAGACATGCTAAGACTGAAGTGAATTTCCTTACCCCTTTCTCCAGACTGCTAGAGATCAGGTGTTGCAGACCAGGAGTCAGATGGTGTTACACTCATGTGGATAAAAATGGAGCCTTCTCAGGAAGGCAAATGTTGTGTAGGTGCAGGAGCACCAGGGTGCCAGTGGCTGGCCACCACAACCAGACACGTTTTCAGCTCTGGTTCTGCCCTCCCAGCTGAGACCAGCACGGTGCCTTCAGGGCACCACATGCTCTATAAATGTGCCTTCAGGCTGGGAAGCTCACCAGGCTGGCACCAGCACCTTCTCTGTGCAGGATGAATAGTTTTGGGATCCCACCAGAGAAGTAAGCAAGCAGGGTTTACATCTCCTCACACTCACCTCCACAAGGTGTTTCACATTTTCTCCAAGACACCTTTTCCCCCTGTGTACTCTGCTAAAACCACACCTTTAAAACAGTTGGTTTTTTTGACTGGAGCAGGGTAATTACAGCCAGTGTTTCCAGAACCTGCCAGTTCTCAGGAGAGCATCTGAAAACGTGGCAGCACAGCATGGGTCAGCAAAACAAAGCAGGGCTGCACACAAAGCTGGCAAAGGTGGAATTTTTCCCTCTCTGCACACCATATGCTGCTGCATGACTGGATGAATGATCAACAGAACACATTTTATGTCTACCTTTGGTAAAAATCAGCCAAAAATAGCCTTGGTTTTACCTTTTTGGTTATTCGTTGTGGTGATGCTCATCAGTAAAGGCTCTTCCAGATCAAAGAGAGAAGAGTCAGAGCACAGCACCAGTTTGCTGATAGGAGGCATTACTGCATGGTTACTCATGGAGCTGACACTGATGAGTAAAGGGAAGAGGGAATTTACCAGCAGCTCTTAAAAAAATAAAAACAACTTCAATTTCATCAGACAACATTGGATTCTACTAACAGGGGTCACTTAACCTTTCTGGAAATATGAGCAAACTGGTGCTACAGCAGGATAGCTGATCAGACCTTGGAAGGGGTCCATCTGTTCTTGAAAGAAAGAAACCTTCAGTCCAACCCCTTTAAAAAAGGCACATTACCCTCTGACTTTGAGCCAACTAGACAAAAACACGTCATCCAACTTGACTAATACACATGTTTCCAATTTACAGAGAGACTCTTGGTTTCAAAATTGAAATAAGATGCCAGTACAGTAGAGGAAGTTCTAAAACAATCTCTATAATCCAAGTTTTTTGGCAGTTTGGGCTCCATCATGTTTCTCCAGCCAAGAAACACTTCCAAAGACGACGTTAGCTGTTGTGTGTGGGGAAACAGCCTCACAGAGCCAGAAAGTACCTGACAGAATTAATTCCTTGCTGAACCTTTGGCTATGGGTTCAAACACACATGCCTTGGATTAGAGTCTGTGTTGGGTTTACACAGCACCTTTCCCTGCTGGATCCCTTCTCAGCACACGTACAGAGGGAGAAAAAGAACATTACAACACAAAAGCACTGACAGAGGCATGATAGGAAACTCCTGGGTGACAACACTGAAGAGAGCATCTCAAAGCCAAGGACTAGAGCATGTCCCTGCTCTTGTCACTGCTTCCTTCAGCACGACTCTGCATCTTAATGGGTGTGAATCAATCATCAGTCATCTTCCAAAGCACAAACAGCTGCCATTACACCTACTAACCATGCATCTGCAGCTCTGACTGTACTGAGGAGGCACGAAGCAGTGCAAGGGATGAGTTTCAAAGATGCTGGAGAATTTTTCTTTTTTCTGGCCTGACTCACACATAACCTTTGCATTTACCCAGGTTTGTGTCAACATCGTCAGTTTCCAGCAACGAAGAAAAAGCAGAAACTCCAAAGGGCTCCGTGGTTTGGCTTTTACAGCCTCTTTTCTCCTTCACTGTTCACAGGGCACTTCTGAGCCCACAGTCAGACTCCAGACTAAAGTGCCACAGTCTCCTTTTCTGTCAGTGTACAGACACCCTGACTGGAGCAGATATCCCATTACCTGTTGTTGTGCTGCATTACAGAGCTATTCAGCTTTTCTATTCCTTTCCAGCACGTGACCTCCACGCTGCTTCAAGGCTCTTAACCAACTCTACCCTGAGAAAGAAAGTGAATTCAATGCCACAAAGCTAAGTCAGTCACTTACATTGCTAAATAAATTAAACCAGTGACAGCAGCAGTCTCAGGACCATCTCACTGGGCCAACCAACTGAACAGGAAAGTAAGTGGACAGCACTGGCAAGATCATCATGACTTGATCAGCAGCAAAAGGCAGGGAGACCTGAACTGGTGTTAGCATGATGCTGTCAGAAGGAACAGGAGCTCTGCTCCATTTTTACATTCCCTTCACTCTAGAATTTGTGACTCACTACACAATGAAAAGGCTTTGCAGAGCACTGCAGTATGACTCAGATGAGAATACAGCCAGAACAAAGCTGTTCATATCAAGATATTTTCAACCCCAATGATTCATGGGAGGATTAGGAAAAGAACTGGTCTGATAAGATCCTCTGTAGGGAGGACTATGGAGCACGTCCTACAAGTGGCACACGAAGGCAGCTCTGATAGCACTCATCAGCATGCCAAACCCCTGCAGAAGAAGGGCCACAACCCCAGCTCATTCTACATGGAGATTCACCTCAGTTCCTCCAGAAAAAGAAAACAACTGGTTGCACTGCTTGTAGTGGCAGAAGCAGAGCATCTGAAGGACATCAGGATACACATACATTTTTAAACAATCTAGTCCAGAGGGGAAGGATCTGTTCTGCTCCTCCACACTCACACACACTGGTCTAACCTAATGCAACAAGATATGCTGTGGGAGAAGATAAAGAGTAAAGTAATACCAGAGAGAGTGTTTTAGAGCCTGGCTCAGGTGAAGAAGGTATGCAGCCAAAACCTGCAGCTGCACTGATCTCAGCCCTTGGCAGCAGCACTGCCATGAGCACTTCTCATGCTCTCAGACAAAAGGAGGAAGCCCCAGAAGGTTGGTACACAATGGCTGCAGCCTTGAGACAGCCCAGCACTCAGCAGGCATCCCTGCTGCCCTGGCCAAGGGACTCATGGGGACAGAACAGCAGAAGCAGCCACTGCATCCACATCCTGCTGGACATCCCCCATCACCCAGGGTCCCAGCAGACTTAACAAAGACCTAGACTTCAAAGAGCGGCAGCATGTGCTTATCTGCCCTCCCTCAGAGAGGTTTCAGGGCACAATGGCTGGGCTGCTGCTGCAGGGGAAGAGCAGCTTGGCATTACCCTAATCCTGCTAGGCAGAGGTGCAAAGCCTCTCCAGGCAGCAGCCTCCTCACCTGCAGCAGCACGTGGCACTGCAACAAGTGACAGGACAACATGCAAACCCAAGCCACTGCATTCCACTTCTGGCTGCAGTGGGATGCTCAGCTGATGCACAATTTCAAAGCCCATCACAAAACAGGAGTACAACAAACAGGTGGGTTTTTACTGAAAGGTGACTGAAGAAAAGAGTTTTATAAGAAAAGTGCTGCTTTCCTGTGGTCACGGGTTGGGAAATCTTTTCTAGAGAAGCAGTGAAGAATCAGAAAGGGTACATTGCTTCCTTCCTCAAAACACGTCAGAATGGGACTGGACACTGAGCCCAGCTGTGTGGCTATTTATGACAACGGTCCAGCTCCCAGATGAACTGGAGTCATGCAGTTTAGCAAAGGCAATCCTTCCTTACAGGTAGGGACACCCTGCCCTTACCTGTGCCCATAAACTTCCTCTAGCATCCCCCCACTGACCTCTCCTCAGCCCCTGGGGAAATCAAATGCAGTGTGCAGTTTAATAGTTCATACTTGAGAATCAGAACATCAATCACTAATGGAATAGAAAACAAAAACATACACAGTTTGCATCAGTGAGACCTACAAAGTAAAGATAAATAAGGCAAAGTTAAAATTAAAAAATGGACTTCCAAATTTTGAGTATGTACATGACCTGTTAAATACAAAAGGTTCCTAAAGACAAGGGAAAACAATGCCAGCACAGGCTGCACACAGGGCAAGAGGTATAAATTCATTTAAAAATCTAGAATTCAAACCAAAAGGCCTCCAGAAGCATTTAAAGCACAAGAGAGCATTTATCATTACAGTTCCCAGTGCTGGATTAAGTTTCCCTGGTTCACTGCATTAGAATTAATCTATGTGCCTACGAACTCCAGAGCCAACTTGCAGAGCCACAGCAGCAGCGTGGTTATATAACCACAGCTCTGATAGCACAGGCTGCAGTGCTGCTGGAGCCTGCCTGCTACCCCTCACCACACCAAAACCAGCAAAGCTGCTGCTGCTCAAACCATTCTCTTGATGACAGACGCCTCAGTAATGCAGGCATTGGAGTTTGGATTTGATAAAATGTTTTCTTGAGAGCTGACGTTAAGGCTTAAAAGGCCATCGACTGCTGTGCAAGAAGTCCTTAATGCCATCAAGGGAGGGGAGGCAGCTACACAGGAGGAGAACAGCAAAAGGCTTGAAGTGGGAATATGATTACTGTAGAAAAATTATCTGACAAACAAACACAACCCCAGATTATTGCTAGGAATGCTTTTAAGCAATTTAAGTGAAAACTGGTACATCTGCTGTCTATTCAAAAGGTCACCGAGTGCTTATTTCATGATAACACACTCCCAAGAAGATCTTTCAATGAACTCTTAACTTCTGATCTCCAGGATTGCATATCCCTTGTTTTAAAGGCAGCTACCCTCTGAGGTCATGGAAATACAGTTCAGCTGCTGTGCAGCGTTACATCTGCATGTGGCCATCTTGAACTCTGCTAAGCCAAGGGAACTAAAACAAATTAACAAATTGAAGCTTCAAAATACAAAGTTAGCTCAAAAGTCCCTTTGATTTGCTGGTATAAAGATATTTCTTTGTATCTACCCACGGCTCTTTAAATACATCTCTCACATTTTGCTCTAGCTTCAGTCCTCAGATCTGTTCATCTGTTTAGAACAAAAAGCCAAAACATACTGCTTCCTAAAGTATTTCTAATACCTTCTACTCCTAGAATAAACAAGAACTGCTTAGATGCTTTAGCCTTGATGCCTGTGTGCATGATAGCAGGCTGTGTATATAGGACACTGCAAGTATGTTCAGAAAAGCAAAATGGTGTTTTCAAAACCAGGGACCGTGGCAAAACGAGGCAGCAGAGTCACTGCAGCTCTGTTCCAAGATGACAGCAGAGAACACAGATGTTGGAGCACACAGATTCACTCCACAATCATTTTAATTACATGCCCAGCCAACCAAGCACAGGATACAGGCTAAGCAGCATTAAAAAAAAAAAAAAAAAAGAGCTGAACACAAGTATTCTGCGAGCATCCTCCTGTGCACTTGATGCTAACGCCACTCTCGTGCATTAAGTCATCTGTTTTCCAGCAGGCAGGCAGCCGGTTTGGAAAGGCACTGCTGGCCTCGCTGCGGGGCTGGTGGCATCAAAGGGGATGGTCAGTGCAGGCTGCACAGGACTGGCACAGAGGGGATGGATGGTCAGCAGAGCCCGCACAGCACTGGCACAGCCCATGGTGGCTGCGGGCAGCCCCGGGGCTCCAGGCCGGGACGGTGCCTTTGCCGGGCAGCGCTGGGAGCCGGCCGGGCCAGCCCTGGCTCCTGCCCCGCTCCAGGGGTCAGCGGGCACACGGTGGCATCGGGTCGAAGGTTGAGCTCTCTGATCCTGGAAGGCTTTTCCAACCTCAGTGATTCTATCAATCTATAATTTCAGCTTCTGCCAAGAAGAACCCGCGCTCCGGGCAGGCTGGGGGCAGCTCGGGGTGGTGACCTCCCGCCCCAGCCCCGCCTGGCCCGGCCCTGCAGGGGCACCTGCTCCGGGAGCAGCGGGGACACGGCACCCTCGGCCACCCACCCGGGCAGCCCCAGCGGGGGCCGCACGCCCCCTTCTCCTCCTCCTCCTCCTCCTCCGCCTCCGGGCGGGCCGAGCCCCCGCTCCCGCCGCCCCTCGCGGCCGGGGGCGCGCACCCCGCACCCCGCGCGGCCCCGGGCAGACCCACCTGCTGGTACTCGGCGTCGTGCGGTCGGAAGTCGGCGGCGGTGAGCTCCCAGCGCAGGCTGAGGTGCGGCAGGCGGTGCAGCAGGCTCACCCACCAGGGCGGCGAGTAGCTCACGCCCGCCATGCCCGCGCCTGCCTCACCCCGAGCCGCCGGCCATGGAGCGCCGCCCGCCTCACCCGCACCGCGGCCGCCGGCCCCGCATGGCCGAGCGTCCCCCCCGCCCGCTGCCGTCCCTCCGCCCGCTCCCGCTCCCTCTTTGTTCGCCCAGAGGCTCCGCCGCCCGCGCCCGGCGCCGCCCGCCCGCTCCCATTGGCGCCGCCGCCGCCGCCCCGCCCCGGCCCGGCCCCCGCCGCTCCCCCGGGACCGGGGGTCGCTGCCGGGCCCCGAGCCCCCGGCGCTGCGTTTGCTTCCCGGTGCCGTGAGCCTCACACGGCCCTGCGGGTCTAACAGCGGCAGCTGCGGGTTGGGTTCAGCCTAAAAGCCAGCGGAGTAAAAGCAGTTTGTGCCGGAGCAAGTGGTAAAGGTGGGCATAAAGTCATTTATTGTTAGCGCCTCTCCAGTACGTCTCAATGCCCGTCCAAGATCCAGAGGCAGCAAGTTTGTCCCTCCCGAATTCACAGTTCTTGGAGGCAGAATGTCATCCAGCACTCCCTTGGCTGGGCGCACACATGGCAATGACAGCGACAGGAGCACAGGTGAACATTTAGGAGAAACCTCCCACTGTGTGACAGCACAAGGGGAAAAATAATAAAATGATAATTTGAACAAAGTCTTGGAATCTCTCAGAATACCTCAAAAAATGTGCAGATATGGCACTTGAGGGCATGGTTTACAGCAAACATGGTCCTGCTGGCGGGTTGATGGTTGGACTTGGTGATCTTGGAGGTTTTTTCCAATACAATGACTCTGTGACTCTGTGGTGCTGGGCACAGGGACACGTGTTAACCCCTTAGAGCAAATAAACATATTTCTGCTGATGTTCTGAACACTTCAATAGCTTTTGACTAGGATAGGATTTTCATATGAGTATTATCAACACAGCTAAAAAGAAATCTTATCACTCACAAATAGCATTAAGACACATGTCAGAGGGTTTAGAGCCACGTGCTGTGTGCACAAGTACAAGATATACAAGGGTACAAGATAGAAGACCTCAACTCCCTTCAGCTTTCTCCAAGAAAAGGGTTTATTTTTCTGCAGGAAGACAGCTGAACATCAGCTATTTTTTTTTCCTTATTATTTTAACTTTTTCCACAGTGCCAGCAAGGATGGATGGAAGACGGAATTCTTTCAAGGGCCAATGCTCTAACATATTTCACCTCCAGTTCTAACAACCCAAAGACAAGGAGCAGAGAGACCTCGCTGGGAGCAAGAGATCTCTGCCTAAGCCCCTTCTGACACAGAGTTTATGCAATTTGGCACTAAAACACTCAAGGCTGGAATCTGTCCTGCAGATGTAACCACAGCCACGGGCCTCTGGATGGACACAAAACCCCACCAGGCTGCAGGTCCCAGCACCTCTGTCAGCATGTGATGGACAGGGGAGAGAGGCTGCAGCCAGGACACCACACTGAGATCCTGTTTGACAGGGCTGATGTAAATCAAACTGCACAGAAAGTTTTGGAATCAATGACAGGAAAAGCTGGATGCTGTTCCATGGGGGTGGGTGTTTGAGGCACTCTGTGGGGCTGGGGGTGAGTGGGAAAGGGAGCAGGGCTGTGTGCATGCCTCCCCTCAGCCTCCTGCTGCCGAGACAACTGGATTAAATTAGAGCAGAATGAGGACTGGGGATTACAGAGAAACAGAGGCATCAACAGTTTTCATTTCTCCCCCACAATTATTTATAATGATATGGGAAAATGAAGAGCAGAATGGATTCAGCAAATGAGGAATAAGAGACAAACCACAAGATCCAGCACTAGCCAGACTTTCCATGGCATTCCAGCCTGTTGTGCCACATCACAAAGAAATATCTACAATTCTTGGATGTCTAGCATCTCTCATTCAATCCTATCCAAGTAACTCTTGAGTACATGACCAGACAGTTATCAAGGCTCTCATGTTTAAGATTATATCAGCCTTTTTTTCCTTCCCACACAAATAAGTACATTCTCTTTTGCCAAAGCCAAATGAACCAGCGAGACACTGTCATGACATCCCAGGAATAAAATCTAACAGTAAATCACCCTTGCATGGAAAGCAGTTCTACAGTCAAGCAAAGCAAACTGCAAATGTCAGCTTGTTCATTGATAATCCTGCTGAAAAGTGACCCAAAGAGCAGTATTAGTGTTTGTTAACTCGCTCTGACAGTGGCTTTGCTAAAGAATCAATGGACAAAATAGGCAGATGAGAAGGGTTCCACATTAAAGAAGCAACAAAAAAAGACCAGTTTAAACCTCCAAAATAAGGCAGCCAGTGCTGTCCTCCATCCTCTTGAGACCACCAGGCAGTCTACAGAAGCATTCCAAGAAATGTAGCATTTTTCACTCTTCACAAGCTTCTGATTGCAGACACCCCTGCTGCTGAAGTGGTACTGGCAATGAGAGCACATTTAAACCAGCAATCTCCTAGCCCTGGCTTTTCTGATTCACTATGAAATTAAACAATTCAGCTTTTAATATAATGTGGAGCAAGGAGTCTTCCCCTTTCTGTCAAACCTAATGTGTGCCACAAAAGGTTTTAGCTAACAATACAGATTAAAAAAAAAAAAAAAAAAGGCACGTTTGCACTCCAAGTGCCAGCAGATGGATGAGTTACCCTCTTGAGACAGGGACTAAATTACAGATGGTCATGGGGAGGTCAGGGAGAGAACCGTGCCTGGCACTCAGCTGCCACTGCCGGGCCACACCTCTGCCTCTGCTGCTCCATAAACTCTGCCCTTGCAGCCAGCCGTGCCTCCTTCCCGCTGAGCTCAACTCTGCCTCCATTAAACCTACCCTGCCTCTCCTCCCAGGCCTTCCTCTGCAATTTTCTGCTCCAAGTCAAAGGAAATAACAAAGCCAGGGCTGCTCTGCAGCCTCCCCCAGACATTGCTGCTCCTTCCACGACAGCTCTGTCTCCAGCCCTGCTCTCCCAGCAAAGCCAGGGATCTTCCCAGCTGACTTCTCCTCCCAGCTTGAAGAACTTCCCCTGAGTAGAGGCATCTGCAGGCAGGAACATACATTTGGGTTTTCAAGCCTTTCCTCTGACGTCCTGCCAGGGACCTTCAGGTTTACACAAAGAATAGCCACTACAAGGGCCAGCAAAAAAAAGCTTTCAGCCAACTCAAAGAAATGATAATAGGTTAATTCTTTCATTTCCAGTCCTGAGGCAATATTCTCTCTCTTTCTCATGTTTTACTGGTCTTTTTTAACTGAGTTCTAGGGAAATGGGTGGAAGATGTGGAAATCCTATTGCAAAAGCACCTGCCCGCTCTTTTCCCCAGAGAGCCACACAGAGAACATTCTATTATTTAGTTAATTGCAAAGAAACAATTACAAAGGAACTTGGCAAACTCTCTCTAATCACAGCAAGACCCACTGCAGTCCAGTAAGTTCAGCAAATTAGCAAATAAGTGAACATAAAAAGGAAAGAATAACAGAGCTCAAATTGCACTTTGTTCGTTTGTTTTGTCACTCTTCGTTTCTATTTAATTATTTAAGGTATTTCTTCATAACATTCTGGTACATTTTGTATAATAATGAAGGTTTACTAGCATGGAAATGCAATACGTGGCTATTAAATATCTACCAAGAGAGGGAAGAAAACTGCCAATTCTCTGAGTAGATTATAGAGAGCCTGTTCAGGAAAAATTTCCAGGTTAGATAAACAGAAGGTTCTGCCACAATTTGTATAAATTCCAAATAAGGATTATTGCTCAATAATGGCAATGCAAAGCAATGTTTGTTCAGAACGTTGTAACTTGTACTACAGGCACTCATGGTCAATCCCATTTATTAAAAGCTCTTCTAATTTTCCATGCATATACCTAGAGGCCATTCAAGCCTTTTTTTACAGCAGCACTGTAACCAAGTGACAGATTTTACAGGATTCCATCCCAAAAGCCAGAGCCCAGCAGAGACTTCCAAGCTGTGTTACATTGCTGAGGCTCAGGCTCTGCTCTGCAGGGCTGATGGGCTGAGGAGGGGACAGGAATGGCATCCAGGTGTGGGATTGTCTGGCTGATGGCAATGGACAGGATGTCCCTCCTGTCCCTCCTGCTTCTCCCCACACCATTTTGGACAGCAAGATTTTATGACACCTCAGCTCACACTACCAGCAACAGAAGCCCTAGAGGAGCTCATGTGGCACCCAGTGTAATGTTTGTGAGGCAAAACCCTCCCAAGAGAGGGGAGCTGGGACAGCCTGAGCCACACCTTGGGCTGGGGCATTGGTTCAGGCACAGCTCTGGTGAGGGGAACACCACAAACACTGTCCTGGAGAGCAGGGGGAGTCCAGATGCTCAGGTTTGAAAAGGGAAATTGGGAGGGCCGGGCAGGGAGGGGCAAGGGGAGCAGGGTGCACTTGAGCAGAGTGAATTCCTGAGAACACAGCAACCCTCACTGCTCAGGGCTCTTCCACGAGCACCACATGGAACCAAAGTGCCAAACACACACCAAAACCAGGTCAGGCACTGGGAAGGGATGCCAGGGCTGCCTCCACCGGCACAGCAGCACTCCAGCAAACAGAGGAACTGGTGCAGCACCTGACCACCAACCATGCCTGGAAATCCCTCCCTACAAACCTGGAGTCTAACATGGAAATTTTGCTCTTTGCCCATTGAATGAAACTTTTTTTCTCCCCTTAAAAAGTTTCTATGAGGAAAGCAATTCATTGGCTGACAAACCTACCACAGAGAGATGCTGCAAAGCTTGCAAGAGTCAAGGGCATTCCAACTTCAGCTGCAGACAAATTATGGCTTAATATAACTAAGTGTGAATGTTTAATTGCTTTCAACTGAATTCAAGACCAGTCTGCTCCAAGAAATAATACCAAATTTTTCCATTCATGCCTCATGGATTACCTCCGGTGTTTAAGATTTAAAACTGAAATTTCTCACAAGAAATCCAGAAAATATGCCAGTAGAGCTGAGAGGAAAGAATAAAAAATGTGAAATTTAATTAATAAAATCATCCAACAAAGACTGTCTCATCTTGTACTCTCATAGCTGCTGTAGTCCTACACCAAGGACTCTGCTTGGCAGGAGGATGACTGCAGGATTCCCATGTTTTCACAGCAGGGTCTTCTATTGCCATAAACCAGCAGAATGCTTCTTTAGGGAGTCCTTAAAGGCTTTTTCAGTGGACCTGGAAAAGAATGCACATGTCCCAGCTCCTTCCAGAGCTTCACACACAGCAACAATAACCCAGGTGAGAGGATACACTCTCAGTAAATTGTTCAATTCTGTAGTCTCCTGCTCCCCCTCAGATGCTTTCAGATCAGTTTTTAAAGCAAAAACCCATCAGCTCTTTAAGTTCCACCAGGTTTTGGTCAGGAACACTGCTCATTCCCGATGGAAAAACCTTGAACCTGCACTAAAAGAAAAGAAATTTCACACCTTACATGTTTCAGTTATCTTGTTACCATCCACTCAGGAAATCAGGGATAAAAGGTCAGCTCAGGTGCAAAGAGAAAACAGGAGAGTGCAGCCTAGGCCAGAGGGGCAATGAAAATACAGCAGTAGCAGAAGAAACACATCAACATTCAGTTATAAACTTTATTTCAAAATATAACAGTTCAAAGAAAATTCATTGCAATTGTTTTAGCTTTTCAAAGATCCCAAAATAAATTATATAAAATACTTGCACAGTTCTAAATATTAAAAATATCATAAAAATTAATGGTGCTCTCATATGCCAAGATTAATCCTTTTCCATTTTGACTACATTAGAAGTTGCCTGTGCAGGGATTATTTTTAGAGTTA
The DNA here is from genome assembly GCF_047830755.1 of Zonotrichia albicollis. Lineage (NCBI taxonomy): Eukaryota > Metazoa > Chordata > Aves > Passeriformes > Passerellidae > Zonotrichia > Zonotrichia albicollis. The sequence continues at coordinate 4,353,682 of NC_133834.1, read as the reverse complement.
TGCAGGAAACAATACAGTTTTCAGGTCTTGATGTCTCAGTAAAGATTTACAAGCAAAGGCACTTAAGGGCAAAAAGAGATCAAGAGAGATAACATCCCATTAAAGTCAGATCTCTGCACTCACACACAATCTCTAACTAACACTGCTGCAAACTGCAGATGGATTTAAGGCAGAAACATTATTCCATATTGACAGAATGGAAAATGTGCTTTTAGATTACACTGGATACAGGGGAGTTTAATTTTCATTCAAGGCCGTGACACCCCCACAAGGTTTCCAGGGCTTTCTACAGAGCTGTTTTGCAGAAACAGTGTGTTTGTACTGGGCCTATCTTGGCACATTTGAGCCTCACTCATTTTTACTGTCCTCAGCTCCCTATTGAGGAAAAATGCCATTTATTCAAAAAATAACTTTTTCTTCCTTCTTTGTGCCACAATTCTTCCCAGTTTATGGGTGCTGGAATTCAGACAGATAACCACAGAACCAAATCTAGTGTCAATCACTACTCCCTCCAGCACATTCCATCCCAGGGTACAACAGAACAACACCTAAGGCTGACACTGTGCAGGATTCCCTTCCTCCTGGACCACAAGTTCCTGATGTGGAGTGAACTCATAATCACCTTCCAAAGGAAGGTATGGGTTTGAAGGCCATCTCAATGTTAGCTGGGAGACAGCACCCTCAAATTTAGAAAGTTTTAGACACATTTTGATTCAGCCCAGAGAACACTTGTTCCTTTTCACCCTGGTTTCTGCCTGTGTCTGGATCATCCCAAGCTCCATCTCCCATTAATCCCAGAACTTGCCTATGGACAGTGCTGCTGCTGGCCACGTGCTCAGCTCAAACACAAACCCTTCTGCTCTGTATCAACTTCCCAATACTGTCATACTGCTCATTACAGCACAGAAAAGTAAAAGAATGTTTTCTTTATTGCATTTGCTGCCCCAGAACCCCCCTATAGGATGACAGCCAGGCAGGTATTTGGTATCAGCCTTGCTCCTGACACATCACACACTCTCCCTTTAATGTGTCAGACCTCATCTCTGGTTACTCTCTGGAGAGATCCATGACAGAGTCACAGTTACAGACCTGAAATATTATACACAACAACTCAGTACAGCACTGCTTCCATTTAGCAAAATGACCCTTCTTCTAAATGTGACTTCCAGAAAAAGAAACATATCCCAGCTTCTAGCAGGATTCTATCCCTTTTCTTTTATGTATATTTTTTTATCCTTCCTGCAGATGACAGTCATGTGACCAAAGCACCAGCAGGAAAAATTTACCCAGTGGGAGTGCAAATGACATTCTTCAGACTGCTTTGGGTATGGAGAGCTCCCAAAACTGCCTTTGGAAATAGCACAGGCAGCATTTCCACCGAGGGGATTAAATGAAATCAGCTGCATTGTGCTGCAGCCATTGAGTTTCCTCCTTGGCTCTAAGTACTGGCACAAACTATGATAAGCCTCAGATAGTCTTCATTGAAATCACAGAACTGAGACAGCCCTGACTTATTGGTATTCTGAGAAACAGTGGTGACTGATTTTTAATTTAGAAAAGCTGATAAAAATCTTATATTTAAGAGTGTGCTTTCTGTTTACAGGAGACTTTATTACTCTTTGATGACAAAGAAACCATTAGTGTTTCCAGCAAACCTTCACCACGTGCTTGTAAAATTAATTTCCCCTTCCAATAAGTATCATGATTTATCTAGCTCACCTTAAAAAAAACCCACACACATTTCAATGTCTTTGAAGGATGTTGGTGCAACAGTAGGAACTATCCAGTCCAGAAGTACAGTCTGCAGAGATCTGGAAAGACCCTCTCTGATGAAATCCTCAACAACCCATCAGGCTGTTTTGTTTGGTCTTTCCATGGATAATCACACTCTGAGTGCTTTTTCTGGATGCAGTACTGATTTCTGTTATAATCCAACCTACCACTTCTGCTCCCAAAACAAACTGCCCCAATTAGACATGAGCAATGGAGTCAGGTGAGCATTCCAGACAGTTCTATCTCCTATGTCAAATATTTTTACACATTAAGAGTGGACCCTGCAAAACAGACACAATTTGTGACTTTTTAAGCAGAAAAAACACTCACAGGGGCATCCCTTCACAGCACACTGCTGCTAATACACACCTGCCCTGACAAATCCCAAAAGTTGATTATGTCATCAGACATTTCATCACAAAGCAGTACCACACATGTCATCATACAGGAAAAGGTCAATAAATAAGAAAACCCAGCTGATACAGTGGGCCTTGAATACTTGAATAGTCATATGGCAAAGAAATGGCTTTCTAAAAGCCTTTAACAGGTCTGCACAGATTGTAAATGTTCAATATAAAAATAAAAAGAAAGATAGTAAAATATGATACAGTAAAAATTTTAAATAGTAAAGCACAGATAACAAATATCAGTTGTACCTCTTTCATACACGGGCTAAAAACTGGAGTTATGTCATGTACCACTTTCTGATTGAACAAATTATTTTATTGACCTGAAACAAAACTTTGTTTGGCATTAAGTATCTTAAGGCTTTATTGCTTTCAGTTAAATGTGGCAACTGAATTTATAATCCTCATTAAAAACAATGAAGTGTTTTGGTTGAGTTTATAAATCCAAACTCTCTGTGTACCAGGAGGGTAAGGTTAACAGTCAGTCAGTGGCTTTTAGCCATAAACTCTGCAGAGAAAACATGTCAAAGAATTACTCATTTGTGGCTGAAGTCATGTGAAGTGTCATTAAAAAGGGGCTGATATTCCCCCTTTTTCCATCTTTGATATGCTTGATCTTGGTACAAATAGTTTTGTTGGTGAACCAAACACTTGCAGACCACCAGAGCTGTCAGCAAACCTTAGAGGTGGGTGTGGCTTTTCTTCACCTGCAGGAAGGGAGGGACAACGACATCGTCGGAGTCATCGGAGTGAGCCTCGTCCAGCGCCACACACGGCGGAGAGCAGGAGCTGCCTGAAAGGATTCCAGCAAACAAGCTCATCAACACACAGACCGACCAAAACAAACCCTGGGGGCAAAGGGGCCATTCTCTGAGCCAGACAGTTCCCAACTTTACCTGGAGTCATCCAGTTATGGATGGCTGTGATCTTTTTGGGCATGGAGCTGTTTGTGCTCCTCTTTAACGAGCCCCAGTGCACAGCAAGGGCTGAGCTGACACACTGACCATGTGTGAGCTCCATTATTGCCCTTAAACCTTTGCAAGGGGTTACACACACCAAGTAAGGCCATTTGATACTGAAGCCATTGCAGGTCAAAACCAAATATTCATTAAATGGCAAGAAAAGGAAAAATTGACCCAAGCTTAAACTACACAGCGAGATCACAATGAGAACTTGACTCGGATATAGATGGAACAAAGGAAAATAGATGGAAAAAAAGTCACTGTCTTTAACCCTTACACATGTAGAACACCCAAAATATTGTTCACATGCTGTTGTACTATAATGACAATAAAAACAGTGATCACACCATTGGGTTTCCCCTTTTAAAAAAATTTTGTTTCTTTGCTCTTTTCCTGGATGTGTTTCTATGCATCTCAACCATTCCAATGTTTGAAGTTCAGGTTGTGAACAGATATTCCTGATGATTCCAGTAAACACTGGAGAATCAGAGGCATGAAATGAATATGTACAAAGTCCCTGATACCTGATAGGAAGAGGAGAACCAGCAGCTTGTAACCCCTGTGCAAGAGATGTAGGAGCTAAATGATGACTGCTATTAATACCTTCCAGCACAATATCCTCCCCTCAGCTATTAATACCTTCTAGCACAATATTCTTCCCTCAGCTCCACTTCTTTTTCAGTTTCAAACATAAATTCTCTGAAAAGACTCTCCCAGAGAAGAAAACAAATCAAGACAACCTGTGGTAGAAGGAGGAAACTGGCAAGAAGCCACAGTCTGAGGTTTTGACCTGAACTGGAGGGCACACAGAGAATATTACCCAGGGACAAGAGACCTGCCACAGGGCGTGTAGTGAAATAAGAGATTCCTGACACAGGAAAAAAAATATCCTGGTATGGAAGAGCAGGCAAACACAGGAAGTGGAACATGGAATAAAGAAAAGGGACCACAACTGGCCCAGGAAAAGGAAAAGAGTGACAGAGCCTGTGAATGGCAAGAGGGATGAAGGGAGGCCACTATATTACATTGACCTCAGCCTAAAAAACAAGGAAACATGATTTTCTAGTTAAGTGAAAATCTTCTCTGCAGCAGACAACAAATAATGTCAGAGTTTTTCAGGGAGATTTATGAGATAGTAGCACTGGTGATATGGAGGAGCAAAGGGAACTGCCAAAACCAGGCATGATAACCAGAAGAAGCAACTCCAAGAATAAACACATTATACATAAAATAGCTTAATTTTATCCAAATCACCCTTTATTATATCCTGCTCCTGACATATGAGATTTTCTTGTCCTCATTTTCAGTTTGATATCAACTTTATCTTGGTGTTTGTGAAGGCTAAGAACTGATATGAGTTAAGGGTTGTATGTAAATTCATTAGGATTCCAAAAAAGCCTGAAATGAAGTTAACAGTAGCAGCCAGAGTGGCCAGCAGTATGCAAAGAGAAACACTGCCCTTAATCAAGATTGCTGTGCATGTACAGAACATATTCTTCCTTCCTGTCACTCCCCTGACAGAACCAAACAAAACACAACACCAAGTTTCACAGGCTGAATCGTTAATTTCTCTTTCATTTCATGGGAAACAGCAGGAATGGCTTTATAAAACCTCCAGCTCCTGAAGACAAGCAAAGCAACACTGAATAATACTTTTTAAAAAAATGTTCTCTATTCCTAGAAAATACAGAGCTATCTAACCTGATGCAAATAATGAATTATAAGTCTGCAATGCTACACCAGGATTATACACATTCATTCTAGCACAAGCAGAAAGTGTTTTAAAACACATTTTCATCCTCCCCATTGTTCTTCAAATAATGCCAAAGGGGTAGTGAATTGAAATGATTTACTGCAATACAGGTATTGACTGAAAACTTAAGATCATTTTAAGACCTAGAGGTCATGAAATGCAAGTCTGGACTTGGGACAAATGAAGAAACAACTTGTTCTTTCTTTAGCTGCATGATTTAAAGATGTAAGAATGTGATTGCTTTTAAATCACTCAGCTGCTCAAGAAGCTCCTTGTCTCACATCCTTCCCAAGCTGCAGGATGATCACTGAAATCCCAATTTACTATCAAACCCCAGTTTTGCCAGTGAATTTTTCTATCAGTCATGAGCTCAGAATGGCAGGGGTGGACTTTTAGTTAACTTTAACTTAAGCTATATAAATCCACATGGCAAAGAACCAAACAGGTCCTTGAGGGGTTGCATTTACACCAGCACGCTCTCCTTCCTTTAGGAGGCTTTTCCTAGTTCATTTTTGGGAGATTTTGGTTAAACACTTCCATGCACCAGGATCTAATACTTCAGAGAGCTCAGTGCCAGGCAGACTTTTGGGCAGCTGTGCAGTTACAGAAGCACATCCCCAGTGTGCCTCCCCACAAACCACCTGGATACATTCTGTCCTCATCCTAGAGCTTGAAAACATCTCCCACATTGATAAAATCAGCAGCAAACAAAACCTGCTCTGCTCCCAATCACTCCTTTTTGATATTCACAGGAAAGGACTGCAAGAAAGTTTCAGAGTATGGTTTCCTTTGTCTCTCTTCCAGTATAAATTATCCCAGAACTTCTTCACTCATCAGCTTGTCATCATAATCTGCAATAAAACTTATCTTAGGAGACTTCATAGCTAGACAATGACTGTGCCCTGCTGGTATTCACTCATATGACTGTGCTCACTGGGCTTGCTCATCTTACACTCCTCTGTGGGCCCTAGAAGGACTAAACATTTAAGGGATTCTTTCTCTTTGAGCAGAATTTCACAACTGATTTACCCTGGCTGTAGAGTGAGCTTGCCAATAATGAACACTGCAGTGGAGCTCAGCAAATCAAGGTGCTGCAGCACTATTTTTTTTCCTGGATACTATCACCAGACATAATTAAAGTCACTCAAAACTCAAACATCTTCAGAAGCAAGTACTTCCTTCACAAAGCAGAACACGCCTCTGAATATGGAACACAGTAAACTTTCTTAAACACATTTTCTTCCACTGAAGTGTTACCTCTGTTTTCACAAGCCATGCAAATCTGGCTTATTCCCCACCTCCTATCTGAGAGAAACAGCCTCACTGCTTACAGCATTCTCTGTCTCTGAGCAAGCCTGCAAGGACTGAGAGCTTTTCATTGACAAAAAAACTGAGCCAGTGTTTCTCAGGTCACACTCAAAGTCGCTCCTTTTTTCCCCAACTGGTCCATAAAAGCCTCAAATGTCCCACTCTGGACAGAACCAGCCCTTTTTAATTTAACTCCCTTGAAGGTGCTTGTCTAAGGCTGATCTGCAGCATTGCTTTGTCTTTCTTACTCAGTACTCCTAACATCCTCCTAAAAGCCTCTTTGGCTTTAACTCCATCTTCTCACAAACAGCAAGAAGGAATCCAAGAAGAAAACCAAAAGGCACAAGAGCCATAAAAGAGACAGATTTTCTCAGTTTGTATTACAGTAGTACTTGCTGGCAAGGTTATCCAGGACTTCATTTTCCCCCTTACTGCAGCAACTGAAGACTGCTGAAAACACCATGGCCAAATGCACATGGCTGCCTAGGATGGCTCTTTTTAGCAGATGTCTGTCTGTCTTCTGCAGAAACTAAGGCAGGGTGGTGGAAATGCTCTCTGCTTGTCTATGGCTGAGGGCCCAAAATGTGATGGGAAGTACCATCCTGCAGCTACAGGGCTGAAAAGGAAGCAGAGAGGCAATGCAGGGGAACACCATGTTCCCTCAATAATTACCACTTACATCAGAGACCTTCCAAGCCACAGCTGGGACAAACAGACAAAGCTCTGTGAAGAAGCTGCTGCTGAGACTGTCAGAGGTTTTGTTTTTTATGCAGGGAACTGCACGTGTCAGTAGAAGCAACATGCCACCAAATGAAGCCACCCCCAGGGAGAACAAGGCTGCACATGTGTGTGCACATGCAGATGTTCTCTATAAAACTGTGCAGGCACCCACTCAAAACACCCAGACTTTTGAACACAGGGGAGGGAGATTACCAGGAAGAGGAGATGTGGGGACTGAAGATTCCTCGAGTGCTGCTGAGTCTGGTCTCTCCTCTGAGCTGGGAGCTGCAGGATCTGCTTTCTCACTGGGGGCACTGGGCACAGAGGGCCTGCAAAGAGACACACTCAGAGCATGAGGCACAGAACAGTGTTTGCAGTCTCTCTGCACAGGCTGTGCTGAAAAGTTTCTTGTGTTGTTGCTCTGTCACCTGCAGAAGTGAACCCAGACACTGAACAGAGGTGACAGCCATGTAACTCTCCTTGCAACCATGGCAGCTGACATTACAAACTTTCAGAGCAGTAAACCCTGGAGAGAAAGAAGTATTTTTCAAGGCAGACTCACCATAAACCTAAGTAGTAATCAAATCCCTGCACCCTGCCTGAGCTAAGTGACTTGATGGCATTCTAGCTTCTCCCTCCTCTTCCTCCACATAACCCTTCACCTGCACATGCCAGGGCTTCAGATTCACACATTAAGCAAATGCATCAGCAATCTGTGTGATAACAGCAGTAACCCTTCTGCTCCACAGAGGAATTATTTCACTTTACTTTCACTCACTGCTATGGAAAAGAACATGCAGCAGGGCATGGGAAGACTCCTGCTGCCACAAAGCTCCCTTTAGTTGCACATCTTTTGAATCTTCTCAGGAACTAGCTCTCCCTTGTCTTTTCTTATAACAGTGGCCTTGTTCTCCTTCTCTGCCAAGGAACCCACACTAAAAATCTGTTAAAAAAATACTCCTCTCCTGTAATGAAAATGATTTTGCTATTGCATGTTGCAGAAGTATCCACTCCTGGCTTACCTCTCCTGAAGGGATTCTGTATGTGCCAAGTGAGCCCTGAAAATGGACTGGATGAATGTCACAATCTCATCTCTCTCCTTGCAATCAGAAGAAAAGCTCGAGGAGTCTGACATGGAAGACAGGCAGGAGTTCTGCAAAGCAATCAGATTAAAGAAAACTGACCTTTTACAGATTGCACAGAAGCTCTACAGAACCTTTCACAATCTTCTTGATTGTGAAACTGGCAGTAGAACAAACATCCCCATCTTTTGGTCTGCAGTTTTTAAGGTTCTGTAAGACTAAATCAGCAGGAAATGCAAATCTGATCATCATGTAAGCTTTGAAGCATCAGCATTCAATTAATGAAAGAGCAGACACCTGCAAGGAAAGTTCATTTATTTTCCAGGAAGGAAACCTTTTGAAGATTAAGGAGGTAAGACAACCTTCATAATGGATTTATTTTCTGCTTGTATCAAACCAAGTATCCAGTCCCCCAACATTGGGCCAGTTTACCAGAACCAAAGAGCATGGAAAGTACAATCAGATGGACAACCTGGATGGAGAATTACAAATTAACTATAGCCTGCTAAAGGTCCAAAGGATATTTGTATAACATGGCAAATGATTTACAGAAATGGAATGTTTAATTGGTAAGGAAATTTTTTCATATTCAAAACTGAATAATCTGGAGCAAACTGGACATGAGAGAGGACACCAAGTCTTGGGCTAAGCATGCCTCACCAAGACTCCTTTACTTTTCAATCCAATAAAAGATGTTTTCCAGATTCTTATTGCTGAACTTTGGTGAAAAAAGTTTATCTATGACTCCATTGATTGAGTAGTGAGCCCTTGAGAGCAGGTAAAGTTTTCAACAGACTCCAAACTGAAGAGTTAAAGGGGGTGCTACCTGATGGCAGAACAGGGGGAAAAAAAGAGTTACAGTGTTACAGGCCACAAGGCTGAAAAGTTACAGCTTTACTTCTAAGAAAGAGTGTGAACTACAGAAAGTAAGAAGGGAAGCCAGGGATTGAGCTCAGTGTCTCTCTAGAATCACAGTGGTGCTGCCAACCAGCCCAATAAAACAATCACCAGGTGATTCAACAAATTAAGCCTGGAAGTGAAGTCCTTTACAGGGCAAGATAAACACAGAGCCATGCTGGGATCCCCATGTGTCCCCACAATTACCTCGGTGTGAGACTCTGCATCAGGCACCCCAGCATCCCCAGCATCCAGCAGCACCTTCTGCCGAGATAAATGTCCCCTGAAGGCTGCCTGGAGCAGAACAACTGCCTGCCAAGGAGAGAAGTGCCCGTTAGCTCCTCTGAGAGATAACCCCACACACTGCACCCCAGGGGCAGCTCTGGGCTTTAAATTCCACCTGGGAGGTGCTCAGGGCTGATCCTATCAAATGCAGAGATGTTGGAGCTGCCAGCAGCAGCCTGAATTTCACCACCACAGCACCGTGCTCCCATTCCATGTCAGATTCTGGGTACCCAGAGGGCTCTGAGATGCTCTGCTGCAATCAGAAACCAAACTAAGGCTGGCAGACCTCATGTGATTGCACTGAAGGCAAGGCCTTCCATTCCCCTCAGAGATTTTATTGGGCTATAATCAACAAAAAGCCTTTAGAACAGCATGTTTGTGTCACATGGTTAGAATGAATTCTAATTTATGAAAGTGGGATTTTTAATGTTCTGGAAGAAACAAAGGTAAGATGCTACATTGTGCTATTTGAAAAAAATGGTTTAACTAAAACCCTTCTGCCAAACATTCATCAAGAAATGACTTTGTGTGACAAACTTCTCATTATCTTCATAATTCTCACAGATATTCTTCCTTAGCAAAAGCTTCAAATCCTATTTCAAATCTTTCCGAAGATTCATCATAATGAAAATTAAATCAGGATTAGAGTTATCACATTTAGAAAAACTTTATTGTCTATTGGTATCAGATTTGGTTCAGAATTTTCAGAGGCTTTCACCTTGCAGAAGGTGCCAACTATGGAAAATTAGAGACCAAAAAACTTGAGACCACTGACAAAATACATGAAACAAAATCAGGGTGTCAGAAGATTATAGCCAGGCTGAAGAACAAATATTGTCTTGGCTGCTTCCCCTTTGATACAAATCAAATCTGTTGTACTGGTTTTTGGGTGTCATAAACACACTCACCTCATGCAGAGCAACTTCTTCTTTCTGAAATGAAAAATGCCCATGTTAATGCCATAAATATATACAGGTTTTAGCTAATAAAGACTTGCCAAATTTTCTCAATAATTAAAAGACACAGAAAACACTTGTCCAAACCCCTGCCAAACTCAAACAACATAATCTTTCAAGATGTGTGGAGAGATGATAAAACAAGATAAGATTCAGAGGGGGCATAGCTGTTCCCTGATAGGAGAATCTCACCTTGGATTTGTACATCTTCCAGTATCTCTGGATAATTCTGGCTGCTTGTTCTTTCCTGTGACTTTCTTTGCCTGTCACTGTGCAGACTGGAGGAGCCTGCAAAGGAGAATCACTAAGTTAGCACAGTAAAGGCAGAGCTGTGAGGGAACAGATTACAAATGACTCAGGATAATCAGCAGCAGAGCTCATCCTGCCTGCAGGGCAGAGGGAAGTTCAAGAGGAAACTCTTAATTCTGAACCCTGCTTGTGTTCAAACTCATCCCGGAGATGACTCTGAGAGTGAAACACATCCCTGCCCCTCTCAGCCCTCAGCAGGGCATGGGAATGGAGAAGTTTCCATTTGCACACACTCCTATTTTTCTGTGCATTGCTAACTCACTGCTTTGTTGCTCAGAAATGATTTGTGTGTTAGCAACAGACTGAGAACAAAAATCAGGTTATCTGACTCTGCAGTTCTTCTCCAGGAAAGACAAGTATTAATTAACCAGGGAGGTCTCTTGTGCCTCATCCTGGCAACTGTGGCCCCATAATCATCTCTTTAAGCTTACTGAGAGCTGGCCATTGCATGACACCAAGCTTGTGTAAGTTGGCATAAATCTACTCTTCTATCTTAATGAAATTAATTAGAGGAAAAAGGAAGAAACCAAGAATAAAACAAGATCTTGTTCCAATAATTTCTCCCGAGGTGTGGTTGCATATTCCACCTCTCACCACTTGATCCTTCTGATCCCAAATTATCCCACCCTACTTGTCATATCTCACATGCCAAACAAAAGTTAACTGCAAGTTGAAGAGGCTAATTTAATTTGTTGGTGTAAAATTTTAACTAGAGGAACAAGAGATTTTATAGATTCTGAAAAAACCTCTTGATTCTGTGAAAAGAATTTATTTATAACCTAAAACCGCCGAGCTCCAGGCTTAAGTTTAGCAAATGGATCATGTCATATTAAAAATGACAACCTACTATTAAAATGAGAAATTGGTAGGAACTTAGTGATAATTACAAATAATGGGAACATTTCAATAAATGGATGGTTACTGGCCAAGAATATATATAGTCTGCAGAGGGAAAAAGGAGCTGTTTGTTGGCTGTTTTTAAAGACTCCAGTTATTTGGTATTCAAAACATCCTCTAGCATCCATGAGCCTGTAACACACAGAAAAGAATCTACAGAATGGCACAGTATATCAGAAACCAGAGCCCTCTGAAGCCACTGGACATTTTTATTAGTATTTTTTACTATATGTATTTCAGGGTCTATTTATTTTTAAGTGCAAATCAAAAACCCCAGTAATAATTTCTGAGTAATATTTAGTGAAATGAGATTAACATGGCCACAGAGCCTCTGTCAGTGCTCATCCATCTCTGTTGGCCAATTACCTCACTGGGAAGAGGGACAGAAGATTGCAGAGATATCAAGCTCAGACATATTTTACAAAACCCCAAACTGATTCAAGAGCCACACAAAATCACCCTCTCTCTACAAAATCAGACTGAAATTAGGAAATTATCTCAGATGCTGTAAGAAAGCAAAAGTAACCACAATTTTTAATTTTTTTAAGTTTTGGTAAAAGCCCCAAACACTTAAAAGTTTAAGACTTTTGCAATATTACACTGAGAAAGAAAAAAAGCAACAGCAATGCAGAGGATCACTAACAGAACAGCTTCAAAAAACTCCCCAAACTGCAGTGTTAATTATTGAAATAACTTATTTCCAGCACATATTGGGAGTTAATCATCATTATCTCTATGACAAGATTTAATGTATCTCTGAAAAAACACAAGTAGCAGCTCTTTGGACTACCAGCTCCATTTGAAATCTATATCAGACACAAAGAAAAAAGATAAACACAAACAAAAATGTGGCTGTACCTTATTAAGCTTTTCCACTGTATCTTCTCCAATTTGTCTTTTTTCCTCCTCCAGTTTTAACTCCAGTTTTCCTACTTTCTGTGTCAGATTCTGGCTTTCCTCACTATGGTTGGAAAAGCAAAGATATTTATAGCTTATAGAAATTTTCTGTTGACTCTGCTTTGAAAATATTGAACCTATTTCATAACACTTTGGGTTTGTTTTTTAAGGCCAAGGAGGGAAACTGCTCAGGATGATACCTGTTCTCATAGTAACAGACACATAACATCAATTCTCAATCTGTGATAGCACAGCCTTATGTTAAAATGAAGGTTACTGTGGTAGCCTTGATACTAATAATAATGTATTTAGATCTGCTTCAGTTTTGTATTTGTCAAAGTCCTTTCTCAAAAAACAATATTGAAATCACTTTTTTGTGCCTCCCTTGCAGAGGATTCTCACTCACAGTTGTACAGAATACAAGGAGTAACTGGAATGACAATGGTCTAGAAACACAGGTCAAGGTAAAGAGAATACATTTTCATGCAGACAAAATGTCTGAGCCCAACATAAAAGCTTTTTCCATTTATCTTATGAATTTTTATTATAATTTAAATCTTATTTTTACTATCCTACTTAGTCTTCCACTTCCTCTAAGAGCACTCTATAGAAGTCTTCCCCCAGTAACTTACTCCATCCCTCCAAACACTTCTGCTTAAAAGAATCCCCAGCTTCTTGCAGTTCAGATCAACTCCTACAGAATTTGAGCCACTTCAAAAGAGAATTATACTTTAGGAGATTTATTTTGGGTTCCAAAAGGATCTATTAACACAAAATGCTTTACCTTAAAGTCTGCTCTTCTGTACTTTTTTCTTCCATCTTACTCTGCCACTTCTGCAGCTCCAGCTCCACTTCAGCCTTAGCCTGCAGTAGCTGCTTGATATCTAATCTACAGAGGCACAAGGAAATCTCAGTGATACCTGGGACACTCATACTTCCACCAAGTAGTTATTTTTTCTTTAAACTTTTAAATCAATTGGGTTTTCTCAAATTTGTAAAGTAACTAAATGTTTAATTTTTCCTTTCAAACAAAACTAAGTGCAAGCACCTATTGCTGAGGAGCAAAGGCCTCCCCACGTGCTCTCTCTGTGCATTTTTTAGAGGTGACAGGAGTGTCCCCAACACACCTCCCTGTGGGCATGTCCCTGCTCACAGTGCTCAGAATAAGCTGCCCCAGGGCCCTGACCAAACAATCCAGGCAATACAAACTGCAAATCATCACTTATGGGGAGAACAGAAGCCACCGAGCATCCCAGGGCAGAAGGCAGGTTTAAATGGAGAAAGTGGGAGATCAGGAAAAAACATGTTGAGAAAAAAACAAACAAAAAACTACATACAAATTTTTACAGCACAATGCAAACAAGAAGTGCAGCATAAACATATAACCCTTGCAAGGGTTTTCAGTGTGGCTGCCAGAAAAATAAGCCTTGAAAAATGTGCTAGAAACAATCAGAAATTCTCATTTTCCATCCTCTGGTTTTCTTCTTCAATGTAATATTATGAAGCAAGTAGGACTAGAACCAAGTTTTTTAAATAAAAACTGAAGGGATTCTCAAAATCAATATTCTAATTGAAAATGTGAATTCCTTATTACATCACTTCATAACAGGAACAGAAATGATGAAACACTTCACACCTACAGAAGAACACTCCAGACAAGTCACACTTACTCTTTACTGAGCAGGAGATTCTGCAGTGCCTGCCTGTCATCCTGCAGTTTCTTCACCTGCCTCTGGAGGCGACAGCATTCCTCACCTAAATGCTGGGATGCTGGGTGGTCCAGGTCCACAGAATGAGAGGATGACTCAGGAAGCACTGGTGATGCCTCACTGTCACCTAAGGACACCCTGCTGCTCTCCATGGCACACACTTTCTAAAGCAGGGTAAATTCACATGGAAAACACACACACACAAAAAGAGAAAATTAAATTTAGCGTGAAATTACTTTATTTAGGCCATGAGAAAAGATCAAATGGAGGTTAATTCTAAAATGTGCATCTACATCTAACAAGTGTGAGAGAAGAAAACAGTGAGGGAGGGCTCATGCTACAGGCAGCAGGTTATGTGTGTGAGGCAGAATGCACAAGGCTGAGACACTGAGGGACAAGGCAGTGGTTCTGCATTTTCTGCTCCCAGACAGGTAAGAAAGCCACTTAACTATGATCACTTACTTTTTCTAGATCCAAAATCTTCTTCACCAGCCTCTGTCTGCCCCACTCACTATAATCTAAATACAATAACAAAACTTTAAACATGTAACCACATCCATGGGGCAACATTGTTCTTGCTTTTTGAAACTTCTGGCCATATCAAAAGATGTCTGAATGCCAAGTTTAAATATCTACCAATGAAAAAATGAGAATGGGCTTAAAATATTTGACTTCTAAACCAATTAGCTCAGAAATCAATATAAGCCACTCATGTTCACCAGTTTTCATCTATTAAAAAGGTTTCCTCTATCAATTCCAGTTTAAATTCTCAGGGACAATAACAGAGGAATCACAGATCTGACTGGAGAAATCAGAGAATCCTGAAAGAAGGTTCTCATTCCAATCTTGCCACTCCTGAATCTTCACCTTGTAATAACTCCCTTATTTCTCCCTTTGTAGGGTCCTGCTGTCACACCTCTTTCAGCTGTACCCAAACCCCTTTCCTCACCCTCAGAGATTTTCCAGCACACACTTTTTGTTTTGCTGAGAGGAGGGGAAGTGCTCAGCACGTGATCCAGGTCCTCCTTCAGCCTGCGGTTCTCAGCCTGCATTTCCCTGATGTTCCTGGAGAGCCTCAGCACTGCAGCATTCAGGGCCTTCAGCCGTTTCTGGGTGTCTCTGCCCTCTGCACTTGGAAAAGGGATCAAAACCAGAAAGTTAACTTAAAAGCAGAGAACAGAGCAGCAGCATTAAAAAGAGTGGAGCAGCTTCACTATTCCAGTCAGATGGCTGAGTTGACAGCCTCAGTTCCCCCATAATAACATTTCTCAATGTTTTTTTTTACTTGAGGAGTTACCTATTCTTCTCTGAAAAAGCATGCAAAGATCATCTTGCTCAACACTTCCACAATTGTTTCAATTTGCATCAAAAAATTTGAAACATTGAAAATTCATTTCTTACTTTTACTTCCTCCCCCACTCTGTTCCATTTATGCACAAAGGCACTTGTATGAATGTTATTTATCTTATTTTCTGTTTGTTTTGTTAACCAACCTTATAATGTTTTACCAGCACTCTGTGAACCTCTGATTTAAAAAATGCTTCAGTAAACTGTGAGACTCCTCCAAAACACTGTCCAGCACAGAGAGCCAACCTGCAGGCTCTGAATGGCTTTTGTTCACTAACAAACATTGAGAGAGGGAGGGATAGACAGAGATGGAATAACTCTCAAACAAATCCAACACCCAAGTGTATTTTCAGATAACTGGAAATGGTACTCTACTGTAAAAGAAATTATCCTTATGTCTATAAACCCCAGAGAGATCTGAAACAGATTTGAAGAACACAGCTAATATGGAAATGAAAAGCATCAGAAATGGGAAAGCGTGTTAAAACAACTTTAAATATACTACAGAGATTTTAATTTTTTTTTCTAATAAAGGGGGGAAGAAAGCTGAGTTTCTAGATGTGCAAAGTTGTAACGTTTGTTCACAAAACATACTTTTAGTGAGATGAAATAGATTTGCTTTATTGCTATGAGAAAATTCCCAAAAATTTTCTCCTGGAAATAAAGGCCTGAAGTAACTGATGGACTTGGTTTTGCACAAATGGCACTGTCAGTGACAACCACAGTACAGTTTGTGAAGGAATCTTACATCCCATCCACTGCAATAATTACAAGGTAAAAGGGGAGACAGCCTACAGTTAGCATATCAAAAAAGGCTGAATTTTTAGCTGATCTCCTTCTCAGAAATTAAAAGGAAATTAAGAAAAACCAAAATAAGGCTATCCAAGGATGATTATTCACACAGCTGTCTCAGGCAGGAGGGAAAACTAAGAGTAAAAACCAAAACACAACACACCATCAAAATGGGGCAGTGACAGGAATAATATAAACCATAACCAGACTACTCAGTGACATTATTTTAGGCTCATCTAAACCTAAATAAAGAAAACATATCTCAGTCCATTTTAAGAGCTAAGTCAGTTTCTAGCTACAACTGGATACTACAGCTTCACATACAAATAACCAGACTTCAGCATTAACACTGAAAAAGAGAAGCCAAATGCCATTCACTTCAGCCAGAACTAATGGAGACAAGCATCATGAAAGAAATACTCTCAAACAACTCTTTCAACATGCCAGAGTCCTGACCTTCAACATGATTTATTATTTCAGTGCTCAGCCTCTCCAGCAGAGACTGGCAGTCCTGTAATGGAGAGAGACTGCTCTGACCACCACTTTTTGAAGCTATGAATAAATGAGAACAAGGAAGAGACCTGTGACTCATTTTCACCTGTAAATAAATGAGGTGTGATGGCTCAGAGCCTTGAGAGGCTGGTCACTGCAGGCCTGAGCCAAAAGAATAATTTTTTTAAAAAAGTGACAAAACAAACTGCAGTTCTCAATCCACAAGTGACAGTGAATTATGGAACACAAGCAGTACAAATAATGAACCAAAAGAATTCTCACATGTTTCTATATCAATCTAAATAATTACACTCAATGTTAAGACAGTTGTCTGTACCTCACACTAAGAGGTCAAGTATATTTTGAAGTGGTGTGGTAACAAATTTTACTGTCCTACAAGACACTCTTACTCTTTTTTCAGCTCAAATAACACTCAGTTGCAGTGATGCTTTTCATTTGCTCTCTTAGTGGACTTTTGTCTTCTTCCTTTGTGCTTTGACTTTTATTGCCTCTATAAACTGTTCACCCTCATGCCCACACTTGCACACCAGTGACAAGCACTAGTGTAAGGTTCTCTGACACAACTTACTAGTTTGTGTCTCTGTACCAAAGGAAAAGAATATTTACTCCAAGACCATTTTCTTTGCAGCACACTCTAGAGCAAGATGCAGAACTGACTCAAGTGTGAAATGCCAAACATCCAGGGAGTTTGTTTCAATTACCAGCAATGCCAGAATGGGTGTGATTATGAGGGAAGATGTAACAGAGATAAATTTTCAGTGCTACCCTGTACTGCTTAAATAGCTCTGGTATTTTTCCAGATCCACAAAATTATCTATCTACAAGCAAAAAATGTGACTAAGACATATTTCAAGGCTGTGAAGCCAACTAAAGCAGTACCAAAAAAGCAAATCCAGTAATCTAAATGACAAAAACTGTTCCCATGTAGTAGTTTTCCATCAGTTAAAGTAGGACTCCAGTGATGTGTCAAACACACAAACATTTTTATCAGAAGAATTAAACATACTTTTTCCTCATAGTCTCAGACTTGGCCAGGAGGAGCTGCAGGCGATGAACCTGGGAAAAACAGATTCCATTAAGGAGCATCAGCAATGTCAGCTTCCACAGCAACACATCTGCTCATTAGGTGAAAATCAGAACAAGACTCTCTGGGTAGTGGCAGAGCTAATGGTGCCATCACTGAAGATCAGGCTACTGTTAAATTTGCTTCATCTCAACATTAAACTTATGGATGTACACTGGATTCTTTATTTGCCCTTTTTCATTAACACACTCAACTTATTGAATAAAACATTCTTCCAGTACACACAGCTGGAGCTGTGAGAATAACTATGAAAACCTGCTACCAATGACAGGTACAAGAAATTTATCTTAAACATTCCATTTGCACTTTGACTCAACAACTGCCCAGCTTTCTGTCCTGCACGCACCCTGAAGGATTTGCCACACATACCTCTTCATAGTAGGTTTCCATGGCTAACCTCACTTCTTCCAAACTACTGGTCTTCATGTCTGCCTGGGACTCACTGAAAATAGAATAATACAGAAAAAAGAACCCAGTCAGATCAGCAAAGACACTGCAAACTGGTGGGTCATAATTTTTTTGGTTTATAATTGCCAATATGTTCTTGGGAGTTTATGAAAATGTCTTAAGGAATAGAAGACAAATGAAAAATAACATGGATTTCCAATTCTCTCTATTAGCTCATCCAATACAAGCCTCTACCCCCTGCCCCCTCAAAGTCATACTTAATAGTGTTGTCTTTCTCCTTGCACTGCTCTTCAAGCTTGACAATCTTCTGCTTTAATCCAGTAACCACCTACAGAAAGAACAAAGAGCTCGTGAGTCCTTGAATAATCTGTCTCTTCACAGAAGGTCTATTCCTGACTGCCCTGAATTTATACATTGTACCCAGTCAGATATACTTATTTCTACATATTTCAGTCCTTAGTAAATCATACACATCTGCTACCCTGTGAAAAAGAGAACACTGATGAAATCAGATGCTTGATTTCATAATGAGTTTAACAATACGGACATACAGCCATAAAATAAAGCAACATTGCCAATTACCTTGCCAACATCAAATACTGCCTAATGAGACCCAAGACAATGACAAAGAAAGCTCCCCAAAATAATGTTAATTCTAGATTTTTGTTAGTTCTAGATCTTTGACTCCTTACCTGTTAACAGAGATACAGGTTATGTGACTCCCTAACCGATCATTCTTTCTGACCTAATTTTATTTTTTAGTAGTGTTTCACCTTAGCAAGAGGAAAAAGGACAATGAAAGCAGGAAGTGATGAAGACATTCTTACCCATCCATTATCAGTCTTCTTTTCTGACCAAGGTCGTGCCAGCTCAGAGCCCTGCAACAGAAAAAGCAAGTGACCAACTCTGCTACTTTATTCTACTGTTGGCTCTTCCCACAGAATTTTCCAACCTGCTCAACTCCACAGTCCAACTGAGATTCTGAACTCCCCATGCCCACAGCTTTCTATTAGCACATTTCTCCCAAGACATAGTTTTGCACACAGTGACAGCCACAAGAAATTCAGTAAGGTTCAAGTCTGACCACAACCACAAATGCTTCTTGTCAGGGCCTGACAAGGCTGCTCTTCTGCCTCCTGGTCAGGTCTCAGGACTGCAAGAGGTTAACTCCCTTCTACTCTCAGGCAAAATATTCAGAAAGTGGGCTCCTAATGAGACAGCATTTTTATTTTACCTTCAGAAATTAGAAGTATTTGTACTAAATGAACTTATCTGTAGTGCATGGCATCATCTTCCTTTGAACTGAGCTGGACTGCTGATTTGAGATGCAGACCAGACCAGAAATCCCTTTACATCACCTCTCATATTCCAGCTCATCACTCTTACAAACTCCCCCTCTTCTGCCCCACTTTTATCCCCCCAAGAAATCCCCACCCTGGAAGGATCCAGCAGTTGCTCAATCTGTTTGTCCTTTCTACTGTTCTCCTCTTCCAGGCGACGGAGCTTGGTCTTCATTCTGTCTCCCTCATTCTTCTGAGCTTGTATTGTCTAAAAGAGGGGAAAAGAATCACTTCAGAAATAGGAAAATGCAGAGTTTTCACATGGAAACACATTTTGATGTCAAAACCAATCCAATTATGATGGTAAAGATGACATGGAAGAAGAGGACAAAGCAGCCAAAACACAAAACCATCACATTGGACCAGGGCAGACACCAGGACAGCTTAGGGAGGAGACAGAGGGAAGATAAAAGGAGAAGGTCTTACAGAAAGGAAACCTTACACAAACAATCAACCACAGCCAAGGGATTTGTCTACAGGAAACCCCAGAGCTCAACAAGCCCAGTCCTCACCCTTCATACAGTTCACCAACCTCTACAGAAAACTCTAACCATATCCCCACAGTGAATTTATCTTAGACATAAGATTTAGTTTAACCCT
The DNA here is from genome assembly GCF_047830755.1 of Zonotrichia albicollis. Taxonomy (NCBI): domain Eukaryota; kingdom Metazoa; phylum Chordata; class Aves; order Passeriformes; family Passerellidae; genus Zonotrichia; species Zonotrichia albicollis. The sequence continues at coordinate 4,333,643 of NC_133834.1, read as the reverse complement.
ACATTACAAATGCAAAAAAACGTGGTGGATATCCCAAGTTGTAGAAACAAAAGTGTTCTGGATCATTAAGGCCAGGACAGGTACGGGATGGAGCAATCATGAGTTTTTCTGTAGTATCAGAGAAACTGTACCTTTTTCAGTTCTAAAATTTCATCATACATGTCTTCCTTCTCTTTGTAGTCAGGAGTTCCAGGAACGTAGCCTACAGAAAGGGGCATGTAAAATAAGTAGATCCAAAAGAGGTATTTTTAACCAACCAGAAACCTTGCAGATAAAGAGAAATATCTAGAACAGCACGAAAGTGGAAAGTAGGTTTTTCTCCTTTCCTCGAAGAAGAAAAATCAACAAGGAAATTAATTTTAGAAACAGAGGTGAAATGGAAGTGTTACTGTAGGAAACTTCTGCCAGATTTTGCAGCCAATTTTCTCCTAATTACTTCTCTGGTGCTATATTAAAATATCCACCTCAAGAAAGATACAAACTTCACAGATGACTGCAGTCTTCTCATCCCAATAAATCCATTATTTACAAAAGGTTTCTAAAAGATGTCTAGAATCCATTTTTCTATTTATGCTTAACATGCACAAATATACCATCCTGTAAAGTTGCCAGAAACTGTGAATCACCAGCACACGTATAGGTGTCATTTTAAATGGAAGTGGAATTTTAAAGTTTACAGTTCTCCTTTAAGAAAAGCAGAATAAAACTTTGAAAGTTTGCTCTTCTCATAAAACTCATTTGATTTTAATGTCACAACCACATGATAAAACACTTTCTAGAGAAGAAGTAAAAGGAGTCAATTACACAGAATTTCAGGCAAGCAGATGGTTTCTATCAATGGTTCCTAAACTATGTTTTGAAGTCACAATAAATTGTCTACAGCTGTCCCATTGAACCATATTATATTTGCAACGTTTTCAGCTGCAAATGCATGGCAATTTGCAAAAGTTTTGAAAGCTAATAGTGATTCATTGCTCAAAAAAATTGGAAATCCCTGCCTCAACCAATTTAGGAATCTCAAAAAGTATCTCACGGATCATATTTTCACACATGTATTTCAGTAAACTAAATTGGCTCTTGCTTTTCTTAAGTAATGTGTGTTTTTAGAGGGGGGAAAAAAATAATTCACTTTTATCTACCACACCATTATAGGGCTTACCATTACTGGAAGAACGAGCATGTTTTGGCTTTTTCATTCCTAGAGCTTCCTTCAAATACTCTGGAGTGCTACTGGAAACATTTGCTCGCACATGCCCCATGTCAGCATCTGATTTCAGAGCATGGCTCATTCCTGCCAAGAGAAATGGAACAAAAATGCAAAAATCAGGGATAATTGTGGATTAAATTTGTGGAATTATTCTGAACAAATGCAACATGGAAAGCTCCAGATGCTGTTAATTATTCCCTCTATAAATGCCAACGCTCAAGATCAGATAATTCCAACCACCCAAATAAATAACAGTGAAATTAACTCCTATGTAACCTTTAATCAAAAACATATTTTTAAATAGTTTATATGTTAAGCTGTCCTTAATTATGAATTTTATCCATAAATGCAAACAACATTTCTATACTAATACCTTGTTTCAGAATTCCCAGCCACATCTGCCTTGGGTTTTCAACAGTTGCATTCTCAAAACAAGCACTGCCTGTTCCCTGCAGAGATCTCCAAGCTGCAGCTTTTCTAGGATACAGTTGTGTGCTGGAGCTGTAGGGAGACTCTGCAGCAAAAGAAAATATCTCAGTGCTGCCTTCAAAAGCTCAAGGTTACTAAAATTCTTGTTGTCTTGTTCTTCAAAGTTTCCAGACTCAATCCTGTTACTTGTAAAAATAGAATTTAACAGCATATTCCAGACTGGCTTATACAGAGCAATGGGACAGTCATATAAAAAACCCACAAAGTCAAAAAAATTCCACTATAAATAAAAAAATACAATTCCAAAAAATGAGGAGGCTTAGAAAAAGCAGAGTGACAGAAGTATGACTCAATACATGTGGAAATATTTATGTTTGGATAAGCATCCTTAAGATATCTGAATATCTAAATGTTGTTATTAACAACACTTTAGGGTAACATTCACTAGAAGCCAATGAAGTAAGGTAAATGGAAAATTATAGCAAAAAAACATAAACCCCAGAAAAAAAAAAAGACAAACCCGATACTAGAACTGCAGTTCTAATAATAATAACAACATTGTACTGTGAAAAACACCAAAACAGCCCATCACAACAAATGAAACAGAGAACCACTAAATCCACACCCAGAGATCTATGACTGGATGGTAGAGAGCTCCAGTAATTCCAGAGTGTCTCTGCACAACAGGTATCAGCATTTCTCCAAAAAGACAAGGAGAAAAACAAATTCAGAATGGTTGCCATCAGAAGACATAACATGAGAAAAAAAGTAAATTATGCTGGAGAACCAAGAATTACAACCAACCCATAAATGTCAATATTTTAGTCTATACAAGCTGGACTTCACAGGTTACAGAACAGATCTCAAATAGGTGCACACAGCAGTGAATAATTCTGAAGAGAATAACAAGATCTTATTTCAGATAAAGCTCCCAGTTCCTGTATCCCACAAACATATCCAGTTTTGCAATTGCAGAATAAAAAGTTTTGGAACACTTACTTGGTGACTTTGGAGGTTTGTGAAAAATCTTCTTCTTTAACTTCTGAAAGAGAAATGGATTTTTTTTCCTGTATTGCAAATACTCCGCTCTTAAGATATCATAACATAATCTCAAATTCAATCTCCCATTTGTAGAAAGATCTTTTGTTCTAATAAGACAAAACCTTTGCTACAGAGAAGAAAGATAGTAGCATTAAGCAGATGCAGATTTGGGCACAGCAATGGTGACCAGAATTAAGGTGGTGCCAAGTGAAGTCTGATTATACAGATTAACTGTCAATTCTTGCTCAGAACAAGAGACCTCTCCCATCAATATTAAATATGAGTAGCAGAAAATTCAAAATGTCCCAAGTAGAGGCTGATCTGCAGAACCCTTTAGCTAAAGGAGCTATTCAATCCCATTAAAACCCTCTAAAAGGATTACTTAAGCCCACAACTTGATAGAGCAGCAAAATAAAGGCAAACATCATTTGCAGCCCCAGTGCTGAGGATCTGGAAGGCAGAATTACATCTGAAATGAGAGATCTGTGACTCAAGCCCATTGCAGTCCCACTGCTCACTCTCCTTCTGAGGGGTGCTTGGTGAGCAGGAGGCTGCACACAGATGAGCAGGAGCTCCAGAGGGGTTTTGGGGCATCAATCCAAACTCACCAGGGTTGTTTCTGACTGGCAGGTCACCACAGACAGGCTGTCACCTCCCTGCAACACAGACAGGACATTTGCTACTGAACAACTGCTTGTAACACACATCCAGAAAATTTGTACAGTTAACAAAGCTGGAGAGCAATACAAGTGACCAAAGGCTCTGTTTCTCTTCCATTGCATTGCTAAAATGTCAATTGTTTAAGACAAAAATAAGCCATTTATCATAAACACTAAAGCCACTGAAGGATGGTGGGGTTCTTGTTGCAAAAGCCAGCACCATTTGCTCCATACAAATAGTTCTGGGATATTGTGAAAGTCACTTCAGCAATGAACCATCACAGAATGCTTTGGGTTGGAAGGGACCTTAAAGATCACCCAGGTTCAACCCCTGTGCCAGGAGCAGGGACACTTTGAGGGCACCTGAGTCACAGAGACCTGGCACTGCAGTGCACAGCATGGCACCAGCTGAACCCTCATGGCTCTGCACGAATTTCTCCACCATTTCAGCTGCAACTCACTCAGCTCTTCCCTTCATCCCTCACCTGTGCTACCCCTGCTATGCTATGGGATTGTTCAGCTCCTGTATTGAAATGGAGAAGTGCTCAGGCCAAGGGAAGAAATCTCAAATGCAAGGAGGATGCCAAGTTTCCCTCCCTCTAAAATGCAAGCATATCCACAGCTGAAGGAAAATTTCCACTTAGCTTCCAAATTATCTGGATGCTGCCCTCACAGAAAGACCTTTCCCACTTGTTGCTGCCTCTGAGGCACTCAGCACCAACCTTTGGACAGATCTGATCTGTGCCTGCAGGAGGCAGGGGAGGGGATGAAGTATTTTTGGAAACCCTGGCTGGCAGAAGAGGAGCAAGGATTGACAACAGAGCAGGTTAAGGAGCCTGCCATGCTGGCTGAGAGCAGTGAGGGATGTGTCCTCACACACCAGCCCATACAGTTTTTCATTTCCTGAGGCAATGCTACTTGCAGCACACTGATTAATTTTGTTATTTTAAGGCGTCTCGTTCTGAAATATCTCTGCCTCGCTGCAGCTATCACGTTTGGAATCAGACAATGTGGAGAGTGCCCAGCTTTGATAAATGGTAACAACAAAACTTGGCCAGGATACAAACATGCAGTAACAGCCCCAGCACTGCTGCTTGGTAACTTTCAGAGCCCCTTTGCTCCTGCAAAACTGCCCCAACCTGCAGCAGGCAGCAACAGAGCCTGGGGGCTCCAGAGGGGCTCAGAACCTCCAGCTGGCTGCTGAGGGGGTGGGAGACAAACACCAGCACAGAATCACAGAATTATCTACGTTGGAAAAGCCCTCCAAGATCATCGACTCCACCCTGTGACCCAACACACCTCCCCAACCAGACCATGGCACTGAGTGCCACGTCCAGCGCTCCTTTAAACACCTCCAGGGACGGCAAACCCATCACCTCCCCGGGCAGCCCATTCCGATATCTAGTCACTCTTTCTGTGAAGGAATTCTCCCTAACGTCCAGCCTAAACCTTCCGTAGCACAGCTTAAGACTTTGTCACCCCTGTGCCGTGCTGCCGGGCACTCGGGGACACACAGGCACAGTCCAGAGTCCCGCGGGCTGAAGAAGGCAGGATCCATCCCACTCCCCTCCGAGCCAGCCCGGCGAGCCCGGGGATGCTCCAGGGTTCTGCTCCGGCCTCGCGGGAGCGTTCCCTGAGCCGAGCCCGGGCCGAAGCAGGCCTAGACAGACCCGGGGCCTTCTCCTCCTCCCCGCCGCTCACTCCTTACCAGCTCCCCCTCCGCGGCCGCCTCGCCGGCGCCCCGCGCCATGCTGGGAGAGCAGAGGGAAGGCCTCACGGGGCGGCGGGGCCGCGGGGCCCCCTTCGGGCCGTGGCTGCCGGCTCGGGGCTGGGGGCAGCCATCGCCCCCCGGCGGCACTTCCGGGTCGCGGTAACCATGGCAACCCTCAGCGGCCCGGGGTGGAGACGCATGCGTAGAGCAGGGGCGCGCCTGCAGGCAGGGCCGTGGGAGGGCTCGGCCCGACCGCGGAGCGCGGGTGACACCAAGCGGCCCCGCAGGGAGCGAAACCGCGGCGGGCGGCGGAGCGGCCTCTGCGGGGGCTCCGCTCCACTTGCGGGCCAGGAGTTTTTGCCCGAGAGCGCCGGGATAACTCGAGGCAGGGCGCAACTCCATCCCGCGCACCGCCGGTACCGTCCCGCAGCCACCGCCTGACCCTGGAGCGCGCCCGGGTCACGCCCCCTGACCGGCCACTGGCCACGCCCCCGCTACGCTGGCCACGCCCCCTTTGCGACACTCGCGGTGCGGCCGTGCTGGCCCGGCTCGGTTCGGTTCGGTCCCGGCCATGTGCGACCCCCAGTCCCGCTTCGTGGCCCGGGCCCGCCGCCGCTTCGCCATGACCCGCGAGTGCGCCGTGCTGCTGCCCGGGGTCTGCGCCGCCCTGGCCGATCCGCGGCAGCCCGGTCTCGACGACACCTGCCTGGAGAAACTGCTGGACTGGTTCCGCAGCCTGACATGGTTCGGTGAGCGCCGGGGGCCGGTCCGAGGGGAGCGGAGATCCATCACGGGATCGCAGAGTAGTTCGGGTTGGAAGGGAACTCCGAAGATCATGCAGTGCAGCCCCACTGCACTGTCAAGGGTCACTTGGAGCAGGTGGCACGGGAACAGGGGTCCAGGTGGGGTTGGAATGCCTGCTCTGCTGTTTGAGGTGCTGTGACACCCAAAAACGCTGTGGGTGCCCCCAAACTCATAACTTCTAGCAGCTGGCAGGGCTTAATACAAATTTTGTATTTTAATACAAAAACCCAGAAGGCTTCATTCAGGGAAGAGATGTGTACTGGTGTATAAAGCAGTCTGATGGAACTGATACACATAAGCTGTCCTTTAGCACCTGCAAACAAAGCAGTTTTGCTTTTGAACCGCTCAGCTCAGGGAACCGCTTTAGTGAGGCAGGGCAGTCCTGGCAGTGGGACTCTGGAAGCTCTGCAGAGCTCAGTCCTGGCAGTGAACTGATGTTTTCTGCTCTCCTGGGCAGACCCCACTGTGGAGCTGGTGCAGGACAACCCGTGTCTGACAGAGCTCCTCAGCTCTGTGCTGGCCCTGCCCGATGCCAGCCCCGGCATCCTGTCCTTCACCCTGCAGCTGGCCGGGATCCTCGCCTCGTCCGAAAGCCGCTTCCAGCACCTGCAGGTGAGTCAGCCACCCAGGTACCTGCTGCTGTGTCTGTCTGCTCCTCCTCTATGCACAGTCCCTAAAAACGTGCACGTTCTGCTTAGTAATTGAATGGCAGCAAAAGTGATTCAACAGCAAAGACCTACCATCACCATTCCTGTTCAATTCTTGTGTACAGCTGCTTCTCACTTCTGTCTCACCACAGCAGGACTGTGAATGCTGATGGGTGATGCTTCCCATTTTTAGTTGAAAAGAGTGTATGGGGTAACCCAACTCTGGGTTGGACTCTATGAAGATCTCTGCCAACCTAGTCATTCTGTGAACACTTCACAGCAGTCACTGCACAGTACTGTATCCCAGGACAGATTCTGCAGATTCAAACTGCACTAACTGATGTCATTTTCCCTTCCTGGTAGGTTGACAGGAAGTTTTTGATTCCCTACAAAAACAAGCGAGCTTTTTAAAGCAGTGCTTTCTGCACCAGGATGCATTTTAGTACAAAACCCAAAAAGCTTCATTCAGGGAAGAGATGTGTACAGGTGTACAAAGCAGTCTGATGGAACTGATGTACATGAGTTGTCCCTTAGCACCTGCAAATGAAGCAGTTTTGGTTTTGAACACCCTGATTTGTCCATATGTTACCTTCGAGCCTGAGATTCTGAACACTGCCCGTTTTATGATACTTGTAGCAAGAGCAGGTTTCACCACAGCGCTGATACTCTTGACTGGCACAGAGCAGCCCCTTTTCTCCCTGTTCACTCTGTTTTCTGCCCTGCCCCAGCAGGAGAAGCTGCTGGGGAGGCTCTTTGGCCCGGAGGGGCCGCGGGGCGGCGCGGCGTGGGAGGACGCGTCGGTGCGCAGCGCCTGGCTGAAGGGTGTGCACAGCATGCTGCACCACCTGCCTGCCCTGCACTGCCTCTGCTCCACGGGTGAGTGCTGCTGGGGCTGCCAGCTCCCCTCCCTGCTGTGCCCCTTGCAGGGCAGGATGGCTGTCTTGGTTTATTTAAAGTTAAAGTGAACCATTTGTCAAAAAAACTGAGTCATTGGAAGATGTTGGTTAAGTTAGCTAAGCAGTAAGTTAACTTTTGTTACGTTAGTTATGCATTTGGTTTTTTACTCCAAACACTGATGGTGGTGCTCTGGCTGAAGGGTGTGCACAGGATGCTGCACCACCTGCCTGCCCTGCAGTGCCTCTGCTCCACGGGTGAGTGCTGCTGGGGCTGCCACCTCCCCACCCTGCCGGGCCCCTGCCATCCCAGCCTCTTGCTCTGGTGTCAAACGAGCAAGATGGGTGTCTTGGTTTATTTAAGGTTAAAGTAAGCCATTTGACAAAATACAAAGTCATTGAAAGATGTTGGTTAAGTTAGCTAAGCATTAAGTCAACGTTTGTTAAGTTAGTTATGCATTTGGTTTTTTCCTCCAAGCACTGAAGGTGGTGCTCTTTTTAGAGGGGAAGGAATCTTTTAAAATTAAGATCTCTTATAAAATTAAGAGCCCTTATAGAATTAAGAGCTATCTGTATTCTTATTTGTAACTCCTACTAAAGGGTACATTTCAGCATGATTTTAGTGCAGAAAAACTCAGCAGAGGCTCATTTGATTTCCAATCCTGTTGTTGTGAAGGTATGTAAATTATGCTGTTAGCACCAACTTTAGATACCATGTACAGAGGGGTCTAAAAGACTGGATTGGTATTAAAGTGCAGCACATGCTGCTGTCCCTGTGGTGGAAAAGTGGTGCTGATACTGCTGTTCATGTTTTTCCTACTGGTTATGTCCAGAGGTGGTACAGGCTCTGTCCATAAATACACCTTAAGTGTGCTGTCAACTCTCCTAATGTTACTGATGCTATATTGAAGTCTGATCCTGAGTTATTAAACCCGTGAGGATCTGAAAACAATTTTATTTTCTTCTGTTTGCTTGTTCTTAAGGACTGGCTGACTTTGAGTAGAGAGTACAAAAAAAAGTGTAAGAAAACCCCATCACCACCATTTAAAGCTTTGTGGTACCTCAATTAGAGTCATAACTGGTTGTTTGCTGCTCCAGTGACTTGTTTTGTTTTCCCACAGGAGGCATGGATGTGATCTTCGCTCTGCAAGGGGATCCCAGCCTGTTTGTGGCTTCAGCTGCCAGCCAGCTCCTGGTGCACTTGCTCACCTTCTCCCTGGAGTCTGAAACATCCAAAGCTCTCAGTGCCAAGGACTGTGACTGGCCAGGCTGTGCCCAGATGATTGTAGAGCACATCAAAGAGTCCCTTCAGTCCAGCTCTGCCCCTCACGTTGAGCAGTCCCTGAAGCTGCTGAGCAGTTTGTTTGGCAGTTGTTTTGGCAGTTGCTATGCTGCATGGACTGAAGTCCTTTGGTTGGACATAGCAAAGCAAATAGAATCCTTTCTGCTGGAGGAGACTGTTCAAGCCCAGCCCCTGCTGGCCAATCTTCTGCTGAACGTGGCACGGTAAAGATCTTGTGGCACCTTGGCGCCCCTGCTGAGACAGATCTGTTTGCCACCCTGGGGTGGGTTACACTTACACTTCTCTCTTCTCAGATCTCCTGCATTTTGTGGCACTGAAGGCAGCTTTTGGGCATTGGTAACTTCTGCTCTGGAACACTTAACCCCAGTACAAGCAGGTCCTCTGGCAGTGGGACTTCTGAAGCTCTGCAAATGGTAGGACTTAAAGCAATGAAATTTCTGCACTGTGCAGGTGTTTCTGCTCCATATTTCCCCTTTAGGCAGTGAAAAAGCAGCAGGAAGTCATCAGATGAATACAGCACGTACAGATACTGATTTACAAGCTAAATAACACTTTTGTTCTAAACTAGAAGGACACTTTTGTTAACAAGATATTCCTCTCTCCCAGCCTCCTTACACAAGATCCCACTCTGTATTTGCATAGCTTGACAAAGCTACTTCTAAATTCCAGAGCCATTTCTCCTCTGCTTTCATTTAGCATTGGAAGCAGGCTCAGATTGTGATACAGCTTTTGTTGCTCTGTCATTGCTGGCTTGTTTAAAAGTCTGCATGAAAATCATTATCCTGCTCAGCATTTGGGGGCAAGTGTTTGGGAAGGGATTGAAGTTTACTTGTGTTGGTAACTGCTGTTTCCTCCTTGAAGCCCACAAGATGTCAGGATTCAGGCACTGACTGTTCTGCTTCAGCCAATGGACTGTATTTTGAGAGCAGCCTCCCAGCCTCTGGAATGTGCAGGTACAGTTGTGACAGAAAAGTTAAAGGCCATTCTGCTTGCCAGTATTTTAAGTGCATGGTGCAGCCAAAACTGGAGGAAAAAGAGTAGGAGAAGTCAAGGACAGTAGCAGTGTTTGTGATAAATCCTACTGCCAGTTGCATTTGAAGGCATGTTCATACTACATCAGCTGAATATCTTGGTTAGCTTTAAAAATCACAGTCTTTTCTATTAATTGATGACCTGAGCTCTTCCCTTCTTTGGTCCTCTAGGTTTGCTGGATGAGTCTGTCAGTGATCCTGCCACTGTTGAAAGTCTTCTGTCCTCCAAAACATCCTGTGCTGGTCTGCTGTGTCAGACCCTCACCCACCTGGAGAAGCTGCTGTCTCTGGTAACATTCAGAGAGGGAAAAAAAGAACCTGGGAGTCAAAGTGGTCCTTGAAATTCAGTGTTAAGATGGTTGCAAATTTTTTCAGTAGAGCATAACAGAATGTGGAGAGGAGTTGGCAATGGGGGTTTCTATATTTTAAGGAAATTTAGCACAGTAGGCTCTAAACAGGAGAAGAGAGATACTGAGACTCTTAAAGAGGGGCTGCACTTAAGTTTTAAATTTGTCCTGATGAGCTTTGTTACCATACCTTACTTGTATTGCAATTATCGATCCTAAGAAACACAAATTGGGCTGCTTTCCCAAGCAGTCAAAAGAATCTCCTTCCATCTGTGCAGCAGTTCTTGGAAAAGAAGAAGATCATTTATTTGTAGTTATTGACATTGTGGTACCTTAAGAACCCACTAGAAGTTCAATTTTTGCTGCCTTCTGACCTAAAACTGCTCTGTATTAAGACTGTTGCTGAAAACTCTTTTCTTCTCTTTTCTTTCTCACCCATTAGAAACATTTAAGAGTGGATTTACCCTGTGTGTCTTTGCTGCACTCTCTCATGACAATATTACAATTCTGCAATGGCTTCCTGAGCCCAACTTCTCCTCTGGGAAGCACAATCAGCCGGAATCTGATCAACTGCTTCAGAGTGCAAAAGTCAGCCCTTGATGTCCTTGCAGCGCTCTCAGAGAAAAAAGGTGAGTTCATGTTTGCTTTCTTACCCAAAACAGTTGTACAATTCTGTGTCTTTGTGTATTTCAGCAAGGATTTGGCTGCTCCATCTCTCAGTATTGGCCCTTTGGGTTTGTTTTCTCTGTTTCAGAGTGTGACACTCTCATAGGAAATCTATTTGATGTCCTTCTGGCATATCTGCAGAGTCCAAACACCAGCCCTACTGTGAGTACAGAACTAGGGAGAGATCCAGGTCTATCAGTGTGCCCCAGTGGGGTGTAATTCCCATGAAGGGTCTGACTGCAGGTGTTTCTTAGCACACTTTGTATTAGAATATGTAGGACACTTGTCTTGTCCTGGGTGGCTTGCAGAAAATATCTAAAATTGTAATGAGCAAGTAACTGACCAGTCCATTGAGAGTTCTTGAGAAGACAGGAGCCATCCTGTCTAAGAGTAGCACTGACATAATCAGCTTGACATGGTCATGAAGTATTGAATTCTATTTATTAAGAGGATTTGGTTTTTTTGCTTTGTTTTGTTTGAATGACTCTGATGGCAACTGCAAACCCAAAGCTGGAGGAATAGAACTTTGTAATGCTAAGCTGAACACGGGGATTTTCTAGATGTTTGTTAGAAATTGTGTTTAAGCACCATTTTTTGTGGTTGGCTTCTTAGTAAGGAGGTATATTCTGGTAATTTATCTGTAAGTTTGAGGCTAAAATTAATTTTACCTTTAAAGCCATAAAGGTAGCACTGCCTCCTCCTGTAGTAAAGTCAGTCTACTTTACATTGCTTCAGGTTCTAAAGAAAACCTTTCAAGCTACATCCAAGTGGTTGGTGCACTTGCAGGAACTGTCCTCCTCCAACAGCCAGGGGCCACAAACTGAGAAGATTTTGGAAGGTAACAAAGCTGTTCCAGCTGGAACAAACAGCAGCTAGTGGCACACATGAAATCTGCTCCTGCCTACCCTTCCTGCTCAAAGCCCTGGATTCACTTGTTCACAATTATGTTGAATTTGAGCTGCCCTAATAGTGCTTTGCAGAGCTCTGGAAAAAGCACCCAGCAGCAAAAGGGACTGCATGAGATGAAATGGTGTAAGGGTTGTACAGTGAGTGTTTCAGTAAGGCTTGTTGCCTTTCATGTCGATTCAGGTTTGTCACTTGCCTTTTACAGATGTGCTGGTGGTGCTGCAGAAACGTTTGTGCAGTCCTTGCTGGGGAGTCAGAGATTCTTCCCTGGAGTTCCTCACTTCCATGGTTAAGTGCTTGAAAGGTAGGTGCAAAGATTTACCAGTTCAGATTTGAGGAGTATTTCCTTTAGTGGTGTGAAAGTCAGGCTGGTGAAACATTTTCTGACCTGTAACTGGAGGGCTGAGAAATGAAAAAACTGTCAAGATTTTTACTCATAGATCGTGATCAAAATCTGACAAAAATAGTAATAAACTTACCCTGCTTTTTCTGTTGAACTCAGATTGCTGTACCTGCCTTAATGGCAGTTTTGATGAGTTAAACTGAGGTGTTGAGACATGACTGTCAAGGCAGGTGACAGTGCTTAATGGCAGAGAATATTTCAGTTTGCTCTGCACTGGAGTCTGGTTTCTTTTAACAGACTGGGGGCTGGCCTTTAGGAGGCTAAAAGCCTAGACCTGCTTTATATGCTTGGGATTAATTACTGATTTTCTGCTTTATTTATAGCCAGGCCTTGCAGCAGGTAGCACTGAGGCAAAGCTGATTTTCCTACAGCAGCTCTGCAATGTTGGAAGGGAGGGGAATGTTATCAACTGCTGTTGTCCCCAGCTCACAAAGGAAATATCCAACATGCTCAGCTGCATTAGCACTTTACCCTGCAGCCCCTCTCAGTGCTGCAGTTACTTTGTTTTCTCTGCCATATGCCTGACAACAGGAAAGGAAGACTGTTTTTCCTCATTTAAACAAAGGCATAAATTTGATGAGGCTGGAACCATGTCCCCACTTGCCTGCAGAAAGTTTTTTCTTGCTGTTAAAACAACTCTAAGTGCAATTTTCCAAGTTCCAGTGTCTGTCAGGGCTTGACTAAAAGCTGCTGGGAGAGGGGGAGCCTTACACAGAACATCTGCCTGGTCCTGCAGCAGCTCCTGTCCCTGGCAGCTGTCCCTGCAGGCAGCGGCCATCCTTGTGCAAGGCAAAGGGCTGTTTGCATTGGAAACAGCTTCATGCTCAGTGGGAGTAAAATCCCACTTCACTGGATTGCTGTCTTGTTTACAGACCAGAAGGAGTTCAGGCAGTGTCTCCTGTCCTCTGAGGTGCTGAGGCTGACAGAAAACCTGCTGGAGGACCCAGAGAGCTACGTGCGAGCGAGCGCCGTGACTGCCGTGGGACACCTGGCCCCCATTGCTTGCTTTGCTCCAGACTCACCTGTCACAGGCAGTCAGTATAACAGAGAGGTAGGGCAACCTTTTCTGCATGAGCAATTCCCATCAGTTTACTGCTGTACTGCTTATAATTTTCTTCCCAAGTTATCTGCTGATGCAGGCAGGTTGCACAGCCAGTAATGAGAGGATTTTTCACCTCTGCTGGTTTTGTTTCTTTGCATGCTCCTCCCCTCACTTTGCTTTCTCTTTTGTCTTTTTGCATCCAGAGCATCCTAGCAAAGCTTCAGGAAATCTTGTCAACAGACTCAGAGGGCTTTCCTAGGAGGGCTGTGATCAGCATCTTCACCAAGTGGCTGAGGGAAGGCTGCACAGGTCAGCTGGAAGATACAGAGCTCTTTGTCTCTAGAGTCATCCAGACTGTGGAGCATGACTTAGACTGGGAAGTCAGACTCGGTGGTTTGGAGCTGGTGGAAGTTTTCTGTAGCCAGACCATTTGCCAGCTCTCCCAGTGTCCCTATGCTCCTGTCACCTCTGCAGTCCCCAGTTCCACCCCTCAGAAGGAGCTGCTGCAGGTGTTCTGTCGAGCAAAGCTGTTTGGGTTTTTGTTTGGCTCTTTGTGTGACTGTGACAAACCCGTGGGGCAGAGAGCCTGTGATGTGCTGGTTGGCCTGAGAGGCCATTTCTACCCTGTGAGTACTTTGGAGAATCCACAGGAGATTGAAGATTCACCTGCAGGACGTGGCATTGCCTGGCTACAGAGGACACTGAGACAGGGTTCTCTGGCTCAGAACTTCCCCATGGATGGTGATGTTGGGGTGGATTTCCAAGATCCAGAGAGCATGATGTTAGCTTTGGGTGCAATAGACTTGCTGGAGCTGCATGATGAGCTAAATAAAAGTAGTGACCATGTGGAGGAAAGCCCTCAGTCCCTCTTACAGGACATCCTTGCTGCTGTGGGGACCATAGAGGATAATGAAGTTGACTGTTATTGAACACAGCTCTGAAGGAGCAGTGCTCAAGCAGTTTTCTTCTGGAGGAGAAGGATGGTTTTGTTATCTGTTAAATAGTATGGAAAATCTTTGCTTTAATACTGATGAATATTTTTTTGTTAAGTGTCATTTCTAATAAACTGTTGTTTTTTTTTTCAAAGTAAAAACATTAAGAATGGTATTTGTTCTTTTTTTTTAAGTTGTCGTTTAGGAAAGCACCAGACCATGCCTACATAAGGAAGCATTTAAAAAAACCAAAAGAGTGACTGAAAACAAACTGTTGCAGGCTCCTTTTAGAGCCAGAGTAGCTACAACTGATGGAGACTGGTTTAAGGGACACTTGTTTTGACCTTTCAGTATTTATTCTATAAACAGAGCTCTCAGCTTCCCTTGTGCATTTTGAGGTCTAGAGCAAAAAGTGGCATTTAAGGAGTCAGAAGCTGATCATCCTTGGCATTACAAATTTTCTCTTGTAGATCACAGACTTGTTTGATCTCAGCAGTGACACCAACAAGCTGACTTTGGTTTTAATTGAAGCCAGAAGCAAGTCCATTTTGCTGATTCTTTTTTCAGATGCTCCTATTTTTCATTCCTAAAGTACTCAGTTTCCAACTTTTTGAGAGAAACTTACCCTTAAAGATTTTTCAAGATAAATTCAATCTGTTATTAGCTTTGGTAACAACTAGAAACCAGCAGACATAGTGTGAATGGCAACATTATTTTCTGAGAAAAAAATGCCAGTTTTTTAAAAACTTGGGGAAGACTGCAGTTGGCAACTTGCCCCAGTATCTTGCCATGTACTAAGAAGCTCTCAACCTAGAAGAACCCAAAGCAAACAGTACCTTTAGCAGATCAAACCATGGTGGGTTCTTTTCCAGCACTGTGTTACTGAGCATCCTTCATCCTCCTGCAGCTGTGGAGAGGCAGAACATGACACTGATTTTGGGGCTGCAGCATCTGGAGCAGTGAAAGGACTGCACAAATCTCCTCCCTGCAGCAGGACAATGGACTGAGGTGTGGTGTGGATCTCTGGCTGCTGAGGCTGAAGGTTTACTCTGTGCCTTTTGAGGAAAGGAGCACACTTGCCTCTTGCTCTGTGCAGTTTTATGTGTGACAGAGCCCTTGGGTTTTGCACCAGCAGCTGTTTTTAGGAGAGAATAGCTCTGCTTCTGACACACAATTCCGCCTGAGCTGGGTCTACACCTGGCAAAAGACAGAAGATAGTAAAATTCAGGCCTTTTCCTGTCACTGCATTCATCTCAGTAGTGGAAGGGGTCAGTGAGAGAGCAGGGATGTGCTTTCAGAGGTGTGGAGTGTTTGTGGAGTTGCAGCAGCCCTGTCTAGTGAAGGCACTGCAGTTCCAAAAGCAGCACTCTGTGTTGACAGTAGGTCAGCTGTGCTCCAGGAGAGGAGGCAGCAGCTTGCTGGGTGAGCCCTCCCTCCTGCTCAGCAATTCTTGTCATTTCAGGACTCTGCAGTTTAGGAGACTCCAAGGAGTTACTCAGATAGCAGCAAATTGAAAAAGTGAGTTGTTACAGAAGGAAAACTCACTGCTTATTACCAAGGTCTCTCAACTCCCAGACCTATTAATTTTTCATGGAATCCTTTTTCTTGTTAATAAGCTGGGGTGAGGGTGACATGATGTTTGTAGCATTTGCCTAATTGCAGTCCAAAATTGTGTTTAAACACTTGTACACTAAAAACCAAATGTACAACAAGCTGGGGGGGGGCTCCTTACATTTAGAAGGGGTGTTAAGGACTTGATTTCTCTTTCATTAAAAACAGGTCTCCACTTCCAGCAGCTCTGTGGCAGTGTATTTCTGTCTGTCTGAGCTCCCTGCTTTGCCTTTTGTTTTCTCTGCTGCTCCAGTGACAGAGGAGTGCCACAAGGTGCTGGCACTGCCATGCTGCCCCTGAGAGCTGGGAGGAACAGGAAGGGTCAAAAACATCTGGGCAGAGTGTGGAAAAAATTCCAGGGCTAAAAAGATTAAGGGAGATGAAAACAAGCTAAAAATACCACAATTCTTTCTACAGAAAAGAATGGGGTGGGATTTTTGAGCTGGAAATTTAGCTACCAAATTTATGAACACACACACCAGCAGCTACTGATGTGGATCATCCCTCCTGCTGGGATACCTCTCTAGGATGCCCATCTTCACACACTTGAGGACTCATACAAGCCCTACCCCACTTGCTTACACCCACAACTTATTTTAAACCCGCTTCTTACCTACCCAGGGTGTTTTTGCACCTCCACAAGATCCTTATCCCAGCCCCAGAGCCTCCTGCTGGGTTAAGAATATTTGATGTGTAAATATTTGAATATTTAGGGATAATCCTAAAAAAAAACTCTGTGCCAAGTCCTGCCAAGGAGCTGTGGTCATGCTGCACATGGGGGAAGGTTTGGCTCCCAAGGAGAACAGCCCTGAGCAGCTCTGGCTGCCCCAGGTGCATCCTGAGCATTCACTTCAGCCTGTGCCTTTGTTATTTAACCACTTCACAGCCCAACAACAGTTGTCCCTCCAGAAAGCACCCTCAGCTCACTCTGTCACACAGCACAGAGAAGGAGGGGCTGTCTGGCCTGCTCCTATGGACATTTTGGGATGGATTTCTCTGGAAACTCCAACATTCATCCCATCAGAGCTGGAGCTGTGTTTGGTTCAGGCACCACTGGGAGTTTTCCCAACACCCACAGTGCCGATTGTGCCAGGGGCCGTGGCCACTCATGAGCCTCAGTGCAAGAGGACAGGAGGCTCAGGACCGTCCTTTGTTTTTAAACAAAATAGCTGGCAGAAGAAATGCAGGTGGCATTGACAAAAAATATCACCGTTTTAAAAAGTTGTGTCTCTGGTGGCTGGTGCTGTGAAAGAAGAAAATTTCAAAGTTCATTTCAGCTCTTTATCTGCACAGGGGCAATGCTAAGTTGTGTTCTCTGATCTGTACACAGGTAGGAAATTCCTAGTGTTGCTTTCAACTCATTTCAACAAAGCTCTGAAGAGAGGATTTATCCTTTAACTGCTCAGACTCAGACACCAGAGAGAATAAGCATCTTTGGCTCAGCCCTGCACCAGCAATGGCTTATTGAAAGCTGCCAAAGAATTGGCTGTTAATTTTCTGGTTTAATACACTAGACATTTACAATACAAAGAATATTCTTTGCCTAATTACACTAATTGCACAACTTAGTCAAAAATGGGCCATAAATGTCTAGGGCTGTTGCTTCAGCTTAGATATACGTGATGTGTGATTACAGATCAATTTGTGCACATCTATGCAATTCCTTCTCCCCTTCTCTGATAAAATCTGCTCTACCTTTCAATACATTTTCATCAAGGCTTCCAAAAACCAGCGTGCATTAGAGAGGAACTCCTCAAAAAGCTTCACTGCAGAAGATATCAGCAATTTACAATGGAAATAGATACCAGCAGCAGCTGCTCTGTGGTCTGTGTCATTTCCCCTCAGAGCTGTGGGTTTTTTCTTCTGCTGAGAAAGAAAGCAGCCCTTGAGCAGGGCCAGAGCTTGGGCTGTGTGAGCCCTGCTGCTCCAGGGGCAGAACAGCTCCTGCCTTTAACCTCGGAGCAGCACACACAGAAATGGGGATTGGAGGAGCTCTGTGTTCTTCCGGACAAGGCAGAGGAGAGCTGAGGATGTGCAGCTGTGAGGAAACACATCCTGGGGCTCTCCTGAATCCCTCCAAGGGAAGGGGGATGAGCAGCCCTCACCAAGGGTCCCTGCAGAGCTACAGGTGCAGATACAAAACAATTTCAGTTAAAGAAAAATTAAATTTAAGAAAGCAGTGTTTCTATCTGTGGTACCAATGCTCACTCTCTGCTCAGAGCACACCACTGAAAGTGTTTATTTACACAATAATGAACATATAACAGGGCTCCCTTCACACCTCTGCCTCCAAAACAAGCCCATACAAACCAAGTTACTCCTCACTTGCCTGGCTGTTAACCTCCATGCCAGGCAGGAACCCAATGTCTGGCACAGAGGGTGCACCCACCTCTTTGAGAGACTTTTCTTAGTTAGATCAGACCAGACCAGGTGTTAAACCAAGACCTTAACCAGTTCCTGTAGCGTGTTAGAACTTGAACTGTCATAGGTCCGATGCTTTTCTCTCATTGTCAGTGCAGGATAGGTGAGAATTACCCTCAAGAGACAGAGAACTTCAATCTTCAGTTTTCCCACCTCATTATCTTTCCCTCCTCACTCACATTTCCAGTCTCCATTGAGCCCATATTCCTGAGCTCTCTGTACACAGACAGCCAGGCTTGCCCAGGCTGGTCCCTCCTTTCTGCCCTCACGTTTGAGCTTTGGCCCCAGACCAGGCTGGGCTGTGAGCAGCACACAGGAGCTGCAGAGCCAGGGCTGGCAGATGGTGACTGCAGCCTGCACATCTTGAAACACGACTTGGCCCAGCCAAGGCAGCTCCCAAACAAACCCTTATAAAGCTGCATTCACCATCACACATGAAATCTGATTTAGCCCTTATAGGCTAGGGCACAGGTGAGTCCTAAAACTCATCACTCCTGATAACAAACACCCTCCACGGGACTGATCTCGTGATTACAACTCTCATTACGTGCCAACAACAAAAAAGCCGCAGTTAAAACACAAATGGCAGTGGTTGCTAAGTGACAGCATCCATCACAGCCCTGAGACAAACAGCTGTGGCTGCACAGCAATCCTGTCCTGTCCATGTAATTGAGGATAAAAATGCTGTTTTCATAACTGTCCAGTAACCCTAACTTTGACCCAACAGAGTATTTTGTGCTTTAGGTTCTGACAAAAAGCTCTGTGAAAACAAGGCTAAATCTTCCACTGAAACCAGTGGAAGTGAATTTGATTCAAAATACCTTTAATATTGTATGCTCTTTCAACATATTTTCTTCCCAGTGAGGTAGTGCATAAGACAAACATGGCTTTCTCAGTGGAATGGCCCATTTCTGAAAACAGAGATCGGTGACAATATTTTCAGTGAGGGCCACGTGAAACAACAACAAAATCAACAAAACCCCCACTTGTCAGCTTCTAAAGGGAACCTGTGGGCTTTGTTCCACACTGAACCTTTCTGCGATATTTGGAAAAGATGACAAGATTTCAGAGCTGTAAACAACATTTATCCTCATAAATAAAGTATCTAAACTGTAAATTTAAAATTACATGAAATGATGATTGAGTCTTTCAGGAGCCTGAGGTCCAGCAAGGCACAAAGGGAAAGGGAAAGCAGGGGTGGGAGCGAGGTGCTTCAGAGCTGGGTGATAACCCTTGGAGTAGAGAGACCCTAATTAGCACAACTGGCAGCTCAGTGCATCCGAGGAAAATGATTTAGGAAAAAAAGGAGGAAAACCAGCTGCACACAGCAGTTTGCTCACCCCAACACGCTGCAGTAAAACCTGTTTGGGGCCGTGCTGGCTGCTGAGACAAAGGGAGGGATGTGGCAGTGTCCTGTGAGCAGATCTGGAGTGAGCAGGGCAGGGCACACGCGGTGCCCAGCACAGCAGGAGTGCAGCAGCAGCAGGGGCGCCCAGCCAGGGCACTGTCACTGTCACTGTGTGCCCTGCCACCGTCTGCTCCTACCCTGAGCAGCGGCTCTGAGACTGCTCTGCTGATTATGAATGAGTTCTCTGCTGCTCCATCCACGGGAGCCTCAATTCCCAGGGCCAGCAGTAACAGATCTGCCCACAGCTCCAAGAACACACGAGCTCTTTGGCTGGCGTGGTCAAAGCTCAGCCATGTGGATAAAGCCAACTTGACTGCTGCTCTTGGTCACCATCTCCATGCCAGCATAGGAAACACTTCTATTTTGCACATTACACCAGAATAAAATGTGATTTCCCCCTCGCCCTCTATATTTTATCCATGAACAGAGCACTTCTCCTGGCTGTTCTCATTGCTTCACCACAGTCAAGAAAGGGAGTGTGCCTCGCACTGGTGTTAAACCCTGGGTCTGTTCTCCCAGTCCTGCAGCACAGGGTGAATATTGCAGGGCAGACAAAGGTCTGCCTCTCCAGCAGCTTTAAATCAGGCAGCTCCAAGGTGCAGAGTGTCTGGCTGGCTGCATGAAGGGCACGTTCCCCATGTGTGCTGGCGGGCACACAGCTCAACCTCCCTGCTAGCACAGACGTGGCATTGGGAGGGATGAAAGGAGAAGCCTCCTGTCACCCTAATTCCTCTTGAGAACTTCTGCCCCGTAGGGATCAGCCTTGCCTTCCTTCCTAGTTTGGGAGCATCTTCCCCGCCCTTTATTTATTTCAGCGAGATCAAAGATTCATCTCCATGGAAACGTCTGAGCTCAAAGAGTTTCTGCACTACAGCTTTGCATCCTGCACGCAGGGCTTGGCACCGGGTTCTGAAACAGAAGCTTTGAGATAATCAGCAGCCAGGTGTCTCCAGAAATGGCTTGATGAGCAATAATCAATAACCTGAGCAGTGTGGGTATGTGTGTCACTAACACAGTGGTGTGGAGCTGCCGTTCCACAGTGGAGTCTTTGGCCCATGAAGAGCACATGAGGGACATTGACATAAAGTGCCAGCACCTAGAGAGCAGATGTCCCCATATCTAATATTTGATAGGACTCCCAGGGGACCAGAGCCACATGGGCAGAGCTGCTGGAGCCCATCACTGCCCACCCTGTGCTGCAGCTCCTGCCTCAGAGGAGGTGGCTGCAAAGCTGCTTGGATTTACCCAAAGGAAGCAGTGAGTGGCCCAGCAAAGACCTCATGAATTCTGCATTCAAACTGCTGCCTCGGGGCCAGCACTGGCTGGGGCACTGGGTCTGTGTCATTCCAGTGATTTCCCTCCCAGTAGCTCTGAGCTCCAATTCCTCCAGCACAGTCACTCCTACAACTAGTTCCCAGGAGAGGGAAAATAAAAAAAAAATTAAATAAACCAGACATGTTTAATGCTATTTTTGTTCCCTTTTCAGCTCACCACATGGCCACACAAACTGTTAAACTGTTGTTCTGGGGGCAGGAGCAACCAGCCAGGAGGAAAACTATTCAGACATCCATGGCAGCTGCTGCTGACAGAAAGGGGCCGTGGAGCTGCAGAGCCTTGCAGGAAATCCTGAATTCTACTTAACTCTCACACGAAGAAAAGGAGGACAAAAATGAGTGAAACAGAACTCATTTACAAGGCTCACATTTTCACAGGCATGTCCTAGGAAGGGTGGGCAGGGAGTGGAGAGCAGTGGGGCTGCATTTGCACTGGAGCAGAGCTAATAGCATCCACCTGGAGAGCATCACCTGGGGCAGGAGGAAGCCCCTTCTCCCAGCCCTGCCAGGGGCACAGATTCTGCTCTTGAAGTCAGACCACTGCTCATGGCAGTGCACAGCCCCAAGTTGCACATATGCAAGCAGAATGTGATTTTTATAATCATATTAAAAAATTTTCAGAATGGTGACTGTGCAGAGAGCAATCCAGCTGCCAGCGTTTAGCCTTATCCTAGGGCACAGGCAGAATACACCAGCCATAAATTAATACTGCATAAGCTGCACCACGCTGGGTTTCATGGCTTAATTATAAAAGAGAAAGCAATAATCAAGGGATCTGTAAGGCTAATAAATGTTCTGAGAACACCAAATGTGACACAAGAGCTGCAGCCAGTGCGACAGGACATGAATGCATTTAGAAAGCACGTTAATCACACCCTGAGCATTAATTCACAGCTGGTTTCCAGTGACAGCACTTGGCCTTCAGCCGCCTTTGTAGCGTCACCAGGCACAAGAGGATCCTCACCCAGCCCAGGGCAAACTGGGCTGTGGTCAGCTCCCCAGCCAAAAATCACAGCCATGCACCAGCCCAGCGAGGCACAGAGATGAGCTCTGAGGCTCTGCAGCCCTGTGCTTCCCCTGTGCCCCATGCCTGAGCTCGGTTCAGTGCCCACTCCTGTGCCCACTCCTGTTTCTGTGTCAGTGATGTGTCCCCCTGGGTGCCCAGCATGAGTCACCTGGCTCAGGACAGCACAAAGGGAAAACCAGGCAAATTCTCCAGTCACTCTGCAGCAAAATACTTGAAAACACTCTGTTTCTCAGTGCCTCCAACTATCTCTGCTCTCCATCTCGTGTCTCGTCTCACTGCAGTGTTTTAATTACGCAGGCAGAGCGTTGCAGGGCTCTGCCTCTGAGGCACAGACCCCCCTCCTTCTGTGGGGAGAGCCTGTTTCACATCACTGACCATGTGCAACTTGATGTCTCTACATCTCAGCGAAAACTCTGATAAACCTTAAAGCTGGGGTGCCACCAAAACCCTCTCACCTGCACTGTCACACAGCTGTCCCCAAATTCCTGCAGGCTGAGATGCCACTGCAGGACACGACCCAGCCCTGAACTCTTGACATCAGCCAGGCACTCCCTGAGCCGAAACGCTGCAGGACTCAGCGCCAGACAGGGCTGCATCTATAGAAACTTGAAATGCTCCCAAGCATCCATTTCTGCCCAATAATTTATTGGAATCAAAAAGTTTCCTATCTGCAAAAGTCTCATTCTCCAGCTCTCTACAAAGGGCAGCTCTTCCCAGCTCTCTGCCCAAAGATCTATTATCAAAGATTTATTTCAAAAGAAATATCTGCCCTTCCTCCCTTACTAATATTCCCAAATTTATCTATGTCCTACTTAACACCTCCTCTGGAACCAGGAAGCAAAAAGCTATTTCTGCTGGACTCAATCAGTGGACTCTGCTGAATCCCAGGGAGCACACACCAGATACCAGGCTGAGTTTAAATCCTGGGATGGATTGCTCAGGCAGCAGCCTCCCCCTTCCCCAGTTGTTCCCAAAACCTAATCAGGAGCCAAGAGGAAGATAATAATGAAAATAGATAAATAAATAATCATTTTGTATATTCCCCACATCTTCTAAGCCAAGCCAAATTTGTACACTGAAGTTGCATTCTCCTGGCTGTAAAAATACATATCTGCCCCCTCTTCTGCCTCTGCAGCCATCTGGGAACCTGAAATCATGCATCCTCATGGGAGTGAATCATAGAGCAGCCACACTGACTTCCTGCAGAGACACAAAATCAACAGTAAAAAGTGAAGAAGACCCTTAAATTTTCCTCAGATTGGCACAAGACAGACTTGGACCAGCCACACGTGTGGGCTGGTGTCTCAAGAGTCTCCAGCTCCAGTCAAAACTCTCCGCTCTGAATAAGCCCATAGTATTAGAATCTGCCCAGATGCACATGAAGCCTGATCTAGCAACATATTTGCAAATAAATGGCTCCCTTTCATCCACCCACAGATCTTCTGCCCAGTGTTTTCATCTTCACTCCAGAGCTGTTTTCTTTCTCTCTCTCTTTTCTTCTCCTCCAGCATCAGCTGTGGCAGCAGATTGCTCTCACTAATCAAAGATGGACTGGGCTCTCTCTGTGTGCTCCTTGTGGCCCCACAGTAACTCCAGCCAAACATTTGTGTTCATTAAAGCTCCTCCCCAAGCTGCCAGCAGAGCCTGGGCTGCGCCAGGACACAGCAGAGAGGGACAATTCTGCTGGTGTGGCTCTGCCTTAGGGACAGTGATGCCCCCAGTCCATCACCTACCAGAAGGAGCCTGCTGCTCTCTGCTGCTCTCCTGCCACCTCCTGCCGAGGAAGGGAGCCGTCCCTCACTGCTGCCATTCCCTCGGGTTTCTCAAAGGGATCATGGAGATCCTGGAGTGCCACACTCAGTGCTGCTCACCCACTCCCACAGGAGGTTTGTCTGCAGGGCTTTTTGGGGAAGGGTGATGGATGGGGCAGGATGCAGCATCATGGGCATGTCCTGGCACATGGGATGGCACTGCCCAATGCAGGGCAGCAGCTGGGCAAAGGAGGGGCCTTTCCCCAGCACCAGCACAATGCACTGCATTTTCATGGTGTCATTGGGGGAGACAAGGAGCACTTCATCCCCTTCCACACCCTCTGACGTGTGGCAGGGAGCCAAATCAACTGATTTCACTGAGGAAGCCAAAACCTCCTGCAGTCTTGTCAGATGAGGTCCCTCAGACTCCCCAGTTCAAGGTGAAACCCTGCTTTAATAACTCCTCATCTCCTGCATCAGACCCTCAGTCACCAGGACTTGCAAAGGGAGTGATCCTGACCCCAGACAGGTCTGTGCCACCTCCTCCCAGGCTGGGAACTCTCAATCTCCGGTGCAAACCAGTCAGTCCCGTTTCTCCCCCTTTCCATCACCATTAACATGTAGGAGATCTCACCCTTTGATTTTGAGCCTGCTCCTCCCAGCAAATTTTGTACTTTACTCATTTCCATAGAAGAGGCAATGTGAAATTAGATTCTTACTGTTTTTGTGGGGGCATTCCCTAATTCTCCTCCCTGTGTCCAAAGGTGGGACAGATGTGGCTGCAATTGCTTTAGGACCAACATCAAAGTAGCTGCTGGTAGGTCTACGGGGCTGCCCAAGTCAGGGTTTTGTGACTGACCTGCAAAGAGATAACACGAGCTGAACCCACTCTGCTCTCTCCTGGCTGCTGCTGAGGTCCAAACTTTCAGAAAGTTTGCTTGTGTGCATTCGTGCTTTGTGGTAGCAGCACAAACTGAAATTAGGAGCACCATCCTGGAGGGATTTAGAAACCCATCACAAGAGCACAGCCTTCATCTCCTGAAATCAAGGTGGGGCCTCAAAGCCACCTCTTCACCTCCTCAGAGCAGAGACCACCACATTTCACCCCATCCTTGCTCTGCTGAGCACAGGAACATGTGCTTGGCTGACTCCCACATGGGGAGAGGCATCTTATCTGGAATAGAGAACACTATCACATGGGGAGATTTTCACTTTCCTCAGTAATTTGTTCCAGCAGCTAATCAACTTCATTCTTTAAAAAATTAATGCCTATTTTCTCATTTCAATTAGTCTGCCTTCAGCCTGCAGCTGTGGGTTTGGGCTGCCTCTTCTCTCTGGCTTACACAGCTCGTGGGTACCTGCCTTTTCTGCCCATGGAGCTATTTGTGTATCTACACAACTTTCTTTGACTAAAGAAAGCCTAAGAAAGCCTAAATTCTAGTCTCAGGCAGCACTTTGGGGATTTTTTCATTCTGCTCCTCCCTGAGGATGTGCTGCCCCATGAAGTTTCCTGCACTCACCTGCCCAAGGCATGCACCCCTGCATTTTACATCCTGCCGTGGTCGTGGCTGCTCCAGGAAACACAGCTTTGCACAAACAGCTGATTTCAGAGCAGAATGGTGACTGCTGCTGATCACTGCAGATAAAGGCCACTTGTGGTGAGCCCCACGTCCGTGCTGTGACCAGCTCTAGTGACAGCTGAGCCAATGCTGAGGGAGTGCAGCTGTCCTGGAGCCCTTCCTCTCCCTGCACAGCTCCAAATCCCCATCCCTCTGATTCACTGCTCTCTGCACCTCCTAACCAGTCTTCTCATCTGAGTTTTGACCACCTCCTGCTCCCTTTTCCCTTCCTTTTCTACTGATGCTCTCTTGATAAAACCACTTGTCTCCTAGAAAGTCAGAGAGTGAGCTGTGGCTGTTTCCTCATCACCGTCCCTGCCTCCCTCTCCCTCACAAGGACTGCCCACCTCCCCCTGTTCCTGTCCAGGATAAATGCATCATTATGAGAACATTTAACCACAACACCAGCGCTGTTTACCTGTGCTGGTCAGTCAGTGGGCTGGCAGCCAAGCCAACTACTAATTTTTAAGTTTACAAGAGGTTCAACAAAAAAATAATTGTGCATTTTGGGAGCACACTGTATCAGTGCATCTGGTTTTCCACTTCACAGCTTCCTCGTGTAGGAGCTGACTCTTGTTATGGCTCTAAACATGTTGATGGTGTACTCAGAGCAACTCATAAATACATAATTTAAGTAATTAATACAAATAAAGTCTCATTACAAGCAGCAACCAATTAAAACAGCTAAGAGGGCATCTCCTGTGCTTTGGGTAGCAGCTGAAGTGGAAGAAGATGCTGTTGCAAGGCCTCAGAATTCCCTCCTGCCTTTCCCACACGCTGAATCTCAGGAAGGTTTCCCACAAGGAAGATTCACGAGCAGTGTCTGCTGCCAGGAGAAGCTGCTGCTTTGCCTTGGCCTGATTATGAGAGCAGCAAATTAGGGCAATTTTTCACCAGTGATGCTGCCAGTGCCTTCAGAGCAATGCAGGTCCCAGGCACGCAGGCTGCAGCAGGGATGCTCTCATCCTGCTGCTCGCTAATCCTGCAGCATGGCATGCAGTCATCGGCCACGACAGGTCCAGGACATCCTGGTGGCCCTTGCAAGCCCCAAGGTTGTGCTGGGTGCGCAGATGGCATTTGGGCTGCCAGCACTGCTACAGCCCCTGAGGCTGTAAAATATATTTTTTTTCCTAATGTGAGTTTATGTCACTTAGGGACACACTTGCGTCCCAGCCCGGGTATTCCTTCTTCCTCCCATCCAGGGATGGCAGAAGTGAGGGATCAAAGCGCTGAAGAGGATCAAAACATGAAAGGCAGAATAAATGAAGCCATGAAGAAATGGGAACAGAGATCCACTCCTTCAATGTAATTAACCTTTCCAAGAACAGATAATATTCCCGAATTAAAGGACATCGTGGGACACAGAAATGCATCCGGGTCATGTGGGAGCGATGCTGCGAGCGAGGCATCAAGGCGAATGCAAACACGGCTCCAGGGCGGGGATGGCACCAGCCACCGGCACAACCAGTCCCCAGACATCCCGGCTCTCGTTGGAGCGCAGATTAAAGGGTTCCCACCCCCCGGCAGCGCCGCGCTGCTCCGCCCGGGCTCTCTGGGGAGTGCGCTTCCCCAAACCGGGGCCGCGTGCGCTCCCTGCCCTCTCCGGGCTCCGGCAGCCCAGCGGGACCCGCCGCCACCGCCGCCACCGGGCCCGTCCCGACCCCGCACCCCGTGTCCTTCCTGCACCCCGTGTCCCCTGCCGCTCCCCGTGTCTGCCACCCGCACCCCGTGTCCTGCTCCCAATCTCCATCTGCTTCGCGCACCCCGTGCCCTTTCCGCACCCCGTGTCCTGTGCCTCCAACTCGTGTCCCCTCCCGGACTCGGTATCCCTCTCTCACCCCGTGCCCTGTCCCTGTCCCCCCGTCCTGTCTCTATCCCCGTGTCCCTCTCTCACCCCGTGTCCTACCCCTGTCCCCGTGTCCTATCTCCGTCCCCCTGTCCCTATCCCCCAGTCCTGTCCCCGTGTCCCGTCCCTGTCGCGGTGTCCCCTCTCCCGGCCGCTCCCCGCGGGCGCCCCCCGGCGGTTGCCCCTGGCGCGGCAGGAGGCGGCTCTGCGCGGCCGCTCGGCGAATCCCGCGGGCTCCCGGCGGCGGGGCCGAGCCCCCCTTTGCTCCCCCTTTTCTTCCTCCTCCTCCTCCTCCTCCTGCTGCTGCTCCTCCTGCCGCCGCCGCCGCTGCCGGGCTCCGCTCCGCCTCGCCAGCCCCGAGCCGGGTGCCCCGGCCCTGCCGCTCCTCCCGGCCTCCGCAGTCCCGGCCCGGCCGGCGGTGAGTGCTGTCCTGTCCTGTCCTGTCCCCCCGGGCAGATCGGGGGTGTCGCGGGGTCGCCTCAGCGGGGGAGGGCACGGCCAGGCGGGAAGGAGGGTCCGGGCGGCCCCGGAGTGCGGCGGGACCCCAGGTGGGTGACGGGCACCGCCCCGGGGTGACGGGCACCGCTCCGCGGGTGAGGGCGGCCACGCTCGGGGCATCTCCCGGGGAACGAGCAGCGCTTCCCGGCCACAGCATCGCTCCGCGGGCCATGGTGGCCGTGCTCGGGGCATCCTCCCCCGGTGGCGGCGGGTCACGTTTTAGGGCATCCTCCTGCGGGGGCTGGTGACCGCGCTCGGGGCATCTCCCGCCGGGGATCAGGGACGGCGCTGCGGTCAGCATCCCCAGGGCTCCGGAGGTCCTGCCCGGGCACTCTCGGTGCACCCTCCGGGGGTTTGCGGTGCCGGGCTGAGCTCGGTGTTCGTGCTTGGTGCATCGTCCCAGAGTGCTGGGGGACTCATTCCCTCCCTGCACACCCACCCGTGTGATTCCCGCACCGGGGACCAGCATCCACAGCCCCTTTTCCACCTCAGCGGGGCCGGGGCTGTTCAGGTGTCCCAGGAGCAGCTCCTGCAGCCCTTCCAGAACATGCCTCGCACGCAGTAGCCCCGATCAGCGCTGGCTGCTGATCAGCTACAGGCGGCCCCTACCGTGGCTTTGGGCTCTGTCGGTGTCCCCCCCATCCATGCTGGCTCCGGTAGTTACACCCCGGAGCCCCTTCCTTCCCCTGGGCTGTGAAATGCCCACAAACATCCCCGACCTGGCGGCACCGCTTAAAAAGCTCTGGCTGTGCTGGGAGGAGGCGGCACCGCATCCCCGAGCCTTTTTACCTTTTCACCGCGGGATGAGGCGCTTTCACTCCGCCCGTGCTCCAGGGAATACCCACCCTCGGCCGTACCTGTTTGGGAGTTCATCCGTATGGAAAACGCAGCCGCTTCCCTGGCTGACACCGGGGCTGTCTCGCAGAGACCATTTAGTCTGTCTAGACAAGTATGATGAAGAGCAAAGTGCCTGGAGCTGAGTGATTAGAGCTCGGCTATCTCTGCAGTGCTGCGTTTGTTGTACAGCTCTGATAGATGCTGCTCCGTGCTTTTGGATCTCTGGTTAGCGAGTGCACAGCACGCAGACATGGATTGTGGAGGATTGTTTCATGTCAGAGGCAGGGAAGGAGAACACAGGCAGCCCTTCATCACATGTGTGCATGGGAGAAGCAGCACAGGCACTTGAACCAGACTAAAACGAACAGAGAAAACTCTGAAAATGGTGAATAAATGGGTGATGAGGGGGAGGAGGGGGAAAGGCACGTACTGCCAGCTTACTTTCTGCAGGCTAGCACAGAGAAGTTCATGAATGTTTGTGTGACACTTAGAAAGCCTCAAATGGCAGGCACTGAAAAATAGGGTAGTGCTTTGTACGAGCATAGAATAAATAAAACCTGTGGAAGAGAAGGCTGAACCGAGGGATAATGTATGTCCTCAGGACGTATTAAAATGAAGCACAGCACATTGAGAGAGCAGGCTTTAACATAAAACAAAATCAAAGGCAAAGTGGACGTGTATGTGTTCTTAAATACTTAAGAACACTTAAATAAGAATATTTAAATAAGGACAAAAGGAAGCATCTGCCTCCATCTTAGGTATTTAATGACCTTTACAAGTCTTGTCTTTCACCTTGCAAACCTTTTTTGCATATTGTGGAGTTGTCCATCTAAGTTGTCCAGCAGTCCAAGTTAATTAATGAGGCAGATTCCTGGGAGGACAAACTTCCAGGGCTGAGTCTTGCAGCAGAAACACATCAATCACAGCTCCAATAGGACAGGCAGCTTCTCCTCCTGGTAACTGCACGTGTGAATCCCTGAAGCTTTCCACAGCACCAGGAATGACTCTTCCCAAGACCATCTGTTTCTGAGCCACAGACATATTCTAGAGACATTACACACAAATATTATTGGGATCTGGCACTACGTGAGGCCAGAATGCTTTATCTGAGTTTCTGGGCTGGAACACTCACAGATCTGACTCAGTGCTCTGTGGCCACTTAATGCCAACTGGACAGAGGATGCCAGAGCTCCATGGGGGTGCAAGCAGAGGGCTGAGCAGGTCCAGAGTGGATTTTCTCTGTGAGCAGAGGGGATTGGTTCTGAAAACTGCTGAGTATCTCAAAACCAGGTCTGAGCCTGGGCAAAGAGATTTGGTGTGACCCCAGGAGCTGAGCCTACTCAGCAGGCAAAGCCTGGCTCTGTGTTGAGCTCCGTGAGGAAGGAGCTGGACCAGTGAGAATTTTATTTGGAGCAGAGCTTCTCAGTCAAGAAAAATCTCTTTCTATACCTGTAAACAAATAAATTGAGAAAATTGCTTTCAGGCTGTCATGGGTGCAATACTGGGAAGCACTAAAAAGGAGAAGCTGGGTGTCTGCAGTAGCAGACACCCAGTGCAAATCTCAGGGAAAGAGCTATTAAGTAACTGGAGCATGTGTTGATAATTAGTTATCGCTCGTTATGTTTGCTCTGGGCTTTCCATTTCTGTTGACTGGCGATGAATTTTCTGCACTATCACTGCTTGTTTACAGTACAGCACCTACCAAAGGTAATTAATCAGTGTTAAGAGACCCTGCTAATGTCCCTCTGACACACAAAGAGCCAGGTAAAGTCAGTTTGCCTCCAATTACTTCACAAGAGCTGAGAGGGGAAGGGAACAGAGGGAATCTCCTTCTGTGCATCTGCAGTGCCTTTGGGAGAGTGAGAACTAGAAGTTACTTACAAGTTAGCTTATAAAATAAATAACTTTAGAAAGACCTGAAAAATTATACAATCTTTGCAATGTTAGGGTCAAATTCTATATGATACCAAATAACTTCATAATGCACTGAGTGCCCTTTCTGGACCTGTACATGGAATTTCTTCACACAAGACCATCCCTATCTTGTCAGAATATCCCAAATGAGCTCACACTGTATGATATTGCCCTGGCCTTTGGAAATCATCCTGTTTCTGTCAGCCCCAGGCATATCTATCCAAGAAAGCAATGTCAATATATTAGAGAATAAATGACATATCTATGAATTACAAACAGAATAATTCATAGGTAATTTTCAATTACAGAGAATAATTTATATGTGTCTGATTTGCAGAGAGAATTATTTATGAGTAACCTGAATTGCACATGAAGCACATTAACAGGTTACTGTGGGAAAGGGAGTGTACAGACTGCTCAGGTGTCTCGTGCTGAGCCTGGGTTTTGGGGTGTTTCTTGTGAAAACACTCACCATGAAAACACAATCTGTCAGTTCCATAGTAAAGAGATTTGTGTAATGTGCCCAATCTGGTCTGAAACCTCAGAGTGGTGCTGAAAGCCTCAGGGAGTGTGTTGGATCTTCTGCCTTGTGGAGCACCACGAGCAGAAAGGCCACAATTGGGGTCCTACAATTTAATCCTTGGGGAAGGCTGGAAAAGACAGGCAGGAAAAAACAAGGAGCCAAGTGCCAAAACCTTTGGGTTCTCTGTGTCTCCTCTGCCCTGTGTGGAGGTGATGATGGATGCTATGAAATATGCAAATAACAGAAAAAGAGGAAAATCTCCAGGGACTGGATGAGATCCCCAGCAAGGCTCCTTCCCTGCCCCTGGATCCTCCACATGTTCCATCCTGCACACGGGGACTTTGGTTGCTCCTTCACATCACAGAATCACTGAGGTTGGAGAGACCTCTAAGATCATCAGGTCCAACCTTCATGGATCTCATGTGGTCCAACACAGTTACTCCTGGTTTAGGAAAAATTACAATGTTAGCAAATGGCTGTGAGATGGAGCAACAAAATGTGTACTGGGAACAGGATGTTTTCCTAATGGTAAAATAAAAAACAGAACAGGAGTGGATATGGGGAGTGTCTCCACTTGCAGCAGATCTCTAGATTATTATTTTGCTTAAAGCATTTTCCTAAGTACAACTACAAATTACTGGCCTTTTAAACAAAAGGAGTTACTTTCTCCTCCCCAGGACTTGCTGGTCAGGTCCCACAGCTTGTTATTTAACAAGGGGCCAAATCAGCCTCTTTAAAGGCAGAACATCTTCTGAAATACCTGAAGGGCAGGAGGATGCATTGGTGCTTGCACTTCTTCATCCTCACTTTGTCATCTTAAAAACTGAGTTGGGAAAGAAACTATCCAAGCCCAAGTGCCATTCCCTCCTGAGCCTCAGGGAGTTACACCAGGCACCCTCAGCACAAGAACTAAAATTATAAAGCCCTGTAGCTCTGCTCCAGTTAAATTAAACACCACATCCATATATTAGACCGAGACAAATAACATCTACTATGGCTAATGTGGTAAAAGAGCTTCTGTTTTCAACCACTAAAGTTGGTACATAAAATTTTTCTGAAGCGTTAATTTTCTCCATTGAAGTATTTTAGAAAACTTACTAAAGAGAAGTAATTGTCTTGGATTTGGGGAGTGTAATGGGTTGAGCTGTTCTGTTGCAAGCAAAGCCAGACTCTCCAGGAGAAGGAGGCACATGCAATTCCAGACTAAATTCCTGCAAATGCCTCCCTGTGCCTGAGCTTTTGAACCACTGAAGCGTCGTCATGGGCACCCTTGGGCATGAGGAGCATCACAGAACAGCCATGGACACAGCTGGAATGTCTGGAGCTGGGTGAATGTCCCCTTTTAGGAAGTCTAGGGGAACAATGTATATCCCATAGCTTTGGGCTCACACTGCACTCCACGAGGGACCCTGAGGGGAACACTTACAGGACTGTGCACGCATTGTATTTGCTGTCACATACATCCACTCTTTGCTGCTTCCCATTTAGCTGAGAAAAATCCATTCATTTTCTGACCAGCTCCCCCTCCCCAGGCCAACACTCCAGTTGTTGCCCAAAACATTAATGAAAGCAGCTCATGCTTCCAGAAACTGAAATTTAAATCCTTTAACACGATCAGTCTCGACCTGGACCAAGTGCAATGTCTCTTCCTTGACTTGCACTGGGCAGGCAAAAGCATCACAGGGAGCTGAAAATTGCCAAGAGCTCCCAGTGGACATTCTGCAATCACCAGGAAAAGGATGCTTGGATTTAACGTTGTGCAGAACAAGTGAAATCTTGTCCATTAGGAAAATGCCAATCTTCACCCTAATCCAAGGCAGAACTCCTGATGACCTGCTGGGGTCAGACTCTCTCTTTGTGCTCCCAAATCTGGAAGGAAGTCAGAAGTGTAGAGATTTGGGTCACCAAGTGCAGGGAAACTTCAGAGAAACTCTTGCTGCTCCCTGGAAAAACCTGCTGGAACAATTTGGACAATTTTGGGCAGTAAGAAGAACAGAGAAAATATCACAGATTTTTTTCTAAACTTTCACTGGATTAGGAACCTTGTAGCACTTCAGGTCCCCCCATGCCACCTGCTGTCAGCCTTTAATGCAAGTGAAATACAAAGCTTGCAAAAATGAAAGAAAACTGCTTTTCCACTCCCACTCCAAGCTACACACTCTTAGAGACAGAAAAGATCACACTAAATGAGCCCTTTTAAGGACTACCAATACACACACAGCTCTTCCCAAGGGTTAGATGAGAAGGAATGCACTGTTAATTTTAATGGGCTGCCACTTTCCTCTCACAGTGCAAACCACCTCTGCATAACTGAGGAGAGGCTTTGGCTCATGTTGGTACTACTTTTTTTAAATATTGAATTTTCTTAATCATATTGATGTCCTCAGGGGCCACTGAATGCCACTTGCCTAGCAGAACTAGGCTAAAGACCTACTTAAGTTATATACTGAACCAGTTCCTCCTTAAAATATTTAATCTCTCTATTTTTTTTCCCTGTGATTGAATGCTGCTGCTAGAGCAGTGATGGTCAGCAGCTGATGCATTTGGTGTCAGAAAGCCAGAAAGTTTTTCTGGCTCCTTTTAAGTTACTATGAACTTGCCTAGAGGAAGGTAACACTGATTCCTGGAAACCCTGGGCTTTTGTGCACATATTCCCCAAATTTCCCATTCTGCTGTGAACAGGTGGAACACTTACCTGTGGTAGGCAAAAAGCTCAAAGCACTGCTCCAAAATGCTCCAGTTCTGCTTGGCATGGTCTCCTTACAAAAAGGAAAAACCCAGACATGGATTAGTCATGGGGGGTTGTGCTTTGTTTTCTCTTTTTCTTCCCTCTCCCCAAGGTGTTCACTGGCACCTCTCCAAGTGCGTAAACTGCAGTGGGAAATAGGTGCTAGGAATAGGAATAAGGAATAGAAGTAGGAATAGGAATTCTGCAGCTTTGGGGAATACTGGCCTTAGACAGGATCCTGGAGAGGATATTTCCAGGATGCTCCAAATTAGTTTCTTTGTGCTGCAGGCTTTCATTTGCTCTTTATTTACCACTTGACATCATCCCCAGCGTGCTGATGCTAACACAGTGTGACATGAAGCTGTTCATGAAAGGACACGATGGCAATGGGCCCGAGCATGTCCTGCTAGAGAGGCACCACCAGCCTCGCACAGCAAGTCCCACCTTGGCTGGGCAAACCTCCCCAAATCCTGCGGCCTGACAACAGCACTGGGAACCCTGGGATAATAGCTAGGATTAAAAGGCGTTAGAGGAAATTGTCACCAGAGAACAGCTGCTTTCACTGGTGTCAGATGAGGCAGAAGTCTAGGCTTCTGATCAACAGATAAAGACCAACATCAGCCTCTTTGTTCCTGACATGGACTTGTTCCAAGGAGTGTGGTTTATCCCAAGCAAATAGGAGCACCACAGCCTACAAGGTCCAGTGCAACCAGTTACACAACACTCAGAGGTATTTCCCATCTTATTGGGGCTTCAGGATAGAGCACCAAAAACCCCAAACCAGTCAAGCCGTCTGGTTTACTCAGGACACCCAGCACCATTTTGGGGCTGTGCATTTTTGAGCACCATGTCCTGGGAGAGGGTCCCCTGGCCAGTGACATCCATGGGGATGTGGAGAACCCATAACAGCCTCTCCCACATGGAGCATAGGGCCTGGAGCACAGTGTGCAGTGTTTATAGAATCCCACCACACCCTGCAGCTGGGGTATTGGTGCTCATTGCTGCAAGGGCCAAGCGTGAGGAGCTTTCCTGTCTCTGCCAGGGCTCGGTGCTGATGGCCATGTCCGCCAGGTGTGAGGGTTCCTATCCCCTGCCAATGCCGGGTGCTGACGGCCGTGTCCCCCACACATGAGGAGTTTTCCCGTCCCTGCTGATGCTGGGCACCGAGGCCATGTCCCCCAAGTCTGAGGCGCTTTTCTGTCCTTGGCGAGGCCGTGCGCTGATGGCCATGTCCCCCAAATGTGAAGAGTTTTCCTATCCCTGCTGAGGCCAGGCGCTGATGGCCGTGTCCCATCTGTGGCAAGGCCTGGTGCTGATGGCCGTGTCCCCCAAATGTGAGGCACTTCCCTGTCCCTGACAAGGCCGGGCACTGATGGCTGTGTCCCCCAGGCATGACGAGTTTTCCAGTCCCTGGCGAGGCCGGGTGCTGACGGCCGTGTCCCCTCCCTCAGGCCGCGCCGCCGCCGCGCAAACCCGCCATGCTGCAGTGCAAACACGCGCAGGAGTTCAGCTTCGGGCCCCGCGCTCTGAAGGACGCGCTCATCTCCACGGACCCCGCGCTGCAGGAGCTCTACGCCAAGGCCTTCTCCAGGGCCGAGAAGCTGTTCCTGTCCGAGGCCTACAACCCCCAGCGCACGCTGTTCTGCACGCTGCTCATCCGCACGGCCTTCGACTGGCTGCTCAGCCACCCCGATGCCCCCGAGGACTTCGAGACCTTCTACCACGCCATGCTGAGGAGGAAGCAGAACTTCTGTCGAAAGCACATTTACCTGCAGCCTATAGGTAATGGGGGGATCTTCACTGGGCTGCCTGGAGAGGCACAGGGGGGCGGTGGGTGGTGCTGAGTGCTGCTAACACCCTCCTCTAAGGACTCACCTGCAAATGCAATGGCCAGAGCAAAGACAAGTGTAACAGGCAGGGCTCTGACATGCCCCCAGTCCAGAGTCACAAGTTGTGGTGGTAGACCTGCCATATAAATGGTATGTGTGCCCCTGGGTGAGGCTCGCTATGAATTTATGCATATATGTATATCAAAGTATGAAACAATGCTGGAAAAACCAGCATTTCTGGAGGTCTGTCTCTGATGGTTCATTAAACACAGCCACCCGTTCCCACGTTAATCATTCTGCACAACTTAAGCAGGAGAAAACCTTCCAGCACATCTGCTCTGCTAATGAGAGCATACTAATGCCTTGAGCAACCTCTTAGAAAGAGCTCCCTCTCCTCCTCTATATCCATAACCACCCAGAGGTGTTCACCACATCCCAGAGTAAGCAATGAGCTCCAGAATGATCCAGCCTCTCCAGTTGCTGTGGCCAGTGCCACAAAACCCCATCAGAGCCTAAAGCTCACCCTGGCTGTGAGGCACTGACAGAGAGCTTCTCCCCTCAGATTTAATCGAAGGCCCCGCTGGGCTCTCGCTGCTGGATTCCCTGCAGAGCTGTGTGGAGTCTTTCTTCCTGGGCCTGCGTGTGAAGTGCCTTCCCTCCATCCCAGTCTCCTCCATCCACTGCTGCTTCCGCCACAGCCGGGACTCGGACAGGGTGCAGCTCCACGCAGGTGAGCCAGGATCAGCAGCAGGGAGCCCACAGAGACACCAGCCTGGCACACGGGCACGAGCTCTGCCCTAGGAAATGCCTGACACAGCCTTCATTGCCTGCGCCGGGAGGGGATGAGGAAGGGAGTGAAAAGGCAGAAATCCTGTTCCCATGGAAAGGCCAGAGCTTTGAGGCTGGAAACAGGAATAAAAAACAAAGTGGCTTTCATCATATTTTCCTCTGCTGTTTGTGTTTTTCACTGCTATTATGTTTAGGTCCAGCTCTGGATCGGATCAGCTCTGCGGGAAGGCTCTGTTGATTTGGTGCAAGTCTGAGTTCTCCCATCCCCTGTCCACAGCCAAAGTAAATTATTGGCCTGGGTGGTGCAGAGGGAGAACTCACAGGCCTTTCATGATAGGAAATTTGGGTTCAAGAGTCACAAGTTCCCCAGGGGACTGGGTTTGCCAGCTGCTCAACTTGCGCTGCACAAACATCCACCTGGAATGAGGTGTTTGCAGGTACCATGGGCAGCACATGCTCAGCACAGACCCAGCACTGCAGCCCTGGGGCTGTTCCAGCTCAGTTCTGAACTGCCTGTAGGGAAATTCTGCTCCCAGGTGCTCATTTCCACGGGTTAGTACTGAATTCATCAGCATCTCTGCTTTGTTTTGACTCTGTGCCCAGCACCACTTCCAAATTCAAGTCCTCTCTGATTTGAGAGATGGGCTACACAGCCATGGTTCTCCACCTGAGATGATGAATCCAGCAGCTCTGCCTGCCTGTGGGCTTGGATTACATCCTCCTCCCCATCAGCAGCAGAAATTCTGGCTCTGTGCCTTCCAGGGATTCCTCATTTAAATGAGCATCTTTCTTGTTTTTGTGCAGATGGGATCCTGAATTTCCTGAAGAACAACAAGCCCATGGATGCCCTGTGTGTCCTGGGACTTACCCTGCTGGACCTTTACCCATGTGAAACCTGGAGCTTCACATTCAGCAAATTCCTGCCAGGACAAGGTGGGCTGGTGTCCCATGGTGATCCAGCACAGTGTGGGAATAAGGCAGCACTGTTCCAAAAAGCCCTTCCCTGTGAGACTGGAATAGCAAAATCTCATCCTTAATTTGCTGTTCCCTGGTAAGAGGAACTTTCCCCCAATGTGAAATTAGGGGGATCAGAGCTCCTGATCCAGGCAGAGGTGATACCAACCTTTGGGGGAGTGGGTCTTACCATACCCAGTGTGCCCAGCTGGACTGTGCTCCCACAGCTGTATTTTCAGGCTGCCTAAGGTGAGAGACAGCTGTAAAAGAGCAGATGCCTGACTTTACTCCTCTCTCTTCACAGAAGTGGGAGTCTGCAGCTTTGCCAGGTTTTCTGGGGATTTCCCCCAGGCTGGTTGTAGCAGCCTGAACCCACCCACGCAGAAGGAAGAGCTGTGTGAAGTCAGCAAGGAGGGCAGAGAGAGGACCCTGCAGTTCAGTGCCCAGGAGATGGTGCAGTGCTGTAAGGTAGGACCAGCAACCTCCTGCACCCTGTGCTTCTTCCTGGGTAGGGTTAAATATTGCAGGCCAGGGCACAAAACAGGCCTCAGCCCAGTGAAACAGCCATGAGACTGCTCCCAGAAGCACAGGCAGCCACAGCTAAGCCCACACTGAATTCAGACATAAAGAGCTTCCATTTTAGTGCACTGCATGGACAGCTCCTCCTCCCCTCACCACTGGAGCAAGTGACAACATCACTTATGGGGAGGCTACAGGACTTGTCTCAGAATGGTTTGGGTTGAAAGGGACCTTAAAGACCATCTTGTCCCAAATCCCTACCACAGGCAGGGACACCATCCACTAAACAGACTGTGTCATGGAGCAGGACTGAAACAGCCCTGCCCAGCTCCCAGGCTCATGCTTGGGTAATCCTGAGTATTTTTCTTGTCAGGCACAGCAGGGCTGATAGGGCACTTGAAGGATAATCAGAATATCTGGTGGGGCTGTGTGTAACTAATGGATGGCTGCAAAGGGTGACTCTGTCCTCCTCAGACACTGACATCTGTCAGGGGAGGGGTCCCTGTGCCATCCCTGTTACATGGATGGAGAAGAATAGAGAATAATATCTCAGCCAAGTCATCTATATAAATGCTGAGCCCTTGAAGCCCCCTCACCTCCAACACATCTCTTCATGAGTGCTGTCCTCCCTCATCCCAACATCTGCCATATTCCAACTCAGCCTCCAGTGCTCCTCCCCAAGCTGGCCCACACAGAGCAGGCACACCAGCACTTTCAAAGCCACTTCCCTTTGCTCCCCTGGTATTTGCTCAGGATTTTCTAGTTTGAGACCTCTTCCTGTAATAATTTTAAATTATATTAGGTGGCAATTGGAGGAGGAGAGGAGTCCTCCATCCTCAGCCTTTCCACAGTTGCCAATTCCCAAGGCAGTCATGCTTGGCCAGCTGACTCCAGCTCAGTTTTCTGCTTTGGCACAAATGTTAATGGAGTCTGTTCTGGAAGGACTCAGATCTGTTATTGCCAACAGCTTCTTGCACATTTCTCACACAGCCTGTGCTGCTCTTTTCAGGCCTCAGTGGGACTGGTTTTCCTCTTTAAAAAACCCCTAAAACAACAAAAACCACCACATTGTCCTTGAGGAAGAGCAGCAGCAGCACCAAACATTCTGCCTACAGGGCTCCCCACATCTGCCTCACCCACCCCTCCTTTTCCTGAACACAAACATGGAGCTGGGAAGAGGCAGCCAGGTTCTCCTGTCACCTTGGACATGCCTGGGCTAGGGAAGTGCCATTGCTGAGCAGGAGCTTGGTCAGACTGTGGGGGAGCAGGGAAAGTGGAACAGCAGAGGAGGAAGAGGAGGGGGCAGCAGTAACAGGAATGACCATGCTCACCATGCCCTGCTGCGATCTTTGCTTCCCTGCCAGGTGACCTGCCATGAGATCTGCCACCTGATGGGGCTGGGGACGTGCCGCTGGCTGCAGTGCATCATGCAGGGAGCCCTGAGCCTGGAGGAGGCGCTGCTGCGGCCGCTGGAGCCCTGCCCCATCTGCCTGCGCAAGCTGCAGCACGTCGTGGGCTTCAAACTCATCGAGCGCTACAGGGTGAGCCCCGAGCCCGGAGCTCCTGCGGCAGGGACAGGGCAGGGCCAGGCTGGCTCAGCCCAAACGCCAGCACTGGAGGTGCTGCAGCAGCATGCTGAAGGCAGGAGATCTCAGGCGATCTCAGTGCACGGTGCTGAGGCACCTCACACCTGAACATTGGGGTGTTCTACCCAGGCTCTGACCAATAGAGCACTCTGCACACTTCCAGGGCTTTTGGGTCTTCCCAGGGGACACTGCCACAGCCCAACCACACTTTCCTACTCCCAAAAACGAGGTGGGAAGGGCAGGCAGACTGCAAGCAGGAGCAGCAGTGAGTGCAGGGATTCCCACAGCTGCGCCCTTTCCTGTGCCACCCTGGATTTCTGCCTCCCTGGGGCTACTGGGAACAGGGAGGAAACATCATGTGTGTACTTTGCTGCAATTCCTCTGTTTAAATTTATGAGAAAGGATCCCAAATTATTACCCCCAGTATGTGGAGGGTCCCAAACTCATCTTTTCTCACCCATACCACTTTCTCACCACATTTAGACAGATCAGGAACAGTGCTAACACACTCTTAGCTCTTGAAAGGGTTTTCTACCTCTGCTGTCCAAAAAGCAGGATTCAGTAGCCAAATGGTTGGTGGAGTAGAAATAATGTCCCCATTCTCACTCAGCACCCATCTTCTCCCTGGCTGTGATTCCTCCTGTCTGACACACATCATGCTCAGAGGCAGGATTTTCCTCACTGCCTATTTTAAAGTCTGTGGGTTGTATTTGTAACAAGATAGGAGCAGAATGAGAAAGGAGATGCCTCTGGTTTCATTCAGCATGGAATCAGATCCACAGAAGCATGGCAAAGACTGTAGGGAAACACACACACTTATCTGTGCTGCTGCCAGACCCTTCTCTGACTCTGTGGCTCTTTGGTCCCTACTTTGTCTGAGATGTGTCTAAATTGCCCAGACCACCAGAAGATTCAGCTTAAATAAAGCAAATAAATTCTGCTTTATTTAAACACCCAGCCTGTCAGCATCCAGCCAGTGCTTTCTAGAAGAGAATGGCCACCTGCATTCATCTTTTCTAGACATATTTTTGCCTTTACACCTGCAGCAAATACTGTAATTGGCTCAGCATCCTCTGAACACAAACCTTAAGGAATGATGCACTTGCCAAATGTCACATCTGCTTCCTTGAGAAGGCAAAGCTCATAAGCTGGTGTAAGACAGCTGTAATAATCTCTGTAAGAGGCTTTGCCATAGTGTTGAGAGGAGATATAAATGCCAGAGATTAATTAAATAGTTAAGGAACAGGACAGAAGAGGGCAGAAATCATTTGGATACAATAACAGAGAGCAAAGTTAACTTGCCAAGCATGTTAAGTGTAAGTCTGAAGTCACATTTCCTCTTGGAAACAATCACAGATCCCCACCTGCCACAAAACAGCTTCAGACACTCCTAAAAACCACAGGAAATGCCAGAACCGAGCTGTGCCTCAGCAGCAGCAGGTAACACTGCTCAGATCTGCAACTGAGACACAGTTTGGGGCAGGAAACCAGTCCTTAGGCAGCAGAAAGAGCTCCTCAACTTATTTATCTGAGTTGTACTCAGAACCACACTCCATTTTTTATCCCAGCTGATTATTCCAGCATGAGTCATCTTGAAAACTGAAAGCCAGTTAATTATCCTGGTGTTTCCCCACCACAATCAACATTTCCACATTTCCACCTGCTGCTTGTGCAGCATCCCAGGCTGTCCTCACATGGTGGCTGGATGAGTTTGCAGTGGCCACACACACACAGACAGCAGGTCTCAGTGACATCCTCGGGGTGGACATCCACTTCAGCTGCTCTTGCCTGCAGGTAAACAAAACCCACACAGAGCTCATCCCTTCCTGGTCAAACAGGAGAACATAAGAGGCTGCAGCCCTTCAAAGCCACCCAAAGTTCAAATGAAAAAGCCACCCAAAGGATGAGAGAGATTGAAGAGATTCTGGGAATTCAGGCAGTGATCCTGAGTAGATTATCCCCTTTTTTTTTTTTGCCTTGGACAGCCCAAATGTACTGTTGGAAAATCCACATCTCCACAGCCTTTTTTATTCCTGGGAATTGGGCTAAGTAGCAATTGGGATTCCTTCCCAGATTCACTATTCTTGGGAATGTAGAGCCATTACAAAATCTTGGTACAGCTTTCCAGTACTTTGCTGTCCCCTTCACTAGCCCAGCTCCCTCTGCAGCTTCTGGCACTGCCTTTGTTGGATAAGCCCAGAGGGAGGGAAGGCCCACTGGAGGTGGGACCAGGCAGGAGAAAAATTGTCCCTTTTCAATTTTTCTTGCCCCAGAGGGAGGGGACAGGGTGGATTAGCTAAGCTGAAAGAGTCCATTTTATTCCTGTACAGAATTCTTCCCCGAGGCTCCATGCTCAGACTGAAATGGGAAGCAGGGCTGATTTCTCCCACCCACTCAATTTGAGCTCTTTATCCTTTCTGTCACTTGCCTGAAGAGACAGCAATAGAGGAGGGGAGGAGGAGGGGGGCTGTGAGGGAAGGGAGCTGCACAGCGCTGGGAATCTCCTGCCTGCTCCTCAAACACTGCAGCTCCCCTGAGCTGAGCAGGGACGGATCCAGCTCCGTGCTGGCACACCGTGGGGACAGCCCAGGCTGATCCTGTCACTGCTGAGCCACTGGGGGCTCTGCAGATGGATCACTGGGAGCTACAGAGAGTAAAGGAGAACAAATAGGCCACAGGAGTGTGAGAAACTGAAAAACACACAAAAAACCTCAACACTGGCAGCAAGGCAGACAAGTTCACCTTTTACCCAGGATAACTGGAGTACTGTGGTTCATTCCCTAAAGCATAAGGAACAAATGTGCCAGGAGCAACCTGTTATATGCCTCATTGTGGCATTTAATATTTAAAAAGGAAATTGTCTCAGACATTTTCATTTCATTAATTCTTTCCTAGAATCAGCCTTCCCACTTGTTCATTTCAGCTCAGGAGGGGAAGAGCTATTCTTGGGAATAAAACACACGTTACCAGAGGCATTAACAACCTGATGAAACCCAATTCCTCACCACTATCTGAGGAGTTTCTATAATGACACAGTTTCCTCTGGAGAGGCATTGGTTTGCCTTTCCTAGAGACCACATTCACACAGCAGGGAGTGATCTGGTGCAGTTTTCTCCTTACCACCTTCAATAACAGGGCAGATAAAGTCCACATCTAACTGGAGGCAGCTCTGCCACAGTCCAAGTAAATGGGACAAGAGAAAGCTCCTGCTTTGTAGGGTCACCAGGAGCTGTCTGACCCCATTGTCTGGCAGAGAGGATCGTGGCAGCAGCAGCTGAGCCACCCAAGACAAACAGGTTTACCTGGCAAACACAGGGAAGGTGTAACTGCACTTCTCATCCTCCACAATGAAACCTTTCTCCTCTCACACAGAAGCTGTATGCCTGGACACAGACCGTGCTGTCCACGTGGCCAAGGCAGGAGTCAGCAGAGCTCTCAGCCTCCGAGGACATGCTCCCGTTCAGCTCCGACTCCGGGATGTGCTGCGAGAACGACTCCGAGGCCGTGACCTCCCTGTCCGAGCCGCTGACCCCCGACACCTGCAGCCAGGGCCTGTCCCTGGGGCCAGAGCTGGAGCAGGACGAGCAGCCCAGCTCCCTGCAGGAGGGGCAGGGCCAGCCCCGGCCCCCCGGGCACACCAAGGCCACGGACAGCATCAAGGATTACGAGCTGTGGCTGGAGATGTGCATCGCTGCCCTGGAGAGGAACGTCTCTGAGGAGGAGCTGGCTCAAGTGGACAAGAGTGTGGACGCCCTGGCTAAGTGGGAAATGTTCACAGGCCAGCTGCCTGCTATCAGGAAGGACCTGCCCTTTGCTAGGGACAGCACTGGGCTACGCAAAGTTCTTGGAGACAAATTTTCCTCCTTGCGGAGGAAGCTGAGTTCCAGAAAACTTTCCAAAGGGGAATCGTCCCCTCACCGCTGGCGCTGGGAGGACAACTAGGCTGGGGCTGCCTTGGGCCAGCTTTGCTCACCCCGCTGCTTCCAGCCTTCCTCACCCCAGGCTGTTGCTGTCTCAGAGAAACAGCAACTCCCCCCAGGAATAAAAGGTGTTTTGTTTTCTGAGATTGCTAACACAGTTTTGATGTGATTAGTTCTTCTCCAAGGGTTTTTGCTGAGTTGGTCTAAATGACACCACCAGTTCACACCTATCTCAAGTCCCATGTAGGTGCTTTTGTTTTCTTGGTCTGAAGTTGGCCAGGAAGAGCTCAGCCAGGTCCCCACTAAAGACTGAACATGCTCACACAGGAGCTTGGGCCATCTGAACAAACAGATACCAACAGATTAAACCAGGGCAGCTCCCCCACACAGAGAGCTCTTCTCTGCTTAGCAGTCAGTCCCAGGCACAGATGAGATTTCCCCTCAAACGCTCAGAGTGCTCTGCTCGCTCTCCCACCAGCTGGAGGTTGTGCTGAGCACAGGAGCACAATCCAGGCTGATGGACTCTCATTATGAGCTGAGGGAGAGGGAGGAGATGGGCACAGAGAAAACGAGAAAGATCCCTGGCAGCTCTGCCCCAAAGAGCAGTGTTAGCCTGACAACTGTCTCTTGGCAGACCCTCAAAAGATCTCCTGAAATGCCTCAGTTCAAACAAAGCCAGGCTTGGAGCATGAGCTGGAACTACCCACATCCTCTGCATATTGGCACAGGAGAGGAAACCTTTGGAAACATTTACAGACTCATTGGTTATGAATGTAAAAGGGGAACCACACGTGTGTTCCCCTTTCTGCCTTGGGAAGCGACCACCGTGGCGCTTCCCTCTTCCCACCGAGCAGGACTGGGTGCTGTGCTGGCACCCAGACAGCAAAGCCTCCCTTCCCATGGCCAGGGCACGCTGCTCCTCTCTGCTCCTCCTGCTATTTATAGCCCGAGCTGGAGAGGCTGATGGGGAAGGCTGACCCCTCTCCATCCCTGCTCCCTCAGCCCTGAGCACTGATAACGCTCCCACAGCTCACGGCAACGTGGCTGAGCTCCAAATCTCTCCTGGCTAAAAATACCAGCAGGTAGCATCAGATTCGGTGCAGCTGGGAGAAAGGGGAGATGTTTCCCTCCGAGGAGGCAGCAGCAGCTTTGGCTTCCCAGAGCACTTTGGGGCCCCCACCCCATCAGGGCGGTTCTGCAGCACGAAACAGGAGGACAACTGGAAGACACTGGAAGAACTCCGGAGATTTACACACGCAGGTGAGTAGCAAAGATGGTCTTGCAGTAAATTCAGCTGGGTTCCGGAAACACAAGCGTTTCACATCCGCATGATTCATGCCGGGAGAGAAAGGGAGTTTGGCTCAGGGGCTGATGACGGCAATTCCTGGAAACATTTTCCAGCACAGCCGCGGCTGCCGCCCTCTCCTGGCAGCCACAAAGGTGACGGCTCCTCATCCAAGGCATTCTTCCCAGCAGCAGAAACCTTCCAAGCAAACCCTGCTTGAATTACAAATTCCAGCTCTGCCCCCGAACTCGCTCAGTTGTTGCCTGAACACATTTGCTATTTTAAGCAAGAGATTACTCTCTGTTCAGCCTTGTTTGCTCCTCCTTGATTCTGGGCTGAGT
Source organism: Zonotrichia albicollis (assembly GCF_047830755.1). NCBI lineage: Eukaryota > Metazoa > Chordata > Aves > Passeriformes > Passerellidae > Zonotrichia > Zonotrichia albicollis. The sequence continues at coordinate 4,288,882 of NC_133834.1, read as the reverse complement.
TATTGGGCTGAACTTCAGAAACTTCCCAGAAAGAGGCTCAGGATGACAACCCTGCCCAAGGGAGCAGAGGCAGCTTCCCATCACAAAATTCCAGAGACAGCAGAGTGGGGTGGCACAGAAGGGCTGGCAGAAGTCACAGATGGAGACTCCTTGTGACACCTGGCACATGTGAGTGCTGCTGTGAGAGCAGGAATGGCTGCTGAGAGCTCTTGTGACAGCAAATGGGTATTTTTGACACCATCACCACCACCACTTACCTGCTCAGCTTGTCCACAAGTGCTGCAGGTAAGACATAAATGAGATGGAAACTCAGAGCTCCACCTGGGCAGCTCAGCAGTGCCCACAGGCAAGGGGCAGAAAGTGGCTGAAAACACTTGCAAGTTCTTCAGCAGCTGGAGGAGAAAGTCCCTGCAATATTCCACGGCAGGGTTTGGTCATGTGAAGACATTACTCCTCTTCACAGAGCAAAGGTTTCCTGCAGGGTCTGTGAGCAGCCCTTTGCCCCAGCCCACAGCAGTGAAAGGCCTGGAGGCAGCTGGGTCACAGAGGAACAAACCACTGGCCCAGGTTACACTGAAAATGAAGGTTATAACCAGAACCAAAGCACAAAAGCACAGTTCCTACCTCTCTCTGCATGTACCAGAGCTGCAGGGAGGGCAGACAACAGCTGGCACAGGAATAAGCAGTCGGCCAAACTGAAGGTAAGCCCCTAAATGAGATTTCCTGCATGTTAAGCAGCAGGTTCCTGGGGAAATCCTTCTACTTGGAAAGGTGTGGGGACATACCTTGCAGCTAATGAGCAGCTGAGTAAGCTGTGGAACAGAAATCCAGATGAGATAATTAGGAGTCACTCTAAAAGGTCAGGCTGTGGATCAACCATCAGGAAGGAGCAGGGTGCTCTATATGTAAATCCAACATGCAGAAATCACTTGCAGGGCAGCAGCCAGGCCTGGGGCTGGTTACAGAAGGCCCAGGAGCAGTTCCTGTGTGAGGCAGGCAGGTCTGGGTGCTCCCTGTGCAGCAGCTCAGCCACAGCCTGGAGAGCCTTTGGCAGAAGAGAGGCAGGGGAAGGAAAGGGGCACTCAGATGGGCAGGGACAGAGGGACACAGTGCCAGCAGCCTGCCCCACGCTCCATGGGCATGGCCCAGGGCCCTGGAAGGCACTGCTGGTGCTCCTCTGGCTTGTGGTGACAGGCAGACCATGAATCCTGCACCTGAGCCACCTTCAGGAGATGCCCCAGCAGAACCAGCACCTCCTCCTGCAGCTGCTGCTGGGTCCCATGTAAGAACCCCTAAAACCCAGCACAGATCCATGCTGGGCTCCTGAGGCTCAGAGCATCTCCCAAACCACACCATCCTGTGGCCACCTGCAGCACCCTGCCCCACCAAGGCAGCCCAGCCTCACCCTTCTGCCCCAAGCTCAAGGACACTTGTTTTGAAGCAATTTCTGAAGTCTAATGCTGAACATAGTAAAAACCAGGCTTTTAATAGCTTTACGAGCTCATAAAGACAAATATCTTCTCCCAAGAATAAACAGGCAGAACATTCCACTGCTGCTCTGCAAACAAGGACTTGCTGGAGCTGAAGGGAGAGGGGAGACAAAGGCACTGTCCAGAGGGAAAAAAACCCAGCACAATTAAAAACTCCATGCTCTTTACTAGTTAGGGGTGCAATTACCTCCAACAGTTTGCAAGGGTGGGAGAGGAAAAAGCAGCACATACATTTCATCAGCATGATCACTTTGTGATTTAACAGTGGCTGTGACCACCTCTCCCCTAAAAATGGAACTTCTCACTGAAATCTGCTTCTGCTGTGCAACACTGAGGCTTTAAGGGAAAGCTACTTTTGGTAAAAAATCCCTGAGCACTCACCCTAATTAACCCTTCCTGCCTTAACACCACACAGCTTCCTATGATCCAGTCAGTCCTGGGAAGAGTGGCAAGAAATTTGGGATTAGTAACTGAGCAAACTTCCTCCCAGTCTGTAAGGATAATGAGATACCAGGCTGGAGCTAGAGACCACAAGGATTTATTTAATTTCTCTCCTCAAAGAGTTCTAAGGAATACTTTAATATTACTATAACCAGCCCAAACCTTACACCTTGTACACTTGAGCAAAAACACAAGCTATACTTTGCATTTTAGAGCAGCCTCTCCCTGGGGAAACAGACATGCTTTCCCTTTTATCTTCAGTGTTGGATTACTGAAATTGCAGAAGAGATACTCTGGTTGTGAGCAGGGAGTTGTGCTGCTCCTGGGAAGGTAATTCCAAGACAATTTATGGAGTTTGGGCTCTCCCTGGGGCACAAGCACTCACTGGCACTGAACAAACCCACCTGCAGAACCAACTGCTGCAGCTCTGCTCTTATGGAGCAGCATCTGCACAGCTGAGCCAGGGAAGGGCATCCCACAGCAACATCTGGGCCCCAAAAGGGACACTCTGCTCCACAGAGCTCACCAAAGAGATCCCCTGGAGCTGCTGCTGAGAGCTTTTCAGGTTACAGTGACCACACCTGGGCACCTTCTGCTACAGCAAACTGAATTTGCAATTGCTGCTCAGCACAGATGCTGAACACTGGCAATAAACCCCACCTGAAAGGGCCCCCAGCTCCAGGGACAGAGGCAGCCACTCCTGATGCAGCTGAAGAGCTGCAGTTGTTGATAGAAAGGACCAAAAATGCTGCATGAAGTGTTTCAAGCTGTGCACTGGCAGTGGAAATGACTTGGCATTAACAGGTTACACCAGAAACAATCAAACTGGCCACAGAAATCTGCCAGATGTGACCTTTGGAAGTGAGGGAGGGTGAGGTGAGGTTAATGGCATTCCCAAGAGCTCTGGCAGCACAGGAGGGCAGTGCTGTGTGACAGGGACACTGGTGACCCTCGAAGGTTCTGCTGTGCTCCCAGACAGGGCCTGGCCCTGGGGAAGGCCAATGGCTATTTATTAGCCCCCATGGCTATTTATTATCACATCCTACACAGCACTGAGGGATCTCCAACAGGTGCTCCCATCTCTATAGGCCCAATTCTGTTCCCTTGCTGAGCCCACAATACATCAGCAAAGTCCAGCTGTGCCTCCCCTCCCACCTCCCAGCAGTGCAAATCCCCCAGCCCCAAATGAAGGAGCTCCAAGTTTCACTCAGGTTAATGAGCCACCAGCCTGAGCTCCTGGACACACTCAGAAGAATGATTCCAACCAGGACTGGAGGAGTGGGAGATACCTAAAGGTTACAGACTGAGATTTCATGGCACTTCCATCCAGTCCATGCTGCTGTTTGTTTAAAATGCAACTCTCTCACAGAAAAAAAATGTAATAAATAAAAAAGTCACCTCAAAATCTGTTGAAAGATAAAACCCATAGGAACAGTATAACAAGTCAAGTTTTAATAGATTTATAAAATTCATATATACAAAACAGTAAACTAAGTCACCAAAGCTATAAAATACACTTTTTACACATCACAATATAATTTTATCTAGTACACAGTTTTCATAAGTTGAAACTATGACAGCAAGTAGCTGCTTCTATCACGGATGCTGTTTTGGTGCTAGAAAGACACTTATGTGAGCAGTCTGGGACTGTGCTTTTACTTTATGCATTTTCCACCTTCTTTTAGTTTGTCACTGTTTTTAAAGTACTTTCCTGTGAATTGTTAAGAAAATTAAGGCTAAACTCAGGCCTTTCTTGCCCAATGTAGTGAACTGGTTTAAAAAAGACTGATATTGCATAGTATGTGTGTTAATGCATAGGCACCAGAGAGCAAGTACATTGCAGAATAAAAGATAACATCACTTGGCTTCCTAAGCTATGTGGTTGTGCCACAGATAACCTGGTGTTTTGTCAGTTTGTTTTGTACATTTTGATTCCACAAACAAGACAACTCCTCTCTAGAGTGAGAAACACCAGCACTGTTCAGTGGAGTCTCCAGAAACACCTTTTAATCTGTATCGTCAATTCAAGCCCATTCCACATTCCAGACAACACAACTGGAGGAACTCCCCCTGTCCCACAGAGGGTCAAAGGCTCCAATGCACACAGGACTCTGAACACACCTCTCCAAACCTAAGTCCACCAAGCACCTTCCCAAGCCTTGTGAGCTCCCAGCAGATCCTTCCTCCCCCAGCCCCTGCTCCCTTCCAGCTCCTCTCACCTCTGTGCCCAACCACCTGCACAAGAGATCGCTGGGCAGTGACAGCAGAGAAGTTGTGCTGCTCAAAACCTGCCACCTCCCTCAAAAGATGCTCTCTCAGGTCCTACTTATTAAAGAAATGTTGCTCTCCATCAGTTGTAGTTGTTGTTCAAAGAATGGAAACAGTTTCTTACCTTCTTGTGCTCTGGTGTCTTGAAGAAAGTTTAAGCAGCCGTCAGGAGGGAGTAATGCACTGTCTGGCCAGAGATCTGCATACTGCATTTTATCAAAATTGAGTTTTAGCACCCAGTGATGAACAGATGAAGAGAGAGATTTGCAATGGCAGGGCCAGCCTTGCCAGCCTGCTGCTCTTAATTCACAGCCAAGGGCTCTCTGGAGTCACTCAAAGCTTTTGGGTCAGTGCAGATGGCATTCACTTCAATACAGCCTTCAAGCACCATCAGCTTTTGGCATCTGCTTAGACACTAGCTCCCCTCTCCTGCTCCCCTCCAACATACTTTGGCTTTTTTATTTTACCAGAATGCCCACCTTGGAAGTTAGTGCTGCTCTTTTTCCCCCCTCTATTCTCACACCAGACAGAAGATCCAACCTTCAGTCCCAGGCCAAGAGCTGGGCTGGGACAGCTCCTCAAGCCAGGCACAGAACCACCAGCACTGACAATCTAGAACCTCCACACTCCCCACCCAGTAAAACACGAGCATATCAACACACAGACAAACTTGAACACTGCTTTCCAAATGCCATTGTCAAGATAAAAACATCAGGGATGGAGCTGGACTGCCCAAGCACCAAGGTGAGCAAAGAGGCAGCATCACCTGGTTAGCAGAGAGGCAGTGTCAGCTCCAAATCTCCTGGCTTTACTCATTTCCATCTATGCAAAAAAAGATTAGTGTTAAACAAAGAAGTGCCCACGTCACAGCACAAAGCAGAGATCACCCCAGCTAATTACAAAACAGGCATTACCAAAAAGCACTAGGTCCTGCATTACCAATTACTCCTCACTGGGCTCGACAGCCCTCACCTAGAGCTGTGTGGAGTCAGCATTAACTCAGAACAAGCCTGGCCCAGACCACGCCAGTCTTCCTGATCCATCATGGATGCTCCCTACAAAAACTGTTAAAAGCTCATTTACAAAAGTAGGCACAGATGTTTTATAGCTGCTACTGAAACACCCCACCCAGCACTTTGTGTTACAGAATTACAGAGTATGAGGTAAAGAGTTGGCAGTGCTAAGTTAAACCCCTGACTACACCACGTGATTTTATACTAGAGAGAGAACAGAGAAGAGGGAACTGCTCAACTTACAGCTCTCATCATGAGCTCAGTGTTTGGTTTACATGACAAACTGCACTGTGTGGAGGTGTTGTTGCATATCATGTTTGTCTCTCAAGCTGGCACACATCAAATCACCCATCAATGCAGCAGGTACTCCTGAAAATCTGATGACAGAAGCCAAGCTAAGTCAGGTGTCCAAACTCACTGCTTGAAAATCAGAGGGGCCTTTTAGAGAAATCCTCTAGGTCCATGCACAAAAGGATTTTTCCCCCAGAAATAAAGTACACATATAGAAAAGACTCCAAAACATAAGTTAATATAAGTTAAAACATAGTTAATACAAAGACAGCCAAATAAAGGCAGCAGAGGACCTGTTTTCTAAAGTGTTGTTCTGTGGAAGGCAGCTGTCTGTCACTAATGAGAGCTGCTGGGTTCTTCAGTGGTACCACATCTGCTCTTGAACTGCTCTAATTCTACATTTCTCTGCAGATCACAGTAACCAGGATGGGGATTCCCAGAGGGAATGAGGCCACGGGGATGGGGGCAACACATGGGCAGGATGGGACACACTCCAAATGCACCACTTTCCACACCAAACGCCACTTCAGCTGTCCTAGGGGAATTATAGATTTGTCTCCAGTGCCATGTACAAATGAGCTCTTCCTACTCCACTCCCCTATGGTTTATTTGCCATTACTTTCTCTACTCTGCCTGCCTGGCTGCAGCTCAGCTTTACCTGCCTCAGAGGCCTGGGAATGGTCATCTCCAGGAGCTTCTTTCTTGTAACATGCCTAGCTCTAGGTTCTACACAGCAGCAATTAAAAACATTAAATACATTATCAAGTTAATAAGTCAAATAATCTAGGCTGCCATATTAAATAAGATCCATTCTCTGCATGAAACTGAAAGCATCTTTGAGCTGTAAAACTGAGTGGCCAGTAATTTCAATTCCAGAACCACCATTAGGTCATTTTCAACATTAACAACTATTTCCTTCCTTCAAAGTGACAAGTGCCTATTGAATATGTCACTTACAGAAAACCACCCATCCTTTTTAGCTCCACCAAGTCACCTTGCAATGCATCTAAGGAGTGCTCAGAGCCTGCCAGCACTGCAGGAGTGCTGACACACTCTGTTAGCTCAACACTTGTTTTGAGGACAACAAACACAAAGTAGTGTTGGAAAAATGACTCCCATTTCGTTTTTCTGTTTAAACTCCAGGTTTATGTAAGTCTCTGCCCCAACCACAGGCTGCAAGAGTTTCCTCTCTTTGTCCTCAGGAGAAACAACCCCTCTGCAACATTCTGTCACTGACCCCGGGTGTCAGGAGGGACAGCAAAAAGCTGCTTTTTTCTTTAAAAAAAAAAGTTCTTGTTCAAGGTCTCCATCTGATCATCATCCTGCCTGTGACCCATTTCCTGACCAGCCAAATGAACAATAAGCCTATAAAACTAACAAAAAAAGATGTTCTCTCCAGCTGTGTTTACCTGCAAAGTTCTCCAGGATGTCACTTAAAATAAAGTTTTCTATTTGTTTCTGGTGAAAGGACTAAGCAACTGAGCAGGCCTGTCCCTAGAAGTGTGAACAACCTCATCTACCCAATTCACTGATTTACCACAATGTGATTTTCTGGCTTTATTATGCTACAACTTTCCTTGGAAAATCCCCCAAGCCCCCTCAGCTGTGGCAAGAAGAGTATTTTGCAGAGAAAGCTGACAGTTCAAAAAGACCCCCAAGTCCTTTTAACTCACAGGCCAGCTCCTCTGCAAACTTGGGAAGTGCTTGAATTTTGCAAGGAGAGTTTCCTGACCTGGTTCCTGGTGTGATCCATCACTATCCAAACCTGACAGGAACTCTGCACCCACAGAGCCAAAACATGGATTTTCACCTGCAGCCCCACACTCAGCCCCATTTCATCAATTAAAACAAGAAAGGCAATAATGGGCCCAAGGTGGGCAAATTGGTTCCCTAAAACTGACTTAGTGTGCAAAACTGCCATATCACACACACACACAAAAAAAAGCAGCTGAGAGCTCAGAGTGAGATCTCTCATGCTGTTTCTTTTCCAGGTGAAGATTTTAAGTTATTTAAAATATAAGTTGCATCATTAGCTCTGTTGAAGGGTAAATCCATAAGGTGACTAAAGATACAAACCCATGGATGAATGTCAAAAGAAAAACAGAACAGAAATTCCATGCTATGCCTCCCAGGTAAAACTACAGTAGATTCAGACACCAAACTGAGGTAATTCTTGAGAAAAAATACAGTTGAAAGGGAATGTTTAACTAATTTGAGAAAACAAGCATAATATTAACTCATCTGGAAAACTCAGTGAAAGAATAAAGCTCACAGCAAACTAAGAACTAAAGTCAAGTCAACCTAGAAGTCAGGTGAGCCCACAACTGCCTCCTCTTTCCCAGTGTCTTGTGTGAAGTGAAAACCACTACCAAAACTCAGAAAACATCTGAAAGCTTTGAAAGCAGCCTCAGTCTTCAGCCAAACAAATGGGCTCACAGAAACCAACCTTATGTGATGAGTAAACTTGTTTTGCATCCCGCTGTGGTGAAACATTTTCCTTTTCAAATGTAATAATCTGAAGATTTTTTTCCCCTATCTGAATATTAGTCACGTAACATTCTTCCCCTTCAAGGCTAAAAATTAATAAATATTTAAAAGACAGAGTTGGTCCTGGCAAAATAAGACTTGTTACAAGGAAGCTAATTCCTGTTTAAGTTTGCTGAAATTTAAGTTAGGTTTTCCCATCTGCAACTTTTCAGTGGCTTCTTACGTCGATTCAGGCACTGAAACAGCCACAGCTTTTCCACTCTGGAGCCTGCACAAGGAAAGCCAGGAGGCTGCTACATCAGGAAACTACACAAAAATACTGATATGAACATCTGCAAGCTTCAGAGGGGAAGAAAGATTCCAGATTTTATCCAAATTAACATGAAAGGACAACGGAACAGGACTTTTCTTTGACCACATTTCCCATGGGATTACCAGCTGAAGTAAAACTTTGCTTGTTTTGACATGCCATTACAGGCTCAAAGGGGAAAAGAACTCCAGGGACTTTTTATGCTGACTTTTTATGGGTACAAACAGCCCTTCAGGTTTTATCCTTGGATAAAAACTATGACAAAAATTGCACAGTAAACTATGTTTGAGTTATCTAAAGGATAGCCCTACAATATCTTCGTTTGTCCATGTACCCCACTGCAGTAGAAAAGATTCAATGTCTGTACACAGAAAAGGCACCTGGCAGAGATTGAGAGCACAAGGAAATTTGGAGTTCACACCCAAATTTTTCACAGCCTCTTGCCATTTTACACCCAAAGCACTGCCCAAAGGGGTGACTCCAACCCCAGCTGTGCTCTGAGTTCCATGTGCATCACTACAGGCTGAAGATCCCATTAAGACACAGATTAAAGGCTGATTTTACAGCAAGGTCTTGCTGTCCAAATCCATCAGTGCAGCTGGAAAGCTGGGATCTCCAGGGTGTTCATTCTTCCTACAAGGTCAGCTGTTGGAACTAATCAAGCAGCTGCTGTGCTACCAAAACCTTTGCTTAGAGAGTTTAATCAGCTTCTAAACTGTTGAGTTCAGATGAAGCCCTGGCACATGAGATACTGAACCTTCACAAACGCTGCCCCCACTGTGGGTGTGAGGGCAGTGCTAGCTGGCCATGGAGCTCATCTCCCTTGAGCAGCCACTGTGCAGATACATGGCTGGGTGCTCCAGCACAGGCTGCTGCACCAAGGAAATCAGTTTTCCATGATGGAACACCCTCCAAGCATAGTGCAAAATAAACCCTTCTCCAAATCAGCGAGGCCTCAAGTCCCCATCCCATTTACTCCAACATGAGTTTCCTCACACAGTTCTAGGCTTCTCCCTCAGGAGACTCATGCAAAACCTTCAGACAAGAGCTGTGCATCCACCTTGGGAGGTGGATTCTAGACCCCTGGCAGAGCTGAACACACACACAAGACCTGGTTATACTCCTAAGGGTTAAGAATGGAACCTCCATTAACATTCTCCAATACAGCTGCCAATCTCATCATGTTTAGATTAGTTTGATCGATTCAGCACCTCCAAACTACAAAAAAAAAGGCAGTTTGTACAATTAGTGTCTGAAAAATGAGCGCATTCATTGGAAACGTGTCTTCCATCCATGGTTTGTCAGAGATTTCTGTTCTCCAAGAAGGCAGACGGTGGTTGTGTCATTCAGCGTTCCAAACTCGGTACAGAACCTACCAGGGCCAGGTTTCAGTAGTGTTTTAGTCCAAATGATTCAGTAGCTAACATCAACACGACTCCTCCGGCCTAGAGCTCCTCTGTTTGGACTGGCTAGTGTACAGCATTCCTGAGCCAAGGAATTCGCACGGGCCCCGCGCCGCACGCACGGCCCACAAAGAAAGGATCAAAAACTCCGATGGAACCCTCCAGCGAAATTCCAACAGAGCAGGGGCTGCTCTCCTTCACTGCAGCATGATGTCCTTGAGGTTCTCCTGCAGGATGGTGTCCTTGACGGCGTGGAACACGAAGCGGATGTTCTCCGTGTCGATGGCCGTGGTGAAGTGGTGGAACAGGGGCTTGCTGCGGTTCCGCCGCTTCCTGTCGAAGCACTGCACCAGGTAACGCTGCACGTCCTCCAGGCGGTGAGGGTCGCCCTTGAAGTCCGAGAAATACTTCTTAATGCTCACAGTCTTGACCTTCTCCACCAGAAGGTCCATCTTGTTGAGGAATAGGATAATGGAAACGTTAAAGAAAAGCTTGTTGTTGACTATTGTCTCAAAGATATTCATGGACTCCACGAGTCTGTTTGTGCGCCTGTCTTCCATGAGGACCTGGTCGTATTCGCTGGAGGAGACCATGAACAAAATGGAAGTTATTCCATCAAAGCACTGGAACCATTTTTGACGCTGAGATCTCTGTCCCCCTACATCCACCATCTTGAAAGGAATTTTTTTAATGATGAAATCATGCTCTACTATCCCCTTGGTGGCTTTTCTGGCCAGCAAAATATCTTGTTTGCTGGGGAAATAGTTCTGTAAAAGAAAGGAGAGAAGTGTCAAAAAAAGTCCTTCAAAAATTATGGCTAATGCCTGAATACTGAATGAATGGGTAAAATCACCAAGAGCTGCTTTTAAATTTAAATATTATCAGATAAAGAATGAATACTCAGCTTTAAAACATTGGCCTCCTGACCATTTAGCTCAACCCTTCAGTTAACAGCTACAGAGGATCCTGAGACATATGAGAACAAAAATAAAGGACTAATTCACTACTTCACACTTTCATCCATCAAGCCTCTTGGTTTAAGATTGAAATGCATTTTTTCATCATGAAATTCTTAGCTACAGTGTTACTGCCACTTAGGTAGCATTCAATAAAGCACATCAAATTATCACTAAAAGGTGTGTTTTTTTCAAATGTAGCTTTTCCACAGTTCATTACTCTCACAAGGACCATCTTGAAACCTTTACTGGAAATTCTTCTTCCAGGTTCACACTATGACCAGCAAGTACAGCAACACATTCTACCACAGGCTGTGCCCCAATCTACTGCTGCAGAGAATTTGTTCTTCAGAACCTTATCATTGCTACTGTTTAGGAAAATCATCTCTCTTCTTTCTCCTCCAAGTGTCCAGACAGATGTTTTCATTACAGATTTTGAATCCTACAAGTGCCAGGAACGGTTTTTATTTTATTAAGGTTTCATTCTGCTACCTTACGTAGCAGCAGCCCTCAGAACATCAGGAAAAGCAAATGAGATCCAGAGACTGCACAGAAGGGCTGATAAAATATGTGCACAAATACAACTTCCATTTGTTGTCTGTCAAAAAAGATTAAACAAATGCTAAGCTTCAGTTTCAGAAAGCTGCAATTTACTGTTCCTACAGAAAGAACACTGAATTTAATGCGTAATTATTTCATAAACAAACCACAAACCCAAGCAAAGCCCATTAATCACAGCACACTCAGGCTCTCCTTGGCCCCTGGAGCTCTGTGCTTCACAAGGAGAAGTTTCTTACCAGCTGACCGATCCGATCCAGGTTATCCAGGAAGTATTTCACTGATTCCCCCTGTGGAAAAGCAAAGAGATGGGAAGTGAGCTTGTGCCTAGGACAGCAAATGCAACAGAACCAAGGCCTTCTGCCCAGCATGAACTGAGGTCTGATTTTTTCAGTTAGAAAAATGTATTGGTGATCTAATGGTGGTATTACTCTAAGTTGAGAAGAGATTTGTACAAATGCTCAGATCTATCCAGTAAATCTCTACAATAAAAGAGTAGTGTTATTAAAGTCAGTTCTTTGACTTAAAGAATTTGGCTTTTTTCCCCTTGTAAGATAAGTGCAGTTAACTGACACTGAGTGGGAGTAAAAAATGAAACACTTATAAGAAACCAGTCTAGTTTGTTTAAAATTCATAACAGTGAACAAAAGCATATCCTAGAAAAGTGGAAGATGTAAGTCTCCCACAATTTATGATGATTTAAGCTAGACTTACTTGTCACAAACAAAGGAAAAAAAGAAGCATTTTCAAGGACTTGCTCTTATACAGACAGCTCCCCTTCTGGGCTCAAGACTTTTAATAATAGACTTACTAATCTTGTAAAAAGTCTTTCAGCAATTTTATCAAGAAGAAAATAAGAATGTGTACAGGGAGAAGTCATTCTTGTGTGAAAATTTCCTCTTGTGTAAGAGGATTTGGTGTTTTATCAAACCAAGGGCCCCTCTGCATTAAGTGGGGACAAGAAGCCCTGCACAGACTTTTAAAGAAATAACAATATTGTTTCCATACAGATGCAGACTACTCTGGAGTGAAACTCTCCAGCAAATGCTTCCCTTCATGAAGAAGTAATTCAGTAAGTCTTCTTTACTGCTCAGGATGTGTCTTGGAGTTGCAGCCATGCCATGTGAATGATAAAGTGGAAAATCCTGGTGCCTTTAAGTGATTTTAGGCAGGGAAACCCATTCCTTATCCCAGAGCAGGGCTGTCAGTCATGACCAAATGGCAGTAGGTGCCCTCACCAAGTCACTAATTCAGAATGGAGCTTCCTCCAAGTACTCCAGCTGCAATATAAACCCTTAAACCTCACATCCTCCTCTACACCATAGCCCTGAGACAGAACAGAATTCCTGCCCCCAGTACAGCTCTGAACAGATGAACACAACAGTTCATTGTGAGGAACCAGACTGGAGATCAGAGCACTCAGTGTTGGACAAGTACACACTCCCAGCAGAAGGCACACACAAAAGGAGCTGCAGGTTATTATTTTCTAACATTCAAAACTGGAAGTGTTCTTTTAATAAAGGAGAGAAAACACACAGATTTGCAAAAGACTACCACGTATCAACAAAAGATTTACAATGGATTGCTGGCAGAAAAAAAAACACTTCTTTTTTTGGGGGGTGGGGTGGGGGAGAGGGGAAGTTTCCAAAGAACAATTGCTCTAAGAGCTTCCTTACAATCATGAATTTTCATAAGGTGAAAGTAATTTCCTGTATTTTTTGGCACTCTGTGGATCAGAAGAGATATCACAGACTGCATGAATAAGAGAAAAGGGCTTCCTGTACAGCATTAGTCATATTCAGGAGATGGGAGAGCCCAGAAAGAAAAGATCACTGAAACCACAAAGAACCCCTTCTCTATCTGTTGTGCTCCATCCCACCCAGCTCCTTCAGACGTGCAAAAATACTGCACAGGGGCCATTTCTGATGGACATTCTTCCGATTTTCTACCCAGCTGCTTCAAGAGTCCCCGTCTGTCTGTCCCTGTCTGTCTGTCCCTGTCTGTCTGTCTGTCCCCCTCCCAGGCTGGAGCAGGAGCAGCCACTGCCTGTGAAATGCAGGGACACCCAGGCAGCATCTCCTGAGCTACAGCTTCTGCCCCCCCTAATCCCCACCCCACCATCCATCACTCTGACATTCTGTATGTTGATAGGGAGCTAAGAAAATCAACTGATTAATGGAAAAATACATGTTCATGTCTGATTTAAGGAAACCAGACTTCTCTAGATTCTTACCCAGCTCTTATTAACATTGCAATTAAGCCATGTAATTTATTCAGGGAAATTTTAATCAGCAATGGCAAAGCACTGGGAGAGCTGGGTAAGTCAGGTGGCTGGAACAGGTGTGAGCACCATATGCATGGTCTGACAGATCTGAAGGAATCTGAATATTCTCTTCTAGCACAGAATCCAAAGGCATCCAGGACTTAAGTCAAAATATCTGTTTCCAGCCAAAACAACAAATCCTCAACGAGCTCCAGAGGGTTTGAAGTTTAAACACCCTCAAAACATTAAAGCACACAAACATGAAGGGAGGAAAACACCCACCAAGAACGTGCCAGAGTAAAAAGCCCAAACCCAGTGTGCACACTCAAAACCTCCTGCTTTAATGATTCCCTGATTAATGATTCCCTGATTAATGATTCTTCATCAAGTCCTAGGGAAGTGTGAACTCAGTTCCTGCTCCAGGGGCTTCTGGAATAACCTTGTCCTACATCTTAGTCAGATTTCCAGCACACTGGGATGTTCTGGGAAGCACATTCAGCTCCTCCAGGCAGCAGCACACACAGGCACTGGGTTTAACTGAGTGATGAGTAACATGCAATGCATTAAATGAGGAAAATATGGAAACTCCAGGTTTCACAACTGTTTGCTATTAGTGTTTCTAATTAGAACAATTATGCTAACTGAACATTCCTTTCTATATTCATTTTTCCTAGTCATTCAGACAGCAATATTAATTACATCTAGAAGTCAAATTCACAGAGTTTTTTATCAAGCTGCACTTCAGTGGATTTTTGAATTCACTAAAAAATTACTATTTATGCAAAGCTGTCTCATGCTTTGGGCATTATACACACACACAAACAAAAGCTTATGTATATAAATGTATGTATATAAAAATACACACACAGTTTCTAAATCAAAGATTTTCCATTCCAAGCAAGTAATTATCAAAATAAATATCAGCTTTCTCTTTTGTGTTGAATTATTTTTTCTCTTCATGACACTGGCCATAAAGAAGCTGGTTTGGCTTTTTCAGTGCAAATATTTAGTGTTTCCCCAATATCCACCCAGCCATTCAGCTCCATTCAAAGCTGGATTAGCAGTTCAAGTGCTCTCCTCCTCCAGATCTCAGCCAGTTATTTCAGGTCCATGACCATGACTTCCTGTAAAAGTGTCAGCAAATATTTGCAATTGATTCATCAGATACTAAAAATAACTTTATGCAGATTGATGACTTCAATTTCAGTATTTTACTGGTTCTGTTGGGGGAAAAAAGCTTATTTTAACGTCACAATCTATTTCAAGCTCTGCTTGCAAAGTAGAAATGAAAGCTGAAGTTATTTATAATATATGTATATTTATACCCTCTATGTGTATTTATACAAAGTGTAACTACCTAAATATAATCACTTCGTGGTGTGTTCACTTAGAAAACAAACAAAAAAGATCCAGATCAGATCTTTTACAGGCTGATGTTGCAAGAAAAACTGTGGCAGCTCCAGAAACTTCCTCAGCTCAATGGTGCTCATAGAAAGTTGTTGAGCTTCTGCCTTTCAGATTTAAAAAGACTCATGTCTTGCAATGTCCTAATAGTACGCTATTTCCTTTAAAAATATTCTAACATTATTCATAAATAAGGCTTTTAAAATATGAAAGACTTGAATTTCTACCAGCACAATACTGAGATAGGAAGGCCTGTTCTGTCACAGTCCCAGCAGAGTCTGTCCGTGAAGCATTTACACGCTGACATTTCTTATTTATTTTATTTTATTTTATTTTAAACTAGTGCTTGATTAGTACATTTCACACTGGAAAGTTACAAGCCAGTTGGCTTTATTTATGGATTTTCATCCTCCTTGATAATAAATCAAGATGTTTCAGCGCTGTCTCCTGCACCCACAGCCCGTGTTTTACGGGACAGCTGCGGGGGAGGGAGCACTGACCTCTGAGTTATGAATTTTATGGAGCTCAGATGATCCTTTTTTAGTGCCCCAGAGCACAGCAGTGACCATTGGTGCTCCACTCCTTGCTCCCCACACAGGAGTGACCACAGAGCTGGGGTGACTCATGGTGTCACTGAGATCCCCTCCCTCTGAGTAACTGGGACCAAGAGAAGGAGCTGGAGATGCTGTTCCCATTGTTCAGGAGGATGAGTCACTGCACATCTGGGAACTGGGGGAATCAAGAAACACAAACAGAAGGCCTCAAATGAGCCCACAGTGCAGTATCGCTATTGGATTATTTAAAAAAAAAAAATTGTTATTCTTTGAAACTGGCCTATCTACTGTATAAAGTTTGGTGAAGCCAGGGAAAATAGTGCAATTTGTTTAAAAAGTGACTGGTGGAAGAGAAAGGGAGGAAAGATGAAATGTAAACATATACTCCTGCTTCCTGAAATAGTCCTCTAAAACTCTTTTTATATGCTAGATTATTTTGACCACAGCATTCTCAAGGGGCGAAAGCCATGAAAAAAAATAATTTTTAATCTACATACTTTGGGCAATGTGAATGCCATCTTAACATGAGCTCCAAGTAAGTCACCATGAAAATAATGATTGAACTCAACATCCCTGTCCCTTCAGGCTACGTTCAGAGCACATAGGAAATGTGCACACAGAAATATTATAACTAATCTGGCATCACTTCCTTTGCCATTGATAGCCTCAGTTTGGGCAGAGTTCCCAAGCAGTATTTACTGCATGAAAATAATGCACAGCAATCTTTAAAATACCCCCAGAAACTCAGCAGACATGTTCTGGAAGGCCAGAATTTATCAACCTGCCACTGTAACCCTCAGTTATTCAGAGTGAGCCCTGGTCAGACCATAAAGGACAGTGGCACATCCTATTGTGCAGTTCCCTAAAATACTGGCTCATTTCAAACTTTTCCTGCTGAAAAGCAGTTCCTCTATATTCTGCTCTGAACTACAAGACTTGAAAGGGGACCCTCTGTTCCAAATTGGCTTTTTTCCTTTCCTTGTCCCAAGGCCTTTTTGACATAATATTAATTTAGCCCTTCCTGATCATTCTGTCTCTGGCTGCTAAATTTAGAGTGCACAACTTAAGGTAGACCTGTCAGTCTTAGCTTGTTTCAGATGATGGATTAAACCACAGAGGAAGGAAATGTTGTACTTCAAGGAAGCATCTAACACAGATCAAACAGAACACAAAATACAGATCTAACAGAATTCCCACACTACAGAGAAACAGATACTGCCAATAACAGCCACAAACTGCAGCAGAGTCTGCAAGGTGAGAGAACAGTGATCCAGATAAAATATCCAGATAAAACAGCAGTGTTGGGCACCCACCCTCTGCTCAGGAGCTGAAAACATTCAGCAGCAGGGCTGAGAAATACAGAGGGAATCCAGAAGACCCCAGGAAGATGTTTGGGAATCTCCAAGCTCTGAGATCTTGGATACATAAATGGGATGGACTGAAAGCATTGACACAATTTCACCCAAAGCTGGCCTTCATTAAAGGAACTATTCCATGAGGGCTGCTTCAGACACAGAGACAAAATCAAAATCTTTGTTTGCAAACACTGAGATCTCCCCTTTTCCAGGTTTCCTGGGATGTCCATCATCTCTTGACTGTAAGGAGTCTGAATGTCTCCATTTCAGATGTTTTAGAAAAGCAAAAGGCCCAAGGGAGAAGCCAGGTTATAAAATAACCAGGAGCCCAGTACTTTAAAATGTTCAGGAGTTAGATTAGCCAAGTTCTTGGGTACTGAAATTAGAACCAAAACCTCAGCATCAAACTGGACACAAGCAGCAGGATGACAGCCTGGCACCACAACACAAACCCTTGGGAAGTGAGGGGGCTCAGGCTCTGCACCCTGCTTCTGCCCAAGGGCTGAAACCCTCCTGAGGGACAACTGCAAACAAACAACTCCCCCTCCCCAAAGCTGCAGGCTCCTTCAAGAGATTCCTGCTAAATCTGCACTTCTATTCAGCCCCACTGCTAACAGGGCATGGATTCACTGCAGCCAGAAATGTGTTCTCTCCTCTCTGACAGCTGATGAATTCAGTATTATTTTCCAAGGAGGTGAGCAAGTCTGTGCTTGTTAAGAATTCCCCCAGAGGATGCTGAAGTAACCTAAATTGCCCTGAAATGCTGATGCCCATTGGACACTGCAATTCTGTTCTACAGATATTCTACATCCTGTCTGGGCATCGAAATTTATTGACACAAGACAAACATTAATGTTTCATTCAATCACCAGCTCCAGTGCAGAGATCAACCACTTCTTATTTAAGCTGTACAGAATTCCAGCTATCAAATCTCTCCAGTGTTATTTAACTTCCTCCTTAACAACAGACTGAGCTCCTGGCTCCCATCCAGCAACTCCAGTGCTTATCCAAGTTGCTGCTATCTGGACCCTACAAACATGCCAACTACAAAAAAAGTACCATAGGGTTCCAAACCTCTAAAAATTACCTCCCCTTTCTCCTGCCTGTTCACATACTGTAGGTATCAGATGTTAAGATCTGAAAATATTTAAAAAATTCATTATTTGTCAGCTCAGTCCAAACAGGCAATGGAAAAATGTGTTTGTACATGACAGGGTGGGTTTATATCAACTCATCCTCCATGACACATGGCCTAGCTGTGCTTTGCAGCATATGGAAAATAATAGGTGATAAATATTTATTTAATTCTCCAGAAAAACTTTAGGTTAATCAGAGCTTCTTCATCAGTACTAAGATTTGTGGAATCCTGTGACTGCAATTCCAGCCTTGCAGCAAAGAAACACTCACACAGGAGCAGGATTCTTTGCTGAAGGGCAACTCTTAACATGTGTTAGCTTTTTCTAGCAATCCAATACAGCAATTCTTTCTCCCAAGTGCTGCAAGGGAAAACTAGAGTTACATTTTTTCCTGAAATTCTAGGTATTTCTACATCAACAGGATGTAGATGAGATAAATTACTTTTGGACTGGGTTAACAATTCTGTCCATTTGTCTCAAATATGCACACCAGCAGCAGTGCCTCCAGGAAGAAAGGAATTTTCTGTTAATAGACTAAGGCAGGCTCCATCCTACACTAAAAGCTTCAAGAAACATTAACAAAAAACCCCTGCAATTTTGATTTTACTCATACTTACTGTCTTAATCACTGCTGTTTCTGCTTCACAGATTTGCAGTGGCTGGAAAAAAAACAGGTGCAAACAGCAGAGAAAACAGTGTTGGCCACAAACAAAACACCAAGTGTAACATAAATATGTTAAATATTAGCTTTCCAAAAAATAAATCTAGAAAAATCCTTAACCAGACAGGGATTCAGCATGTCCTACCCTTCACTGACCAGCAGCTAGCACGAGTTGAGGAGTGGATGCAAGGGGATCTAGACCAAATTGATGTGGAAGAATCACAGCTATGTTTAAACAACTAAAATAGTCCAACAACTGCATCCAACATCAGCAGCGAGCTCGGCCCAGAGCTGGCACGAGTGGCTGCCAGACCTACTCCTAAGCATCCCATGGAAGGATTCCTTCCTGTTTCCCTGCCAACTGTCCAAGGGAATTCATTGTCTGCAAGTGCTGCCAGGGCCCTTTCATCTCCTCTCCGGAGGTTCTGGTGGAGCTGAGTGAGCACACGCCAGGCTCAGCTCCTCATCCCAGGCACAGCCCCATCAGCACCCCAACAGCACTGAGCCAGCCCCCCTGCACTGCTAGAACAAAGTCCTGACTGCACAAGGAGGGATGGAGCCAAGATTCTGGCCCATCACCAGCAAATTATCCCATTTATTCTCTGTGGGCAGCTGACACAGAAAAACGAGCATCTTCAACCACCAGGGCAGGATTCAGAAGCAGCTGGATGTTTCTGCATCCCCTGGAATGATGCACAACCCCGTTATTCCTTGTTCTCTGCAGGTCAGGATACAAACCTGAAACTTGCTTTGTTTACAGGAGACATCTGCAGAACTAGAACAGACAGTGACAAAAAAAAAAAGTACCTCCTGAATTAATCTAGTCAGCAGTACTGACTATCTGATCAAGACTAAATCACAAGTTTACCAGCGAGTTTCCCTTTCAAATCTTATCAGATCAAGGGATGGGAAATAAATATCTTAGATCTTGTGGGCTGAAAAAGCAGCTAACACCAGCCATGAGAGAATGTTGAGCTTGGACTTTTCCATGGCAGGTGGCCAGCTGGAAAGCTCAGCAACTTGGATGCACTTACAAGAGGCATAACCTTGAGTATCTTGCAGAACAATGCTTCCTGCTCCACTTACACAGCAAAGATTTGCTGCAGTGTCCTAATGCTCCACTTTCTGGGGAATATCAGCTCAGATTTGCCATACTGATATTTGTCTGTTGTTAAATGGTGACTGTAAGGACTGCAAAGTGTCATTCATCCTTCATATTTCTTTAAAATGTTGTTCTAAGTAAGATTCTCATTTTCTGTATGTATACAGCTGAGATGTGTTTAGATGGGCAGAATAAAATGATGGCCTTGCAAAACTCAGAAAGCGGCTCAGAATCTGAAAGAAAGTTTTTAGGCAAAACTCAGCTAAAATGCAACCTAAGTCTCAGCTGCACTCAGGTGTGCTATTTAACAGTTTGATTTCTATAAAATCAAGTGTGTAGAGAATAGAGTGCAGACAGCAATTAAATTCCACCTTGCTTACATTCCTCTGAAGCTGTGCCCCATGCCCATGACCTCAGTGCTTGGCAGGCTCAGCCACAGACAGCACAAGGCCTGCAGGTCTGAGGGACTCCCCAAGGCAGCTTCACAGCTGATGCTCAAAAATCATTTGCCCCACAAACACAAACCTGCTTTTGCAATAAAAGTTTGGTATTTGTGAATTCTAAGAGACTCAGAATTGACCAGCCCTGAGGTGCAGTTTCTGCCTCTTGTTACCCTCTCTGCCTCCCCAGTGCCTTTCCAATCCATGGGAATTCTCATCCTGCATTACCTTGCAAGGTTTATTATCTATTCACATCAAAACATATCAGCTATTCTAAATAGTCTCTCCCTTTGTGACATCTGTTTTGGCATGAGGAGGAAGAATTCTTCAAATCTGCACTTAAACCTTCACCCTTCATATTGATACTTCAATATGAAGATTTCATGCAACCTGGACTACTTTCAACATAACTTCAGAATTTACTCTCTTTCAGATCTGAAAACAAATCTAAAGATGAAATCTGTGATTAGAAATAGGTGGCAGCTTCTATCCTTAAGGCCTCAGCTACACATAGAAGAAAATGAAGTGGAAAATGAAGTGAGTTTAACAAACTTTTCCAAGCTGTTGAGCAGACTAGCCTATTAAAAAAATCCTAATTAAAGCCTCGGTCACATCCTACTGAACTGGAGAGAGGGCAGCAGTCCAGCCACGTGGATGGGCAGCTCAACTCCCTGCAAGCAGGAATGCATGTGCTGGGCTGCAAGAAAGGACAGAAAAGGAGAATACAGTAGGTGTTCTTTTGTCTCCTGCCCACGTCCAACACCATGACTGATTCACTGCTGTACTCTGACCAGACTGAAACCACATGGATCAAAGCCTTGAATCCAGAGGTGGAATTAAATGGGAGAGAATTCCATCAATAAAGAAGTGCTTTTTCAGTTTGAGATTCTACTGAGTTTTCCAAAGTAGAATTAAGGGAGTATCAAGGAAAGCAAGTCAAATTAAGAGCTTTGGGGGCGGGGTGGAGAGCAGACCTTCTAAGGACAAACAGCAACAGTTTGTTCAGGAGCAAAGCCAAGTGAAGCACAAGTCTGCCTCAGTCTGACTGCAGGAATCTGTGTTGTATACAGAGGAGACATTTGAAAGGTGTCAATAAATTACTTCTCAGAGCAACATGTTTTCCACTTTCTCAAACAGAAAATCTTGCATGATGTTTCCAAGAAGTTTTCCTGCCCTCCCCCAAATCCTGAGTCAATAATTGAGAGAAACAGGTTTGCTCCTCAGAGCTGCTTTAGGTGTAGCTGCAAACTAGAGATGGTGGGGACCAGGCTGCCTTTGTGACAGAAGCTTTCCCAGCAGTGCAGCTGAGAAAGGAGAAGTGAAACACTGAGCTCACCTCACCCTTCTCCTTTGGGAAGGCACTCAACAGCTCTGCTCCCTCCACCAGTGTTTGCTTATCAGCTGCTCGGTTTGTAGCACTTTGGAGCACTGAGATATTTCCTGGAACAGCAGCACATTCAGATGCATCTTAAGACATCTATGAAACCTCCCCTGCTGCACAGCTACCACTGCACACAAACCCAGAAGTCAAGAGTTAAACATTGTTTCTTCCCTTCCTCTGCTCATCTCCTCTTCCTCCTCCACACTCAGCAGCTGTGAAACAGAGCCTGGATTTGAACAGTCTGTCACCACTTCAGATCCTCCAGTAACCCAGAACACAAACACTGACAACAACTCTTTGAGGTACAGGCATCTTAGTTTGGCCTCAGGAAAGGAACCATTGCTTGGGAGAAGGATCAGTGAGATGAAGACACTGTCATCACACCTTGGCAAGCACCAGGCTAAGGCAATTTGTGCCCACCTGTGATGCCCATGGCTTGTTCCTTCCCCAGTGTGTCACCCCCCAGCTGTGCTCAGTCACCCCCAGGCTGCATCTGCCCCTTCTCCAAGAGCAGCTTCCAAAAATCCCACCCAGATAACCAAGAGCTCAGTGCAAAGCAGAACCCCCCAAATCCCCATTTCCCATTGCTCACTGGCATCACTGCCCAGAGCTACAGCCCAGGGTAAGCTGGAGCCAAGAGTGGTGTGCTTTCAGTGAAACTCTCCATGTTTGAATGCAAACCAGGCTTGTTTGGGAAACAGCAGGAGCAGGGGGAAAACCAGAAGAAGAGCAGGTTAAAGACACCACAATCTGCTTGAGAAGTCATTGCAGAAAGGTCAGGGTTTGGATAGGTGGCAAGGGTACAACATGGGGCCTGAGCATGCTGCCTCACCATCCCACCTGCATTTTCCTCCTCAGCTTTCTGTCAGGTCCCACCTTTTCAAGAACATGGGCTCATTAAACATAATTCACTCTCATTGTGATAAGTAAAGAACACATTCAAATATCTGCTAAGTATAAAAATACAGAAGATTTGCCAATAAAGTTCTCTCATAAAAACAGACCTCGTTTTTAATGATTTGCTTATTTGTTCATCTGTTCATGTTACTTGTTCCTGATCCTACACAGCTTACAATAAACTAGGATATTCAGGAAAGCCTGAAAGCACTCATTACCCATTATCCTATTAAATTCAGTGGCCCCTTTGAAAAATCCAAGCCTGAACCTCTTACTGTTTTTTCTCAAGGGAACCTTTTAGAACATTTTTAAAGGCACTGAAAACAGCCTTGCTCGCTGTCCCAGTTCTAGGTGAAAAGTGCAAGGTTTGGTACCAATAAAAAGCTGAATGGGTACCAAAAGCAAGCTGAATCACTACAAAGAACATATAAACGAGGTACAAAAGGCTGACTTGTAAAACTGGAACTTTCTGAAGTGCACTGTCAGCACTGCTGCTCTGAGCAGAGACAGCCATGTCAGGGAGACAAGCTTAACAAAACCAGCCACCACTACTTGGGCAGTGCCTGTTTTCCCCCCCAATTTCCTGAAACCAACCACAGGGTCAGAAACTGCTAATGCAGCACACAAAGTAGCAGGAGCTCTCTCTTTTCCTTCACACAGCTCAGCCAGTCCTTGCTGATCTTCAAGCAGTGCATGAAGCTTTCATAAACCAAGAACTTTGAACTCACAAAGCATGGGAACAAAAATATAAATGTCTCCTTTCCAATTGTATCTTTGAGACTGGATGGATGAAACCAGTCTGACAAGTGGAGCTCTTCCCCTAGAAACAGGATTCTTTCTTTTTAGGCATAAAAACATTAACATATATGTCTCTGCATAATGAAGTATTTTTGTAGCAACTCAAATAAAAGTTTTCCTTGTGCTACCATAACTTTAACCTATGCAGATGCTCATTACTGAATATGTGAGTTCCCTCCTGCTTCCATCAAATTTCAGAAGGAATTCTTCATTAGATTCCTTGTGTCATTCAAAGGGTGCACTTTTAAATGTGCCCAACCTCTCAGATTTCTGGAATACATTTTCATCACTGGGAATCTCTAAGCTGATAATAGTTGCCAATTTTAAAGTCTCCTGAATGATTGAGGTGCATTAGTAACTTTCTGAGTATGAAATTAAACAGCATAATCAAAGCTCACTGGGCTGGATTTGTCTCTGCCCAGACCTTTCCTGCACACTAGAAAGGGATAAAGAGATTACTCCAGTGGTTTGGAGCTGCACTTGGGTACTGGCTCCGACAGCCTGGACTGAAAGTTTCCTTCCTTGTTTCTCACAGCATGTGCCAGCATTTCTTGATGGGAATGCAAAGATTAATTACAGCTGTACTTGCTCTGAACAAATCCTCATATTCAATACAGTCCTGCAAGATTTAGAGTAGCACTAATTAGGGCTTAGAACAACAATTCTGCAAAGACAAACATACAGAGTATTTTTTCTAATTATTTTATGCATAATAAAATCAAAGCCTCTTTCCAGAACCAAAGTGGCATTTATTCTCCAGAGCTGGGAGCCAAAAGGGCTTTTCCAGCCTAAGAACATTAGAATTAGTGTTAAGTGTTAACATCAGATTTAGGGTTTCAGTGCTGTTGTTGAAGGTGAGACAGCAAACAATAACCACTTCCATATGCACACAGAAAGGTAAGGATGAGTAAAAAACCTTTTGGGACACCCAGACAGTTCTCCAAGGGGCTCAATTACTAAGAGGTATAGACAAAAAAAAAAGTCTGTACTTTGTAAAATATATATAAGAAAAAAGAAATCTTTCAACCAAAAAGATGGCAATCATTAGGCAAGAGGCAAATGCTTGCAATGAATTTTCACCATGGCAGCTGTAAATATGAAATTATTTCTCTTACTTATCTTAATCACCAAAACCAGTCAGTATGTATTGGCTTCCAAGAGCCAGCAGCAGAAAAAGCTCCTACAGGAAGCCTTACATAGTACCAGACATTTTAATCTGCCTTCAAGAATCTGTAAATTAAGGTAGGTCTACACTCAGTCTGAATTTCAGCCTTTTGGTACCCACAGAGAGCAGAGCATTAATGAAGTGCATTAACTGCACATCTTACAGACTTTGGAGGTGATTTTGCCCAAAGTTTTTGATCTTTAAATAATGTAAAAATTAAAAAATTGTTGAGTGCTGGGAATTCACTACACAGAAGAGCAGGACAGCCAGCAGCACAGCTCTTTTGATTCAGATCCATCTCAGCTCCCATATGGTAGGCATATCAATTTCTTGTTATCCACTTATTTATTATGTATGATCTGCTCATTACTTTCCAACTTATCCTCCCAATTCCATGCAGGCCACATTTCACCCAGCTGTTGTACTTTGTCATAACCTAAGGTCAGGAGAAATCCATGGCAAGAATCTTCTATTTTCCCACACAGCATTTAGCACTCAGTGCTTGGTTGAGGTTTCAGGTAGGTACAGTCACCAACTGCTGTTCTCCAAGACTTTTCCACTTGCACTGTTTTTAAAAAGTCATAATTCATGAGCTTTCTAGTTCTTCTTATTTCTCTCTAATAGCACAAAGTCTTTAAGACTGGCTAATAACTGTTTTACCCATCACAGCTTTCTTAAGTTGGTTCAGCCTCAGAAAGCAGCTCTTGTCACTGAGAAAAGACTTTGCAAGAGCAGATTTTCAAGAATTCAAAATGATTTGCAGTGATTCCCCAAATGGTTGTGAATCCAACCTACTTTAAATGCAAGTTCTTCTCACCTCTTGTTCAATGGCATTGAAGCAAAGCTGAGAGCACCAAGTGGAGCATTCCTTGCTGTGGGTGACAGCCACACCTCCAGCTCTGCCTCCTGCTCAGGCTCAATCCCTCCCTGACTGTCAAGACAAACTGGCACAGCCAAAGCCTGCACTGCTCCAGGAGCTCCCTGCTGGCAGCAGGCCCACTAACAGATCTCATTTAAACATTCCTTTTTACAATATTGCAAATTTAAGACTGAGGACTGAACTTCTGCAGATGCAAATTGGCAAACTCTACAGCCTTAGCCAGTACTCACAGAATTTTGCATGAAGTTTTCCAGCTGCATTTTTTGCTTTGCTATCTCTCAATTTTTAATAAAACCTAAACTACAGCTTGTTAACTTTCACCTCCTTTAACAAAATACCACTTCTGTTTGAGAGTTCTTACTTGAGATCTTGCTCTGAAAAAAAAATTTAAATTTGGTCACAGAGTCAGGAATGGAAGCCAGGGACTCCAGCTGCTAATCCTTCCTGCTGCAGAGCAGCCACCAGGCTTTGCAGCATTACACTTCAACAAGCAATTAACTTCCCTGCTGCACAAAGATGAGTCAGACTCCAGAACCTGACCAGAAACTTTGGAGGTCTTGGGATTTGAAACAGAGCTAGAACTTAAATCTGGATCTGTAGCACTTATTGCTGTGACATTGGCCCAAAACCTTGCTCAGATATTTAACTAAGAAACCTCTTCATAACTCTCCCTTCCATATGAGTCCAGAGCAAGTCAGTGATGTTTTGGTAAAGTCTGCAAGTCAGTGATGTTTTGGGTTAATATAACATCTTGTTTCAGATAAGGCCACTCTTACAGAACTCTAACATAAAACCAGATTATAATCAACTATTATTGTGTTATATATAAAATATACAGCATTATTATTTCTTACATGTACTAGCTATGATTCAGACAAGCCAATTTACCATCCACAGCTTCACAATTAGCTTCAAAAAGAAAGAATATAATATTGTTAGATACAGATGCACTTGACTTTCAGTACTAATAGTATGAAAATACAAAAAATTAAGGCTCAGCAACAGCAAACATGAGTTTCTGCTTTGTAGCTTTACTGTCAATCCCTTGTTTTGTAAAAAAATTTGTGGGTTAGAGTGGTATGTCCCATCCAGATCTAGAAAAGAAAACAAAAAAACATGTAACTTCCCAGAAATAATTTAGTTTCACAGGAGTTCTGCAAGCTAGGAAATACCCATGCAGGGCTCAAAAGTAATTTGGCAGAGTTGCTGCCTAGTCCCAATTACATGCATTAAATTGTAACAAGATTTCCCAGGCTGGCACTTTGAACAGTGTGGTTATTGCCTTTGTACATCTCACCAGCACTGGTCAAGCCTCAATGGATTTCACTGATGAAATATGAGAATTTCACAGCTCTGGGAAAAAAAAAAATCATCCTTGCAGAATGGGCAACATTCAGAGTCTCTTGTGTAAGCTCATATTCAAACAGTAGTTTGCAAAGGGAAGAGCTCATTTTTGTGTTACAGCCAATTGTATAAGCTGGGCTTGATTTGACACTCGGAATTTCCTCAAGTGCAAAGTGATTTACAGCAATGCCAGGCACAAACATCCCTGCATTTCAGGGCTCTGCCATATGTGCTGAGAGAGCAAATTGCCTCCAAACCTGCTTCTGGGGCTGCCTCCACTCTGCCATTGCATCTGAAAGAGAAATCATCACTTGGAAACTGTGCTTCAGGATTCAGGAAATCTCTCTTAAAGTGCACTGAAGAATTCTGACAAAATACAGCCCATTGCTGTAGATTTCATTGAATATGACACTTCAAAGTCACCTACTTCTCACATTAAGTCAATTTTCTGCTGCCCCATCTCTCAATTCACTTGGTTTCAGCCAAATGCTGCCACAGAATCTCTCAGTGCCTCAGGGGCTGATGTACAGCCCAGCTCCTGATTACATCACTGAGCATTTCTGTACGAAAATAAAGACACTGAAGCCACAGCTTGTCTACCCTGAACTGAGAATCAGAGTGAATGATGCTGCCTCCCCTGCACACTGGCCAGAGCACACAGCTGACTGCCTGCCTGGGAGGCTCTGAAGCCACCAGCTCCTTGCATGGGGAGCAGCAGCACAAAGCTCTCCTGCCCCAAGGAGCAGGCTGCTCCCTCTGCTCCTGTCCTGGCAGGCAGAATTCATCCCATTCCAGGGGCTGCTCAAAACAAAAACAGCAAACCCCACAGTTAATTCTCAGAGGGGTGACCCATTGCACTTACTGCTATTGCAAATATCCCCCAATTCCCCCTCACTCTCACCCAGAAAATGGTGAATGAATAGAAAAGAAAGGGTTTTTAAAACATTTTCCAGAGTCTTCCCACAAGCAAGGCTTCAGAGGCTCTCAGTATTTGAAGTATTAATGGAAGTGTTCCATACAATTCCCTGTGCACACAGCTAAAAATAGCCATGGACACAGCACTAAGGTTTTTGTCTATATTTGCAAGAGCCTCACTTCCCTCTCAGGAACCACAACTTCCCATTAATGCTGACATTTATTTTTTCTTTTAAAAAGAGCTATTAAAACACCAGAAAGTCTTTTAACACTGCAGGGAACATCAATAATAATATTAATACATCAATAACAATCTTTATTGATATTCTGGTGATGCATCATGAACATATTTTTTATAACAACAATGTCAATTTTGCTCTAAGAACTGCTAAAGACACATGATGGCCTTGGCAGATCTGCTCATCACTATCCATCTGTTCTGCTCGTGACAAAAATATAATTTTTGCCCCTGACAAGCCCCATTTGTCCCATCTTTACCCACAATGACATCAAGCATGCCAAGCTGCAAGAAGCCAAAAGAGTATCTAACCTTGTGTCAGACTTTTTGTTCTGGGCACATTAAAGAGAAGTGAATGGCTTCTCACATTCTCACAGTAAAGACCTGAGAGGATGGAAAAAACCAAAAAAACCCCAAACCACACACCAAACCAGAAACCACATGACCAAAGCAATTCCTGTCTTGGCCTTGGCCACCATGGTTTATAGCATAAAAGGAAATGTCACCAGTGGGTGAAAAAGAGCCTGCAGATACATCACCCAAACTCCCAAACACACCCCAGCAGCTGCCATTAGGCTGAATCCTGCAGGAAACCCCACTGCCTGCTCCCAGCAACGTTCCCAGTAGGATTTGTCTCCTCCTGCTGGGACTGGGGGATTTGCAGCCCCTTGCCCAAACCATCACAGGCACCCTCCAAGGAACAAACATCCCCATGACCAAAATATTCCTCTCTAACACAGACAGAAAATGGGTGGGGGGATAATGAGGGCAGGGGAGAAGGGAGAAGAATCCCATTCTGATCACAAAGGAATTCCTATTCCAGTAGTTAAAAAACGAGGACAGACGTGACAATGGAAGCAAACATACAATGGAGCTTTTGTCCCCAAACCACTTGGCTCCCATACAAGGAACAGAGGAACTTGGGTTGGTGGGGACTGGCTGGGGTAGGGGAAGAGACAGAGGCTGATGTTTGTAAAAAGAAAGCAAAATTGGTTCGTCTGCTTTAAGAAAGGCTGGGAAGACAAAAGCAGAAAAAAAAAAAAAAAGCAGCCTGCTATTGTAGAATCCACCCACTCACTTCTGAAATGCTCAAAGACCCAGACAGGGATTTACAACCAGCACTTGTAGGCACTGAGTATGAAGCAGAAAACACTCAAATGCCCAGAGGCAGCTTCTGTGGTGCCAGAGAAGCAGCTTTTAGATTGCACAGGGTTATGGCCAGAGCTGTTTTCTTTCAACAAGTCTGTTACTGCTGAGTCAGTCACTGAGCTGGGCACTGCAGACCATAGGAAGGCACCTGCACACTGCAATTTTCAGCTCCAGCCAACCAACCAACCACTGTGTTTTACATTTAACAGTCCCACAGCTTCCTGGAGAAACAGAGCATTCACAGCACACCAATAATCCTACAGCTTTGAAGCCAAAATAACAACAATGATTTATAAAAAAAGCTGGTGTTCAGCTGACTGCAAGAGGAGGGTGAAGAAAATGCCAGTGCTGAGCGGGGTTGTTTTTCCAAACAGTGTCAAGGCACATTCAGAAAGATCACAGTAATGTAAAGCTGCAAAATTTCGGTGATGATTTAAGAACTATTTTAAAGATAATAAATTCAGTTTAAACCAAGCATATTCCATTTAATAGCTCGCTTATACTAGGGAAGAAAGAGAGTGCTGATGCAGAGGTTTTCTTTAGCCTGAGTTAAAATCAGTTCAGAAAAGATTTATTTTCTCAGAGTCCACTATATCTGGCTTCTATTTATTTACACAAGTCTATATCCAGCAAGGGTTTAAACTAAATGAAGGTATGGGTTTATACATATCATATGCAATTACAAATTAGGCATCACCTAAAACCACCTCTTTCTTTAAAACATTATGTAGTTTTAATTTTTTAAGGATTGTACAGTTGTTTATTCCTATATGTTGAGGGAATCAGACTTCTGCTGAACTTTGAAGCAAGATATGGAAACTTGTTCAAAGTATTGAGCTGTTAATAATTTGTTTAATCCTTTTATGCAGCCAAGTGCTTTTTTTTTGTTACAAGTGAGGCACTTTCTGATCCCCTGTTGATGCAGCCTGCACAATAAAATAACAGCACCCAGATTTTCATGTTGTCAGTGGCGCAGGTGCAGGACTGGGATGGAGCTGGAGTTTCTGTGACACAGGGTACCATCCCTGGGGCCTGCAGCAGCTCCAGGTGCCCCTGTTACACCACCCAGGTGACACCAGGGGCATCCAAAAGGATGCACCTTGGAACTGCAGCACGATGGATGCCTCTCAAATGATCCCTTGCATGCCTCTCTGCTTTGTTTCTGTGGGGCTTTTTTATTTTTTTGGTATTTCCTGTTTAATCCTCTAAGCCAGGGAATGCAGAGGTAGGCCTGCTACTTTTGGAACACAATTTATTCCACAAATGAGACTTTCTTCCCCCCAGTTTGATACTATTTTATTGCTAACCAGCACAGGAATGAACCTCCCACATGATCCCCATCTGAATCTCCCTCTACAAACAAAATCCATGCCTGACCATAGCATTTCCCAGGGAAAAAAACAAACAATCTTAGCAGGCTGCTGATGCAACTATTGCTTACTACACTGGATTCTCTTAGCAGTTGTTTCATGGCAAATTCAAGTTCCCTGTGGCACGAACCATCTTTTTATTCTACAGTGCTTAGAACAGCAAAGCCTATGTCTACAGATGCTAGGAATAATAGAACAATTAATCCATCCTCTCTCCCCCTGCACATCCTTCCCCCCACCCCCAGTGCTGTAACATGGAAATTGTTTCATTTTTAGCCTAAGGAAGTGAGGTTGATCCCATCATCCTGTGACAGCTTTACTTCATTTCATTTATTCTTTACCTATTTGGCAGTCTCATGATACTTCAGAGACAGATTTCAAAGCTATGCAACACCAAGCCTCAAACAGGCATCTGATTAGTGGAGACAGATGAGTAGCCAAGGGCTGCAGCACGAGTTTCACTACAGCACCAGACACCAGAGAACCACACAGAGAAGCAGCATGAGGGAACAACCAGAATTTCACTATCCAATTTCTCCAGTTCTCCTTCAGCTGTATTGACTTCCTTTGTAAAAGAATCTAAAGGAGACCATACAAACCCCTGTTTCTGTCCTTTAACCCCTCTAATTAAACAATTATACCAGTTGTGGTACCAGGCTGGCTGGATCAGCACCTTGCTCCACAGAACAGGGAACAAAAAGAGAAGGAAAAAAAATCCTCTCCATGTTGTACATACGAAGAAAAAGGAGTGGATTATGAACAGCTGTCAGAAACAAATCCCATACCAGAAGTGCAGCTATTTTGGCACAAGAGCATGAAGAGCTAACAACAAGAAGCAGGGAAGAGAGCACATTTTTATGCTCACTGTCATCTTGCAGTTGCTTATCCAAGTTTCACTTGCAGACGTCAGGATGAAAAGAAACAGTCAGGGAGCAGCAGCCTGAATGGGTGCAGCATTCACTTCAAAAGAGCTGCATGCAGGAAGGGTTTGCCAGTATCAATATAGTGCAAGCTGGCAGGACTGGAAAGTTACAAATTAAGTGTGCCTTCATCAGTGACCTACTATGAACAGACCTACTGAGCTGCTAAAATATTTTTAGTTCAACCAATTCCTGCCTTTTTTGGTTCCTCTTGCTCTTCCAGTTTATCCAGTCATGTGCACTTTTCCACTCCCTCTTACTGCCATGTAGTTTTTCAAGTTTGGCTCCAATTACCACTTGTTTCTGCTGCTGAAGTGCTCAGATTTACAGCACTCCTACAAACAGCTCACAGGGTGGCTCCATCTTGCACGTAGCAAGCTGTGTTTGAGCTGAAGAGAGATTTATGGGGCAGCTCCTGTCTCATCCCGGGCAGGAGCTGGGTGTACTCACCAGCTGGTACTCGCTGCGGCGGCTGAAGGCTTCCTTGATTCCTGAATCCCTCCAGAGAGCAGCCAGGGCAGGCACGTAGAGCTGGAAGGTGGCAGGCTCGATGGGCATCCCAGCTTTGTTCTCAAAGGCCATCAGGAACATGCCATGCTTCTCATTCTCTGTGTACTGCCAAGGGATCCCCAGCTTGTCCCGTGCGTCAACCAGAACCCTGCAGCCCTAAGGAATCATTCAGAGAAAAAAGTCTGTGAATAAAGATTAAGGACTTGAGGGTACTTGAAGATTTTTTTTTTTTTTGGACACTGTTCTGGTGAGACTGAACTCAGGAGAGAAGCAAAAACATTGTTTATTGCAACATCTCCAACAGAAGTAAGATAGAGCCTGCTTCTGTAAGCAATTTAGCCACAAAATATTTCCCCAGGTGGAAAAAGTATTAGTGGCAACAGCTAATGGCAACAAGCAGTGCTACCAACAGATAATGAAAGTAAACATCAGTGAGAGCATGAAAAGTGTCTGGGAATTAAGAAAAGTGTCTGGGAACTGGTGTGTGATCATTATAGCTGTAGTTTTAAAAGTAACACCATGCCTGAAACCAAATTCTTCCACCTTTTCCTTTGCATTTGGGTTTCTGACACCAAAAAGGACATCCCAGCTTTCTCAAGCATTAGGGAGATAAGAGGAGCATCACAGGACTGAAGACACTGCATAGATTCCAAGCTACCAGGCTCAGGAAAGCAGATCCAGTTTTCCCTGAGAATCATCTTAATTTTTGAACTTGCCACACATTTGCCAAGCAGCGTATGACAGGCAGGCTTTGTTACTCTAATACTGGAACAGAAATCTAGAAGCAAAGCAATCTAGTTCTCAAATTCAATTCAGGATTACTGAGCTGGTTCTTTTCACATTTTTCAGTTTTTATGGAAACCTAATTTCATATTCATGGCAATAAGCCAAACACATGAGGTTAAAGAAATTTGATCCTTCAGTCTTGACTCTAACTTCACCTGCAGTAAATAGCGCCCAATGGCCAATATTCATTTCTCAATACTGAGCCCCATTTCAGTAATGGACAGATCTGCTAATGGTGACTCAGCATCTCAAGTACCACTGAATTTACAAGTAAAATGTCTGGGTTATACTGGATTATTTTCTTGATCTTGGTCCTAGAGATATGAAAAAAAAATAAAATTGAAAATCTCCAAACATGAAGTTCTGTTTCCACAGCTACTCACAAGAGCCTCCACATTACTGCACTCATTTCTTTTTTTGCACACTTTAAGCGATCAAGACTGCATGGATGTTTTATTAACACTTGAACTTTTCTGCTCTCCAGTCCTTTAGCAGCACCACACAACAACAACAATAACTTCCCAACAGCAACCAAGATTAGGGAGGGAAGTGAGAAGCAACTTAGTGGAGTGTCACAGAAAGGAAAAGTGAAGTGTCATGGTTGTCACTAGCCAGCAGCGCTCCTGAAGAGCAGCTTCCCAAAAATGTAAATATTTATTATTCTCTCCTGATTGTTACTTTTTCTCATAAAGTAGAGAATGTATTTCCACAATGCCATGAAAAGACTAAAATCAAACATATTTACCAACTGATGCTTTAAATTCCAGACATAACTATTCAGTAACTGTCATACAGACTAAAAGCCAACTCTCATTCCCAGTTGCAGAGTTTATCCCTTTATTAACAAAAGTCTTTCAATGGTTATTTGGAGGGCATAGCAAACAGAAGCATGAAAAACCCACTTATAAGGCTCTGTCTCTGAATTGCAGATGCCTCCATGACATCTCACAGCTTCACACACTTTTGCAAACCATCCCTTGCACACACTCCCATCTTGGCTGCAACTGCAATTGCACCATGCAAACTCCCCACCATGCCCAGTTAAGGACTTAGAGATTTTTTCATGGGATTGTGGTGACTGAGAGCAG
Source organism: Zonotrichia albicollis (assembly GCF_047830755.1). Classification (NCBI taxonomy): domain Eukaryota; kingdom Metazoa; phylum Chordata; class Aves; order Passeriformes; family Passerellidae; genus Zonotrichia; species Zonotrichia albicollis. The sequence continues at coordinate 4,255,309 of NC_133834.1, read as the reverse complement.
CAGGACAGGGTTATTCCAAGGTGTCTGATGTCAGTGCTCAGTGAGAACTGCTGTGTATGAAATGGTTAATCAGCACAGTGTGGGACAGGGGCCACATCCATCCCCTGTGGGTCACCCTGTCCCCTGCCCAGAGCTCCCAGCCCACAGCTCTGACCTTCCTGGGGCTGCTTTAACCCTTCTCCAGCTCACAGCCCCTGCACAGCCTCTCAAAGGGGTGCCTGCAGGTCTGCACAACTCCTGCCTGGATAAAAGAGCTCTGGGACCTCAGTGCCAGTGCATTTCCCCACACTGCTGCTCTGACGTTCCCTGCTCCTGCTGGAGACAGGGAGGTTCTCAAGAGCCTGTTTGTTGTTAGGGAAAGTTTCATTATTTGTGTAGAGAAAACCACAGGACAGTTTCAATCAAGGGTGTACAGACTGCTCCAGTCCTGGAATAGTCACTTATCTGCTGCTCGTTGGAAATGCAGGTTTGACCCTCCCTGAGGAGAAAAGGGAACTAAAGCTGGGTCCCACAGAGCCTGTGGGAGTGGATTAAGCACTGGGAGGGCAGCCATGGGGAGCACGTGGCACCAGCATTGCTCTGACTGTTCCAGATGTTGCCACCAAGTCACATGCAGAGCCTGGTCTGGGACAAAGTGATTCAGTAGTGGGACATCAGCACTGACAAACAGACACACACTGCATGAAGGAATAAAAATACAGGATAGAAACTAGCAGGAATGCTTCCTATGCACACCCACAGCACCTCTCCAAATTTTTAGAACACATCTGCTTCAACATGTGTCTCTAAAACACATCAGGAATGAAAGCTTCACAAAATAAGCAAAATAGTCAATGTTTCTTCTGCTTAACTCTTAGCAGTTAAACGTGTGACTCAGCAAAATCCCCACTAAAGTGAACCTAAACTTAACATTTCTCCATCTCCACAAAACAGTTCCATAAATGCTACAAACAGATGTCAGAAAGATGAGAAGAAACAGAGCAATCACTAAATTTAGATCCTGTGTATTCCTCTTCTCACATCTCAGACTTACTGGTAACGCTGTATTTTGCAAGCTCACTGAGCATTTGATAATCCCTGCCTCATTAATCTGCACAGCAAGTCACCATGGAAAGGTTTCCACTTACTGGACATACAAGAAAGACTTTTCCTACCCCTTTCCTGACAGTTTTTCTGATTTTCTGTGACTATAGAAAATGTCAATTCACTCTTTCACTCACAGGGCTGAACACCATCAATTATGATTCTGTTTTCAAATTTGGACAATGGAAAAAAATAAAGCAGCAAGTTTAGATGGGAAACAAACTTCTGAACACTTCAAGTGATTTAAAGCTTTTGTGCTGCAGTTAAAGCAGGAGCCAGAATAAGCATAGATGGAAAGAATTAAAAGTCACAGCTAAGGAGAGTGTCAGGCATTAGAAGATAAAAAACCAGCAGCATAATGGAAGCACCAGCTAGGGAGGAAAAAAATAGGAAATTCTCTGTTCCATTCCTTTCTTAATAATTTTGAATATATTCAAGTCACTGCATAAATCCCTGGCATGCACAAGACCTGAATGGAATCAGGATAGAAAAAAAGGTGTAACAAGAATGTGCTGAGATCTACCTCATGAAGCACATCTTATACAGAAGAAAGTGCTAACTATAGAAATCCACAGATTTGAAAAGACAGCTAAGGCACAACACACAAGAAATCTAAAGAAATCACAAACCACTTGCAGAAAGGGGATAGACAAAGACCATTTTTCTCCTTCCCCTTGCTAGACAAATATGAGTTATCACAGCTCAAACCCCAAACCTGCACCCCCCCAGGCAGCCAAATGCATTTGCACAGGATGTTGGCCAGAAGCACAAATGGACTCCAAGAGCCATGGAGAAGAATAGATGGAAGCAAAGTCCAGAGAGGACTATTCCATTACATTCCAGATGCAAATCCTGGCTCAGGGAGTTTCCTAAACCAAAGGCTGCCAATAACTGGGAGAGCAACCACAGGATCACATTGCCTGCAGCTCGTACCCCATTTTGGTTGTGGGCTGTTCTTTCATGTCACACACAAAGGCTGAGCTCCTCAGCCTGACACAGCACAGCTGTCTGGAGCACGTTTGCTGCTCACCAGCAGGAAGGTTTTATGAGCATTTACACAAATGTTCATTACTAGGACAGGCTCAAATGCAGTTTTTCTCCTTTATTTTTGAGAGCATTCTAGCTTTGAAAAAAATCCAGGTTTTCTTGTATTTTTCAATAATATTTAAATGAATTTGTGGGAATTATTAGAAAGGTTATCATGAGCTAACTTGAAGCCAGAGATGTTTGCAGTATTTAAAGAGCAGCATGATTTAAGCACATCTTACATCTGTAGTTACACTGCTACATAACACAAAACACTCACTTTGTAAATTATTCATATGCTCCAGCACTTGAAGGATTCATTATCCCTAAAACCTCACACCTTTCACCAGATGGACCAACTCAGAGGCCAAGTGAACACCCCTCAGTGAAGCACCAAACATAAAACTGGCACAACAGGTTGGGGAGCCCTTGCTCACAGGCAAGGCCAGGTTCTTCCATGCAGTCAAGTGATCAAAAACCCGATTCAGGGTCTAGAGAGAACCTGCAAGTAGAGAGTTTGTTACAAACAGAAGAGTTTCCTACGGTGCATCTTCTCAGATAATTTTAGAGAATTACTACTGAGAAAGAGAGCATAGACAGCAGAGTAACTGTTACACATGAGATACTACAGCAGCTACTTTTTACATATTTACCTTTGATACACTGCTCAACCTCACAGCAATGCCCAAAATCTCCATCATCTACGTGTCAGTTATGGACTTTACTGTCCTGAGAGAGGAGCTGAGCCCTCCCTGGGGGCTCAGGTCACAGCCAACAGGCACTGCTGTCTCCTCCTAGGGCTGCAAACCAGCAGGAACACTGCAGGCACAGGCAGAGCCCAGGCTGCTTCCTATGAGTGTTTTTCCTCTCTGCTGTTGACAAGGAACTGGCAGAAGTCTGGGGATCTCATCTCACAGAGACCAATCTATACCAGAGCTGCTGCCAACAGGATTGCTCCCACCTCAGCCCACAGATATTCTGTGGAGCCAGAGGAACAATACAAGGTGATGAGGAACACAGGTCCAGCTGCAGAGTTTTTAAAAATAAAGTTGTCAGTGTTAGCAAATATAATCATATGCACTGTTTGTAAATTGCTGTCTGAGCACTGCAGAGAAGTGACCTACTACAAACAGAGTGACAGCAAGACAATCAGATTTTCACAGCACACTATCATAAAAGCATTAACAGAGTTTTTCTTTGATCTCTGTCCTTGAAGCATTATGCCAAGCAGGAGTAGAGAACCCAATGTCATTCAGGATATGGTTTCACATTACAGAACAGCTAAAAAATGAGGTACCATCAAAAGGGGCATCTTGCCTGGCAGTGGAGTTCCACCCTCTTCTGTTTGATAGGTTTGTCATTTGCCTGAGCCCACAATTCAGCGAGCAAACATCACCAAGAACCTGGCTATTCACACAAAAAGTGATTTCCACTGGCTGTATTAGTTTGCTGTGAGGTGAGACACACACAAGGGTAGGGGTGGGAGCAGCACCAGTTGGCCCAGTTAGACAACAAAAAGGCTCCCCAGTTCTGCAGTCCTTCACCACTCACATATTCCAGTACCACCCAGGTGAGAGCAGGGTAAACAGCAGAGGGGACCGACCTTCCAGGCCAGCATACAAATAAAAAATGTAACAAAGGGGAAGTGTCATTTGCCTAGTCCACAGGAACACAAATATTAAAAAACATTTGGATTAGCCACCGAGTCTCTGGATTGGGAGCAGCAGTGATGTCTGCTTGTCTGGAAACTCTGAAAAGAGTCCTTGTGTTTGAGTGAGCCCAGTGAAATGACGATAAATGCAGCAGAAGGAAAATACCCACTGCAAACTTTACTTGTAACTCAGCACAGGGGAGAGATGATGACCTCAGAGATGACGCTCAGGACCTCACAAAAAGTTCTCAGTTCATGCTTTCAGACTTGTATCAGCAGCTTTCTCCTTGCCCTGAGAGCATCCCACCAATATCAGCTCACAGTCACTTCATGCTTTCAATACAGGAGACATCCCAGAGGTGTCCCTGCCACGCTGCCCTCATGGATTCAGTCCCCAGCACATTCAGTGCCAGGCTGGACCAGCTCCTGACCTTCACTGGGCTGAAAAACCCCAGGCAAGGGGTGGAAACTCATTTGGAAACTCTGCAGCCTCCAAATCCTTTTGGCGTTTTCCTGTTGGAATTTGCATTGAACTTACTTTTCCAGACAATGTAAACTAGAGCTTGCTCCAAAGATTTCCTGTAAACATTTTTACAGGACAATTTGCTAATTTTTTGTTGCCAATACCGTTTCCAAGTTAATTATAAAACTAACCAACTGAATAAGTTGGGAGTAAGCTCCCAAATTTAGTCACTTCAGTGACTAAACTTTTGTCTGCAAGACATCAAAGAATGTGCCTGCAGTCTCCAGGGACTAAGTCATGTTCTGCAATACTAATGACTACATCACAAGGGCATTGTGAGCTCCATTTTGGAACTGCTATGAATATTTATCATTTATTACTGACCATCACTCCTCTTCCAGTATCTGCCATGATGAAGAGAGATTGCTGACTCCCAGCCCAAGCAAGAGACACCCCAAATGCAAAGGGAGCACCAGAGTTGATAGAATTTACATTTAAGATATAGAAAATACACCAACTGGAAGTTAGTAAGAGATTCATTGATGAAATGAGCCTGGAACAACAAGATCAGCAAGATTCATGGGGGTTTTTTGTCTTTTCTACATAAACTAGTGAATATTATTTTTCTTAATAAAATAAGCTCAGAGTAAAGATAATCACAATTAAAAGACTGTTCTAGTACAGAACTTTAGCACTTCTATATTAAAGATTCTAATTAACCACAGCCCCTATGCTCTCCTTGTCATTCCTGTGAAAAGAAGCTGTTCCAGCAGAAAGGGGACTGACACTGTCCTGAGAGCAACTCCTCCCACAGCTGGGTCCCAGCTCTGCAGCAGCAGCTGGAGTGTGACCGTCACCACCTCCTAAGGGGCTTCCAAAGCCATCTGCATGCAAACCCAGGGAAGCTGGAGTCAAGGCAATTTAAAGAGTAACCTGCTGCATTTCCCCTGAGTTTGTAGGCCACTGTAATAAACAGGCTTACACTATAAATGAGTAACTTGGTCACTTCCAAGTGCAGCTCCCAAACAAACTGAGGAATAATCTGTTTCCATGTGCCAGTGTGTATCTGTACCTGGCTGCAACTTGAAAGTTGCAAAAGAGTTTTCTTGGTTTGTTTGTTGGTGACAGGAGGTACAACCTTCCTTGAGCCACCATAAGCACAATTTAGGTACATTCAAGGTACACAGAGTCCCAGCAACAGCCCAGGTTTAGTATTAATTGCAGAAGTTTAAAGTTCTTAAAGCTGCCTTCAGCACCAGCCACTCATTTCACTCAGCTGCCACTCACACTCCTGCTGTCAGGGAGAAATGCTCTCAGGTATCCCCTCGTGTATTGCAGCTGCACTCAAAAGTCCCAAAGGATTGCTCCTCAAAGATTTTACACGTTCAGAATCTTCCCTTGTTTCTTCCCCACTCAGAGCTCACAAATGATCACACATAATTTCCTGTGTAGTCCTTCCCTCTGCAATTCCAGGCTTTTTAATTCCTTAGTCAATCATTACACTTCAGGCCACAAATAAGAAGAAAACACTGCTGGATCTACTGAAACCTTGAGCTGGTATTTCCATTCTCAACAGGAAAACTAACATTACCAAAAGAGCTCAACAGATTATACTTCAGGCTTCTAAAAGCTGAACTTTTTCTCTCTTCAGATCAAAATCTCCTAAACAAGCTGGTGCAAGTACCACTCTGGTGCTTGTAGATTGCTGTAATTATTTTCTTATGCAACTAAACCGGGTTTTTTTAAGCAGCATGATATTCACATACTTGAAACAAAAAAACATTTAGACAAGGAACATCAGAGTTGTGACCCGTTGAGTGTCTGAGCTCTTTAACTTTTATCAAAGGAAGCAAATAGAGTAGCAAGGCCAACCCATCTGTTTTGGATGGAAGGCACCAGAAAATTCCTGTAGCTATAGTTGAAAAGCATCAAAATAGTCTGGAATGCCACCAAACATTGCTTAGATTTAAAACTTAAGGTACATGACAGTTTTCCAGCATAGCCAGGAGTCACCTTAAAATTCAGGCCTGGGCAGGCAGACAGCCCTGTCCTGTGCATTTTCCTTTTCCAGGTGGGTGTGCTGAAGTCCTGAAGCCTGTGTACTCATACCAGAACATTAACACTACTGCTTTTCACTTCAATCATCAAAAAGTTCCAAAAAGTTACTTTGAAACTTAGCCTCGATTAACAAGCAAAACCCGAGTTAACCGATGACTATTTACCTTCAACCAAAGCAAAACTCCTGTATTTGAATACCAGCCCACAAATGCCAGAAAAAGCTAGCAAGGCCCTGAACCATCACCTGTACTAAATGGAAAAGTAAATTCTGTATCATAGGTTTATTTTGCTTCAGCATTTTGTTTCTGACTAGGGTTTCCCCAAAATGGGAGATGAGAACCAGAGAGAACAGGGTAAGCACAGAACTCGGCATTAAGAAGATATCAGAAAGGCAAGAAGGTGAAAACTCAGAATGAAGTGGAAGCTGACACTAATGCCAATTCATACTTAGCACTGTTATTTTCAGAGAGGTTTCACATTGTGTTCCCTGAAGCAGTTTCTTCATTCTCCATAAGCTGTACAGTTGCCTAAACACCACTGCAACAAGCATTTCAGAAATATCCAGCACTGTTACAAGAGCAGGAATGCTCCTCCTTCAGAGAGGAGTTTAGTCATGGCTGGAAAATGAAAATTGACCATTTAATCCCAGAGATTTACACTGCATTTCTAACTCAGATCTCAGTGCTGCAGAAGCTTAGGGGGACCATTGTCTGACCATGCTGAGCACTGTGTGGAAAAACGGGCTAAGGTTGCTGCAGCTGTACTTGACAATGTCACACAGATTTAAATGCTATTTGATAGGATCATTTCCACTTCACATTGTCCACATATAGCACTAAAAATTCATCTGAGATCTTTTATTGCCAGTTAAACACACGGGGATCTTGGCTTCATTAAGTCTTAGCCAGTGATCATTGAACTTCCTGAAAAAGTGAAAAGGACCTGCAATCTAAACACTCTGGTACAGAAAGAGCAGCAATCTCGTGCACTTGACAATTTCCACCGTCAAAGAAGCTAAATAAGTTTACTTTAACACTGGATGTTTATCCACATTTAATGCAACAGAGTATTACACAATTACCCTAAAATAAAAGCACTGACAATCACTGCTTTGAGAGCCGTTATTCTGTCCTGGTATTTGATTTCTTCCTGATGATTATGGCAGAATATCAAGGTGTTATCAGGTTTCTCTCAGATGAGCAAAAATGCAAACAAAACATCTACTGCCTTCCCACCAGAAAACTCTTCTAGCTCATGTTTGCTCTTCCTCCTTCAGAGTGACTATTCCCAAGCCATTCCCCAAAAACATATGGGGGAGTATAAATTGTATTATTGTATACAAGAGCCACCTGTGTTATCTGGAGAAGCAAGAAGGACCCAAAGGAGAGCCCCAAGCTAACTTTAACACTCCCAAATCACCACCTGCAAGGCCAAAAGGGCAATCAATCTGCTGAACCATATTGACCCACTTTAAAGCTACTTCCAAATTTTATTTTCAGGATTAGGAGAGTTTAAAAAGTTCAACTGACATAGTCCAAGAAGTTCTGTTAACTATCAGAACACCTGAGTGCTATCTTGAGGACCAGGATTCTACTCTGAATTCTGGAAATCTACCCAGGAGTGTTTCAAGTGTGTGATTCTGCCTCCCCTACTACAAGGAGGAGACACTTTTCTTTCCAAAGCACACCAAGTTCTACTGCTGAAAGCTGTACACCTTCTGCATACATAAAATATTACATCATTTTACCATAACTGCTACTGCTTAGACAACTGAAAGAGGAAGGAGTCTCAGATTTTTCCATTTTCACAAACTACTTCCCTAAAAGCTTCTCCCACTACTTGAAATTAGCAGCAGCAAAAAATAAATCACTGACAGGACCACAATAAGCATTAAGACCTAGAATAAGACTCCTTATTTCTAGAAATACAGATTTAAAAAATCATAACACTCTCTTTGCTCACACAACTACAATCAGAGAGAAGCTTCTGAATTTCAACTTTCTTGCAGTTAATGGGCTCCAGCCTGAAAATGGACAAAAAAGAGGAAAAGAAAATTAGACAACAATTTTCCTGTTCATTAACAGAAGTGAAAGCCCTTTATGGAATAGCAGCATTCTTAAAAACAAGAGTCATTGTATGCGTGCACTTATTAAGTGCACATAAAGCTTCTATTTAAACACGAATCTGGAAACTCAAAAGTAACTCGTTATCTTTAACTTGCACAGTTCCCTTTCCTTTAACTTTCTATGAAATCTCACAAAGCCTCACAAATCCATGCCCACAAAAGAATGGTGACGGTCCTACAGAAAAATATAGGCAGGAAAGCAGCATTTCTTTTAGGGAAAGATTATGAAGATGAAGAGAGAAACACTCCTGAGTGAGCTTTTTATGTATCTTCTAAAATGTGATTACTTCTACCTGCACAGGGCATCAAGACTTGTATCCCTGAAAGGAACAAGGCTGCTTTTCCCTAGTTACAGAAATGTTGGTCTGTACACCAAAGGTTCTACCAGCAGCTTTTACAGTCTCCAGTCAATAGAGAAACATGCTGCCAGCGCTATAAAACCTGCACACACACTGAAAGAAAACTTTCCTGCGAAGGCACCAAACCAGAGTTATTTCCATTTCAGCTCCAGGTTTGGGAACACCCCACACTGCCCAGCTCTGCGGGCCTACGCTCTGCATTTCTAAAGATGCACCTAGTAAGTAACAACCACTCGCAGCCACAACATCTGTACCAGGAGCCCTTTCTTGTCCCACCTCCAGGTGTACAGACTGGGGACACTTTGCAAAAGCAGAGAAATCCCTCCTCATTTCTTCAAACCTTGAAGTTTTTCCAATTCCGACTTCGAGGATGCTCTCATAATGTTTTTTCCAGAAGGCAGGCCACACCTATATCCTCTTTCCTCTGCGTTTCCACAAAGCTTTTCTCAATCCCCTTTGCAGGGAAATTTCCTTGGAGCCTTTTCCACGGAAGCTTTCAGCCGGAACCCGCATTCCCCGGGCCCCCGCAGCCCAGAGGTGCCCGCCCTCCCAAACACCTGCCCCGAGCCCCTCACGGAGCACCGGGAGCCGCGGCGGGGCAGGCGGGGGGCGCGGCCGCCGCCCGGCCGAGCCCTCACATCCCTTCCCGACGGCGCTGCGGGATGTGCCGGCCTCCGGCCCCGCTCCCCTCGGCCGCCCCTCACCTTGAGGATGTTCTCGTAGATGGTGGCCCGGAACTCCAGCAGCGCCTTCTGGTCGAACTCGCGGCCGTGGATGATCCGCATCTGCTTGAGGAAGGTGGACTTGCCGCTCTCGCCGGCGCCCAGCAGCAGGATCTTGACGAGGCGGCGCACGGCGCGCCGCTCCCGGGCCAGCATCGCGTCGATCTCCCGGCTGCGCCGCCGCGCCTCCCGCTCGGCATCGCGGCTCCGCTCCTTGGCGTCCCTCCGCGGCTGCTCCCCGGCGCGGCCCGCGGCCTCGGCCGGCAGCAGGCAGCGGCTCAGGGTGCGCACCACGCCGGACATGGCGGCGGCGGCCCGGCCGGAGCGCTCACAACGCCGCCGCCGAGACCCCGAGCTCCGCCAGCATCGGGCGGAGGCCGCCGAGACGCTGCGACCGGGAGGAGGAGCAGCCGCAGCCGGGGGCTACGGGCCGGGACCGCCCATTCCTCGCTCCGGCTCGGCCGGGGGAGGGGTGCGGACGGCGGGGCGCGGCCCGCAGGCCCTGCCCGGGGAAGGGGCGCGGCCGCTCCGAGGGGGCTGCGCGGGGCCGGGGGCGGCGGGAGGCGCCCGGAGCCCTCGGCGCGGGGTCGCGGCGGTGCCGCGGCGGGCGGGGGACACGCGGCCCCGGCCCCTTGCCCTGAGCGCCGCCGCCCGCGCGGGGAGGAGACCGCTCCGCCCTCATTGGGCGGTAGCGCTGTCGCTCAAGGCATCCGTTCTCCAATTGGATGAACCGGCATGCGGGGCGGGACCAAGCCGGTGACGCGGCTCAGGGCGGGCAGTGCCGGGAGGGGCGGGGACAGGAATGCGAGCACCAATCATCAGCGAGAGGGCGTGACCTCGCTGCCGAGGGCGAGGCCTGGGTGGTGGGCGCACCGCCCGTGGCGTGACGTCACGACAACAACACGGCACATTGAGTGACGTCACGCCGCGTCCCGGATGACGTCAGGCGGAGCCGCTCCTGCGGGGCCTGGGCGAGCCCTTGGAGTCCCGAGCCGGCGGTACCGAGGCGCTGTTTGTAACGTGTGGGTCAGAACCCAGCGGGGTTTGATCTCACCAGACAACATGCAGTGACTTTAAAAATTGTCATCGCTGACGTCATCAGGGAACACACCTCCATAGCACTGCACCATCCGCAGATCCTTGCTCAGCCAGATTAAATGCACAGGGATTTGTCCCCCCAGCCCCGGCTGCCCCCAGGAGCTGATCCCGGTGGATCTGGCCCAGGCTGAGCCCGCTGCCCTGGGCCTGCCCTGGGTGCTCCATTCCCTGCTGCCATCGGGGGTAACTCCTCACAAACACTGCACCAATCCAGGCCCCACTGCTGCCGAGGTGGGGATTAAAGTATCAAAGTACACCTTTGAAAGAAAATCCCCCTCGGTCTCGTGATTAGGTACTGCAGGGAAAAAACCATTTTGGGAAGCAGCTGGTGTGGGATCAGTGAGCAGTGGCTGGGATCCCAGACCTTCTGGCTGCAGAATGAAATCATAAAAGACAGACACATGTCCTCAGTTCTATGAGATCATTTGTCCTTTCTGCATTACTTCTGTCTGTGCTTACAAGTATTTATGGCATAAACATCTATTCAGTTTAAGTTGTTTATCCTCCCCAGGCCTGTTCCAAACACGGGACACAGGAATAGAGAGATGAGGGAAACTACTAGAATGACTGGGATTTCATAGAATATTAAGGATGCTGAGTCCCAGGCTGGTTTGTGTTGGAAAGGACCTTAAAGCTCATCTTGTTCCACCCCCTGCCATGGTAGGGACACCTTCCACTAACCCAGATTGCTCCAAGCCTTGTCTAATCTGACCTTGGACACTTCCAGGACTGGAGTAGCCACAGCTTCTCTGGGCACCTGTGCCAGGGCCTTAGCACTCTCACAGGGAACAAGTTCTTCCTAATATCCAATTTAAATTCCCCCTTGTCCTATCACCACCCTGTCAGAAGTTCCTCTCTGGCCTCCTTGTAGGCATTGGGACATCTTAGAAGGTCAGGGAGTCGCAGATCTAAAAAAAAAAAAAAAAAAAAAAATTACAGAAAACCTTTCATGGAGGTGAGAATCCCGTGTGAGGATTAATCCCACTGAGATGTCAACTCTTCCCAAAGTCTGAGTGTTTTTCTCCCTGGCAAAAAGAGACATTTCAAACCACATTTAGATATTGGAGATTTCAGGAGACCAGCACAAACTCTTAGTCCTGAGCCATTCCCTACAGAAGTTTCTTGAACAGCTGCCCTTCCATGCTCTTACCCTTCGGTTGTGTTTTGAGCCTCAGGAGCGGCTCATTCCCCATAAAAAGCTGCTGTAGTTCAGGAGTTTCCCACTGGATGTCATGATTGCCCCGCCAGAGCCCAGCCACAGTGGTGGGATGGAGACAAACAACCCAACCCGAACCCCCGATCTCTGATTTTCACCACAGCTGAGCACTCAGGGCTCCCGCTGGCATCCACAGATGTTAGACTGCCTGGAAATCAGGAGCTGTGCAGGGCCCAGATTGGCGTTTTCTGATGAGCTCGGTTTCTCCAGCCCCTCTGGCTTTGTCTGTGCCCTACTTGAGGTTCTCTTCAGACTTGAGGTGCTGAGGGGTTTTGGCAGGGAGTTCAGTAACAGTGAAGTCTCACTCCAATGACAGACCTGCTTCATCTGGGAGAGGGAAATTGCGGTACACAATAAACTAATCAAATAAATCAGTTGCCAGACGTCCTTAGTTCTCCATGCATTCATCCATGAAAGCAGCTTTCAACAGCTCCCATCGAATTGTCAAAAGGAGAAGGTCCAGCCCTGCCTCCATCCCCCGCAGCCCCGCGGTTCCCCATGGAATCCCTGGAGCAGCACAGAGCTGAATTCTGTTTGCTCCTGCAGCAGCCCAGGGCTCACAGCCATGTGACAATCCCCATTGACAGCCCTGCAGAGGCTTTGGCATGAGCCTGAGCAGGAGGTGAGAGTGTCCCTGATGAGAGTCAGGTTTGTTGTCAGCCTCAGAGAATTCCTTTTCCATTTTCCTTATTACCTGTCCAGCTCCATGCTTCCAGTTTGTCTCCCTTTATGCTTAGGCTGAAATTTAAACAATTTGTATTGATACAGAATAAAATAAAGCAACATCAATTACTTCATTTTTCTATTCTTTTACCTCCTCAGTTTTCCTTTTTTTCCTTTTTTTTTAAATATTTCTACTCTGTTTTCCTCTTTCCCATCTCTGTTTCTTCTTATCACTCCTGTTCTCTTTCTGCTGATTCTGCAGCTGCTTCTGTTCCTTCCTCTTTAATCTCCCATGGAGAGAGGGAAAAGATTAAAAGATGGAAGAGAACAGAGACCTGGAGGATAGAAAGAAAGGGAGATTCAATGAGGGAAGCATTATTTCCATTCCCCCCTTTGGCTATGAAGCAACTGAATTATGAGCAGAAAGATGGGGGCTCTTGGGGGAAAGGCTGGGGAATAAACTTTGGGGTTTATCTGCAGAACATCTGCAGATGAAAGCTGGAAAAGTGTCTGGCAGCTGGAGGAGGCAGTGGCTGCTTGTGCATGAAGACCTGACTGCAGATGGGAGTGACAGCAGGAGCCCAGGGGGAAGGAGCTGCTGCCACTCGAGCTGAGGGTGCAGCTGCTGGACCCTGCATTAAAAACTGACTGTCCCACCTGGGACATGGCTGCTGTCCCCTGGGTGCCACCAGACACCAGAAGAACATTTTGCTCTGTGAAACTGAGAACCAAATAATCCACAAGGAGGATTTGCTCCTGCTGCAGTAGCAGCACCTTGCAGCAATGCCAGAGCTACTGCAAATGCAATCAAAACTCCAGGGTTTAGGCACAAAACTGAAGATCTTAACAGGATGGCCAGGAAAGGTGTGCAGTGATGGAATCACCCAAAGTGATAAATCACCCACCCTGTGCTGGTGGGCAAACGGAGTCAGAGTATTGAACTGTAGCTCCCACAGGGCAGGTGCACTCCTGGCTTAGCCTGGGTGATTTGAAGATATCTGGGCCCTTGAATTGCTCATTGTGCATGCAGGCAGCAAAGCCTGTAGTTCTGAAGAGCATTTATGATCTAAACTCCTTTTGCTGCTTCTCTGTTGAGACTGTGACTCTCTTTGCCTGAGGAGGTGCTGGAGTTTATGTGCACTTCAAGCCTTACCTAAGCTGGTAGTTTTGTCGTGTTAAAAGTGCCATGTTCTGCTTATTGCATTCTCCAGGTTTTATATGGCTTTTTCAATGGCCTTCTCTCTGCACACTCCCCATGGCAGAATGAAAAAGTGCAGAGAGGCAAAGGGAATAACATTCTCCTGCTCAGGAATGAGCAAGAGCAGTTCAAACAGATCAACCATTTTCTAGCAACATCATTAAGTATATAGGAACCTTCTGGTACTAAAGTATGAGTTTTTTGCTGTAGGTATTGAACCCTTGGCTGGTTGTTATCTGCAAGACTTTATGATCCCTATTCTATTCTCTTTCTGAGAGATCCCAATTTTTTGAAGTGCTTGCAGTCTTAACACTTGCGCAGCCAAAGAAAACTGAAGTAGTTTGGCATCTCTCAAGAAAAAAATCCACTTATTAGTGAATTTGTATCTCAGTATTTGCCTTGTCCCTTTTAATGCCACTGGAAGGGCTGAGAGAATGGGGTTTGTTCAGCTTATAGAAAAGGTTGAGGGGACACCTTATCTATCCCAGTATTTTTAAAATATTTTTTAAAATATTTAAAGGATGTTTAAAAAATGTTTCAGGGGTGGCTACAAAGAAGTTGGAGTCTCCCTCTTTACCAGGAGTCACATGGAAAGGACAGGGGGAATGAGTACAAGTTATCCCTGGGGAGATTCTGACTGGACACAAGAGGAAAATTTTTCAAAGGAAGAACAATCTGTCATTGGAATAATCTCCTCAGAGAAGTGGTGGATTCCCCAGTATTGGACACTTAAGGTTCAGCTGGACAGGGTGCTGGGACATCTTGGCTAGACCAGTTTGTTTGCCAAGAAAGGCTTGACCAGATGATCCTTGAGATCCCTTCCAATGTGGGGCGGAACTCTATGATTTCCGTGTATTCTGATTTTTGATTGTGTTTTCTTTCCCCTTTGATAGCTCTGAATACAGAGGCTGCAGAACCTTTGGTTCATACTGTTGTGAGTTCTCTTGCAGTGGATTCTCTTGCAGTGGCCCAGCCCAGCTGCCACCAAGCAATCAAAACTCCAAATTATGTCAAAGCAATTACTCCTGCTTCTCTTATTAAATTGGCAGCCACTATTTTTTCTTTTCCATGTGGTATTTTCATCTTCTGTCCCACAGAAGACACATTACTCATATACATAAAATATGTGAGTCGTGACACTTCATGGAGTTAATTTTCACTATTTTCAGACTGCTTGACAGCAGCCTGTTCTCCTTCATTAAACACCAGCCAGTGAGTGGATTAGTTTACTTTCAGAACACAAAACCTCATATTAATCCACAAACAATTAATTATTGAGAGAAGACAAGCATATTTTGAACCCAGCCTGTGACTTTCCTACTTATTTCATGCAACGAGGCATGATCTGTGTAATTCCAGGCATGTTCTGCCAAGCATCCTGAAGCTCTTAGTGAAGATTGGATATTAGGAAAATGTCCTTTCCTGTGAGGCCCTGGCACAGTTTCCCAGAGCAGCTGTGGCTGCCCCATCCCTGGAAGTGTTCCAGGCCAGGCTGGGCAGGGCTTGGAGCAACCTGGGATAGGGGAAGGTGTTCCTGCCCAGGGCAGGGGAACCCAATGGTCTTCAAGGTCTCTTCCAACCAAAGCCATTCTGGGATTCTGTGAAGTTCCTGCAATTACCCCTCAGGATGATGAACCTTGGTTCTGAGAGTGAAGAAAGATCAGAAGTTGAGGTTCTTCTCCAAGTGTTTCCTCAGAGGGCACAGAACCTGGGGCTGTGGGACCTGAGTGCGGCTTTCTCAAGTTCTGAGTTCAAAATCTGGGGACACATTCCTGCAGCAAAAGGGACAGAACAGGCTCAGGCTAGCTCCAGTGCTCTCAGGGTCCAGAAAAACTTGGCATTGCAGAAAAAAGTTAAAAGCAGACCTAAGTCCTGAAAGCATTTGGACTCTGATTTTGAGTACAAAAGACTCCAGCAATAAGTAGCTTTGTCAGTGTAGGTGCATTTTCTTTAGTCATCTATGTCATAAAAAGTCATTAGAAAACAAGATGAGTGACATTAAGAGGGGGAAAAAAGGGCACAAATCTATAGATTGCCAAACAAAACCAAAGCCCTGGGAGCAGAACCTCACATATTTGCTGCCAAGCTATGTCCATTTTTTCTGCATTGTTTTAAAAGTGACTTTTCATCTGGTGATGCAGAGCCAAATATCTGCACTGGTGGCATGTATCTCCCCAAACTCATCAGAAATTAGCAAGCCTTAATAAAATTTATGCATGGCTTGCTATTGCAGTTCCACATCTAAAGGGAAAACAGATGTTCTCTTTAGTTATTCTCTTCATGTCCGAAGGATAGCTGTTGGTTACAGTTTGTGTTTAAAAAAGCTGGTGCTGAAAAGGTTACAAATGATGCAATTTTTGCAATCCTACTCCAAAGCTCTCTGTGAACCTGAATTGCTGAGGTGACACTTGCAGATGCCTGTCACCCACTTACCAGCCTCATATTTCTTAACACCTCCACTTCAGGACGAATAAATGGAGCAGAGTTCCCAGTATTTGCCTGAGATCACTGGCAGGGTGGCTGGCCAGGTTCCCAGCCCTGGGCTGCATCCATGGGGAGCTTCCTCAGCCTGGGCTGGTTCTGAGCTGAGGCAGAAGGGATGGATGGTGCATCTGAAAGGTGGCATTAGACCTGTCACTGGATGGGCCCCTCAGCTTCAGCAGGAAGAAGGGAAGCTTTGATTCTTCGCCTCCCTCAGCTGGATCCTTTCACTGAGCACACGTGCACACTGCCCACAACATTCCCTGCTCACGTTGCAGATGGGCAATCTTTGCTCTTTCTGTTTTTACACAAATATTTCCAAGATGTGCAAAAACTGTTGGCACTTACAGTGAGTGTTTGCCATCTGAGAGAGTTTGCCCCTGCAAACACGGATGTGTGCGTGCACATCTATCTGAAATTCATGTTTTACTTTGCAGATGTGTGTCAAACACAAAGCCTTTCAAAATGTTAATATTTGTTTGTTTCTACAACATATTTATTCACTGCTCCCTGAATGAAGGATCCCAAGCCTTCTTTATTTCTCTGCAGTTACCAAGTGGACATTGGTATAAAAAGCTGCTCTCTATCCACAAAAATTGTCCCAAAAGAACAGCAAATGAAGTAAATTGTAGACTTTGGTTTAATACCCTTTCTAAACGTTTATTCAAACAATCCTTTTTAGCTTGTGAATATTCATGATCTTACAATTAATATGAAAGATAAACACTTACACCACACCTAAATGTGACAACCAGCTAATTTAGGAATTATTGCTCTCCCAAAAAGGGAGAAGGAATAGGCTCTGTCACTTAAAGAAACGATGGCAAATGATGCAAAACCCAGGTGGCAGGAATGCAGAGAAGAGCTGGCAGGAGCTAACCAGATGAGTGATCAGCATTTTATTCAGACAGTGTTCCAGCGTCCACCCAGAGGAGATTAAGTATCCTGTCCTCTCAGTGCAGAGAAGGAGAAATAAATCAGGTTTTACCACAACGAGGGTGGCAGGGAGTTAATTAGGAATGGAAAAAATATATTTCAGTTTGAAAAGGAATAAAAAAATGCTCAAAAGAAGGAACTGAAATACACTGAAAACATGTTGGAACCCACCTGGGAGGCTGAGTGAGAATCCTGCCCGGGGATCTGCAGCCACAGGGGACTGACACAACAGGTGATGCCGACAGCTCTCTGAAAGCTGCAGTCCAGCAGCCAAATGCTGCTGCTCTGAGATGTTATATGAAAGCAGACATTTCCCATAGCCTGTCTCATGTTAGAATCTCTCCAACCACAAAGTGTATAAAAAAGGCAAGGTTGCATAAAGAAATAAAAGAACCTTCGTTTTCTCCTTAACGTAGTTTTTAAAAACCGCAACCTCGTTAAAGTCAACAGGAATTTGCTCCACATCTCTTCTAATTTGCCTCCCAGGAATTGTGCAAAACTAGAAGATGACAGATTCTGCTATTAGACCAAGCAAAGCTACACCAGAAAATTAGCAGAAGCCACAAGCAGCAGAACAGTGGTGAAACCACCTTATTGCCTCATGTTCAGTGATTTCCATTAATGATTTAACAGCAAAGGTCAATTAAATGAGTGGTGGATGCTGATACCCACTGGCTGGGGCTCTGCTCTGGGCTGTTGGAGCACATGGATATGCTAAAGCAGGAGAAGCTTCCAAAGGCAGTGCACCATTCCCCCTGGCCTGATCCGAGGTTAGATGTGCCTGGGGCATTTCCTGTGCTCCTAGCGAGGATCAGTTCCAAACTAAGGCTGCAGTCCCTTTCTGTCAGCTGAAGGACAGAAAGGGAGGGGTAAAGGCTTCTGTATCCCTCTGGGATTAAACCTGGCTACCAGGGGTTTGGGGAATGCTGCCTTGCAGGAGGCCAAGTCCTGGCTGTCAGCTGAGAGGTGCCACTCACCTGTGTGGAGAATGGCACAGGGCCCTTCATGCCAGGAATGCCGTGGGCTGCAGGTCACTGCTCAAGAGGAAAGGCTTGGATGGGAATGAATGCATGAACATGGCTTCTGGCTGAAATATTTAATCAATGTGCAAGTGACTTTGTGCCACCAGTGAATAACAACATTCCTCATTTTGGGTAAAAGCTGGGAGTCACATTCCAACACTATATTCAGAAAGCATCGATATATTCAGATTGCATCCGCTGATGCAGGAGCACAGGCTGTGGTCAATCACCATCCTGGTAATTTAGGAGAGTGCAGAAGAAGGAGTGCTGGCTTTTGAGTGTCTCCATGTTTGTTATTTATACACCATGTCATCTGGAGCTGGTTGTTTGCTTGTAGCTTTGGGCTGACAGTTCCCTGATTCCAAAGGCAATTCAGCCCCTGACATAAAGCAGAGGAACAATGCAGAGTTCCTGTAAAACAACAGTGCTCCCCCCACTGCTGTCAGAATGCAGGGATTAGATGCAGAATAATGCAGTCCCTGATCAAACCTGCAGCTGTAATTCAACCTCTGGACAGTGCTGATGCCATAAATTTGGGAAGAAAGTGCAGCTCAAGCGATTTGTGAACAAGAGCTGATGAGTCCAATTGAATTACAGTTGTGGGAGCAGCCGGGATCCCCCTGCACCGAATCATTACTAATGAGAGCCAGGGAGTGATTACTTACAACTTTAATGAAATTGAATTTCAATTTATACCCTTGGCTAGAAGAAGGAAAAAACATACACTGAATATTAGGGGGTGACAGGGCAAAAGTACAAACAGAAACCCAAAATATATGGATGGACAATGCATTCTCCTGGAAGAGACAAGATAAAATTTTATCTTCAAAAATAAATTCATGTTTAAGGATACAGCGAAGACTGAACAAAGCTATTCTATATAACAGATGATGAAAGATTTCAGAAGATTTCTGATGATGAAAGATTTCAGAAAGAAAATGCTCAGATGGGTTTTCTCTAAACCATTTACCATATTCAGAAGAAGGGGAACTGTTTAGCTGATTCTCAAGCCATCACTGCCCATTCTGTTGGCATGAAATCAGGAGAATGGTAACCACAAGCACCACTGACATATTCCAATCAAATAATCCCATGGAACCCTTTCTGAGCAAGCCTTCCAATTTCAGCACTGAGTAGTTATTCACCACTGGAAAGGAAAACATAATTAACATTAAATACTGGTTTCAATAGAATTTCTCAGTGCTTCCCATCACTCTGGAGGTATCACTCTGCTTTTTTAATACCTTTTTTAATATTACACCTTTCCTGCTGGTGCTACAGTAAGGCCTAGGGAGGTTAAGAAAAGTGGTTTATGAAGTTTGCTTCAGATATGGAAATGCGAGGAGAAAGAGAGGAAAAACAGAGAACTTGAGTGAGGAACACAAAATGGATGAATAAGGGAGCATTTGTGCCTTACAACACAGATCACACAAGTTTTGCAACTCAAAATGTGAATCTGCAATTGGAGGATGATAAGGAAAGTGTGGGATGTGCAGTGGAAGGTCTGAGCCATGGGGCTTGCAGCCAGGGTCACACCAATCAGGCAGAGTATGGAGAGGTGCTGAAAAATGCTCAGACTTTTGACTTTACATTCATTTTCCAGAAGGTAAATCAATATCTCTTCACCCCAGTGCACTTGTGTCATATGGCTTTCTGTTACAAGGTGACCAGGGCTCGGACATGTCTCCTCTGAACTGAAAACAGCTTAATCCAAAGGGATTTTTTTTCTGCAAAATGTCTAAAGCACTGTATTACCTCATGCCATGGGGTGATGGGATCCAACCCAGTATTTCATGTGCAACTTGACAGTCAGCAATAGGAATTATTAACTACTGCAACAGTAAAAGAGGCAAATTGAGTGGGAATTCAGTGCTATTTGCACATAGTAAACTATTTTGTTAAAAGGAGTAGTATTAAAAGGAGATTTTCCAGACAAGAGAGGATTTTCAAAGACAATGGGAGTTCTACTGGGACCAATGTTATAAGAAGAGGTGGCAAATAGCGAAGGGTCTTCAAAAATCCTTCACAAAATTCTTTCCCATTGAAATGTATTGTGGTGCACACTCATTTTCCCAGCCTCACATGCCCTCATTGATTTAGGGAGTCAAAGCTGTTTCCTGCCACCACTGGAGGGAGACCTTATTCCTTCAAAGAGCTGTAAAACTTCTGCTGCCAGACTGCACTTCAGTAAGGAAGAGTGCAAAATAATCTGGAGAAATACAGCTGCTGAATTTGATCCAGGCTGGACACGGTAAATCACAGGTTCTAATAACAATAATAATGCAGCACGAATGAAACAGTGCCAGATTAAGAGTTTAATGTTTCCACTCTGATCAATACTGCTCAAGTGAGTCTGCTGCAGGTTTCTGAAGTCAGTCCTGGTTAAATCCACCACCAGTGTCTGTACATTCCCCTCCCTCTGTCCTCACCCCCTCCCCTCACTCTCAGGATGTGCTGGCAGAAGCCATTGGTGATGTTAAATTCTCAAGCTGATATTTCCTAACCCTTTATCACACTGTGACCTTAAATCTGACCAAAAATGTTCCCATCAATGGCATTATTTTCATTTTCACTTGACCCCTATTGGCCCACTGGACTATTTTACAATCATTCAATTACCCCCACTGCTGCTGAAAACAAAACCAGGGAGAAAATAATTATTTGGTGCAGCTCAAGGTCATTGACAGCAGGAGGACAGGGAGCCATCAAGGAAGGTCTAAGCCACTGAGTGCATGGATGTACTTCAGAGAGGGGCCAGGACATACAGCTCAGCTCTAAAACCCCAAAGCTTCTGCTGGTGGAACAAAAGAAGCAGTTCTGCAAGGAAAAAAAAATTTTAAAAAGGAGCAATTCTCCCCAATGTCATGTGGCACGTTCCCACAAAGATGATGTTGCACATGTCTGCACGGACTCATTCTGCTGGGGGGTGACACAGGCATGTGTTTGCACATGCACACACTCACCCACCCTACCTAAGTTACAAAACAGCTTCTCAGCGAGATAAAACTCGTGATAAGAAAGAAATTCCTGTCTGAAGGACTCTCACGTTGCCAGTAACAGTGAAGAGCCCACGGAAGCTTCCAGCTCAGCTGACTGTCTGTGGTTTGTGTTTTGAACTTTATTAATGACATGTGCTACCACCTGAGAGCTGCCTCCTCACTCCTCAACTAGGCTGATTCTAAAATTAGTGTAGAAAACAAAGCCTTTGTTTAACATATATTCTCATCACCTCCCCACGCAACTGCATCTGACACCCACAGCTGCAGCCAACCATGAGTTTCCTGTGGTACTCACTGAATGGGGCAATTTCAGAGTAAATATAGTTCAAACACTTATAAATCTCTAGAGTGAAATCCCTGCTGTGCTGAAAATAGGAGGTTTGCCACAGATTTTTATAGTTTCTCAGCCAGTTTTAAAGTTGCCTTTGGTTCTCAGTGAGCCCTGTTAGTGGCAAGGGGAGGATTAATGTGATCTTACAGCGTGTGCCACCCTGGGTGTCCCTGCTGACCCACACGTCAGCTCCCATAAAGCACCACACACCTCCTGACAGGAATCATCTGCTCAGCCCTCATGGCTTGGATGTGCTGGCTGGACTCTGCAAGATCCAGCTTGTGAACAGTGACCTAAGACAGAGAAAAGAGGAAGGAGCAGGGGAAAAACCCATCATGACCATCAGCTCCATTAATTTTACTGCAGGACAAAATCTCCCTCTGGTACAAGCTGCTCATCCCAGCCTAAGCACAGGTGCCTGTTCTGCACCTTCCAGCTGCTTCAGCTCCAGCAGAGCTTTTGGCCAGTGCTGAGCATTTGTGAGGTGTCATCTTGGAGAGATAATTTGTGTTCAGTATCCATGACTCTCATGGATTTCCCTAGGACTCCACCTGCAGGACTTCACACACTGGTGGAGTCTCATTATCACAGCATTTCCATATGCTGTTTTATAGCAGAGAAGGTCATGGCTTAGTTGCTGGAAGAACCCACTGTTCTGACTATCACCACAGAAATAGAGCTAAAGAGAAGAGAAATTCAAATCCCTACCCCTACTGCACAGTGCAGTTCAATCTTCCTGAGGCATACAAAGTAAATAGTAGTAATAAAATGTGATAGGAAAATCAATTGGAACAAATGAAGCACTGGCTGTGCTGTATTCCAGCTCCTCTGTCCCACTGTTACCGCTCTGATTAATAAACAGCAATCTGATAATGAGCAAATCACCTCAGCACCAGGATATGGGGAAGCAAATGCTGCAGACAGGCTACAATGACAAAGCTGAATATTCCCAGTGTGTTTGGAAGGTGCTGGGCTGCTCCAGGAGGTTGGGTCAGAGACACCACAGGGCAGGCTCAGGGGGCAGAGCTCTTTGGGAGAGGAGCTGCTGTAAGCCACTGGAATTGATGTTATGTTTATAAATGTGCACTTAAAACCAGGCATCAATTTTTTACATTCATTTAATAGAAGTTTACCCCACTGGCTTTCTCTAGGGTGCAAAGATGGAGGCAACAGCCCAAAACTGGCTCTTAAAACAGTATTTTAACAATACAGAAATGTTAGTATAGAGAACTCCAACTAGGTCAGAGTCAATATCCAGCTTAGTTTCTTTCTGGTGTGCATTTAGATGGAACTGAAAGTTAATGGAATTGTGTCCATTTCTGCCAGGAATAAATCAGTTTAATTATGAGTTATTCTTTATTTCTTACTGTGTTTAATTCTTTCCTGCTCTTTCTAAATGTTCCCATGGCCGTGGCTGGAGAGTGCCTTGTGCAGCCCTTCCTGAGCAGTGTCCTGATGTGCCCTGGTGCCTGCCTAAGCTCTCTGTTAGGAATTCTCTGAGTGCTGCTGTTGGAGCAGGGGGCTGAACTTCAGCAAGTGTCAGTGCCCCTTTCTGTCTCCTTGCTGTTTTGCTAATGCCTTGGTAGATGCAATCACTGCAGGCTGTGCCACAGATCCTTGTTGGTTCCCCACGTCTGTGAGTAAAAATTATCAGATTCACTGACATTTCAGACACAGAGATGAGGAGCAGTGTACATAATTGATGTGAGACCACTGGTTGTAGGGAATTTAAATCAGGAGTAGGAGCTGTTGTCCAAAGAACTGGAAAAACCCAACTCTTGTCATCAAGAAATAGTTCCAAGAGCCAACTGCTGACCACAAGGAGGCTATTCTACCAATATGTGAAAAAGAAATGTATGGGACAAGGGATGAAGGAGAAATTTTAGTTGTAAAGTGGAATTTTTCCAGATGCTAAAGTGTTAAAATGGCTATTTTGGCAGCACCCTGGAAAGTCAGGATGGCTGCTGTATCCAAGGGAGAGACGGAAGGACTGGTAACTATTACTGCTCAGATTACTTTGCAGCAATTAATTCACATATCCTCTGAGAACAAGGGGAGCAAGCTACTTCCCATGTCTCTTCCACATTCCATCCCAGTTCCACTACTTTGCTCTATTTCCCATTTTCCCTGGTGGGAGCCCTGGTTCCTCACCCCTGGGAGGTGCCCCTCCATTCTGCACAGGCTCCTGACAGGGCTGCAGGGGAATCTCTCCCTGGTTCCCTCCAGAACCGCTCACCTGCAGGCTGCTCCTGCCCTGCTGGTGGCACTGGGGGCTGCAGGTCCTTTCCTGCTTTGTCTTTGCCAGGCATAATGGGGATCCTCTGAAAAAGCCACCTCTCCATCTTTGTCTTTCTGCATCTGCACTTTGGAAGAAAATCAATATTGCTGTTTGTTGCTAAATTATCAGACAGCTTTTGATGCTAATATCTGATGAAGCAGACACGCTGTTGTAGATAGTTACTCTCAAGCAGGTTCTCTATCATCTACCATCTGCTTTTAAAAGTGTCTTTTTTTCCCTTTTTCCCAGTGACTAATGGTGCATTTAACCCTGGAGAGCCTCTGATCTGAACATCAGACAGCTTCTGCAGCAGAGGAACAGAAAAAAGGACGTGGGGGAGGGAGGGTGGATGAGCTTCCTGTTGTTCTAACTTGGCTTACTGGTAGGGTTCTCCAATCAGACTAGAAATCTCACCACTGAAGGCAAGTCCCACTCAAACCCTTGATCCAGCTGCCAGCTGGCATCACCCCCCATGCAGAGCCTTGGCACAGAGCAGTGCAGCCCAGGGGAGCCAGGCTGTGCCATTGGCCTGTGTGGACAGGTGCCCTCAGCTCTCTGTCACCTCCTGCATTGTACAGGGACAGTGACAGCACCTTCTTAAAGAAGCATCAGTTCTAGAGGTGAAATCTGCAGGGATGCCAGGCCTTCTGTTTGCTTCTGCAAGGAATCAATGAAAAGTCTGTAAGAATGGCACAGATTCATCAGAATTTGTGTCTGGGGTTGTCTCTGAGGGTTAAACAGAGCTTTACAGAGATAGCAAGTGTGATTTCTGGGAGCATGGCAGAATTCTGCAGTGCCTGAAGTACATGGATGAAATCTCATGCCACCATCTTTCAGCACTGCCTTGGCTGGATCAGGTTTTCTTGCCAGGAAAGAGCTGGGCAGAATGGTGACTCCAGTAGCTGCAGGTGCTGTGTGGGCAGGACTGGCACAGCAGGGTCACTGTCACTCCTGCTGTACCAGGAGGGTGTCTCAGACAATGACTATACTGCCACCCAAGCTGCCAGCGCTCAAGAACCCCTATTCACTGTGCCTGAACCAAAACTCACAATGGGTTTGGTCTCCAAAACCAAAGGCACGTGGCCTTGATCCATGGGTGAGCCTCGTTTTTCTTCTACGGATGAGTCTGGAAAAGCAGAAGGTTCTCCTGGAATTGCTGCTTCAATTGACAGCCATCCCTGATGTGGTGGTGCCCTGGTGAGGGACCTCAGGGCTGCACATGGAATCAGCCCCGGTGGGACACAGGGTGCAGAGCAAGCAACTCTGGAAACTGAGCAAGAAGGAGAAAGGGGGGAGTCAAAGTCACTTACAAGCAGTGAATCACAATCTCCTGTTTGATATTGTGTGTCTCTTTGTGAGGTACTGTTCAATTCTCAGAGCTGAACAAGAGCAAAGGAGATGGAAACGGCACCAAAGGGGAACACATTGTCACGGTCTAAGCTGATTAAGGCTGAATGACTTGGAATACACAATACAAATAACTGCAAAATCCTAGAATGTTGCTCTCCCAGAAGCCCTAAACTCCTGTGTCTTGCTTTTGCAGTCTCCAGGGAAGAGTTTAACAAGTGCTGCTGAGGCAGCCCAGCCCAGGCAGGGCTGGAGAAGCTGCGAGCAGCTCCAGGGCTCAGCAGTGCCCGACCGCAGCCTTGTGCTGAGCTCTCAAACCCTGGGCCATGAAAATAGCTTGGCACAAAGAATACAGAAACCTCTAACAGGTTTACAGGCATTTTTCCAGCTTTGGCATCTATCTCCACTTTAAGTTTGTAGGCACAAGTCTGCTTTGTGTGTGTTCCTACCCCCCTGCAAATTGTGCTGCCAGAGCTGTCTGTGCTGCAGCCGGACCGATTGACAGCTTTGCCTCCAGCCAGAATTCTCATTCAAAGGAATATCCAATTCTGTGTAATAAAGTTTGCATGAAATTTTTACCTGCAACAATTCCCCAATGTGCTGAACTGCATGATACTGACTCATACAATACATCATTTTAGCAGCAGAGTTAAACAAAACGCAAAGCCAGACTCAGTTGGATTTTTCTCTTGTGATCACAGGTATTATACCACATGTGAGAGCTGTAAGCCATTACTTCCATTATTTTGTAGTATGTAAACATCAAATACAACAAGTGTTTCAATCAAATCAAATGTTTAAATGTAGATTTTTTTAAAAGGTTTCACCTAAAAATATAAAAATTAATCCCAAAAATGTTTTCAGAAAAAAGATTAAAAGTATGTGAAATATTGAAAATGACTGCTTCAGTATTATTGAAATACTTTAAATTTTTTCAAAATGAAATGTTAGAATGAAAGAATTTCCATAGGCATTTGATTTAGATGAAAACATATTTTCTAACAGAACAATATTCCATTGAAAAAATTTCCAATTGCATTTTCTAGTGGGCAATTTTTCAATGACATTTTCAGAAGAACAATTTGCATTTGAAAAATTTTCCAACAAGCTCTTGTGAGCTCTTAAAGGCAAGAAGTAGTTTTCAAATAATCCATTTTGAAAGGCAGTTATTATTCTATGTTTTCTGCCTTTTACAGTAAAAGCAGCAGACCAAACATAGGGCAATTTCCAGGCTTTCTATTACCTCCTTTCTAACTTAAAATACAAACTGCTGAGAAATGTTCCCAGACTTCAATTAAAATCCATGAGTGATTTTAAAATGGGTTGTGCTGTGAATGTTGCTTACCGCAGGTAGGGATCCACACCTGGGCCTGAGCTCTGGTGTCCAAGCACAGCCTCCAGCTCCAAATCAGGTCTGCAGCTTGAATGTCGCTCTTTAGACTGATTTAGAGAATGTATCTGAATTTTGGTGGTACCTACAAGTTCAGTTATTGACCCCAAATCTCATATCAAGTGCTGTCTAAAATACAGAAACAACCAGAGAATAACTCAACATTAAACTTGTCCCATTCTAACCGTGGGATGAGATCAAGTGGAGAATCTGCTTGAGGTCCCATTGTGACACTGTTTACAGGGAACATTTCCAACATTTCCAATTCCCATTTTGTTTTCTTAATTGTTGTCCCAGTTTTTCAGCCACGCAACCCCTACTGAAGCTGGTTGTGCCTGCTGGGCTTTTGTGCATGTGCTGAGTCCAGGTTTGTGTAACTGGGATGTGCATGTGAGGAGGGATGTGGCCTAAGGTGATACCTTACCGGGGAGATTTAGCAGAATGGAAAATACCACAATGATCTACAGCCCAAATTCCAAGTCTGCACTTCAAATCTGCTGGTTCAGAACTTGGAATCCACACTGATTCAAGCACTCTGACATTCAGGGAAAATCATGGCCTCTTTTCAAGATCTGAATGTGTTTCAAAAGGTGCAGGGGTTAATTTCCTTCAGTTGTGAGGGACAGCTCTTGGCTCCAGAGCAGAGGCACCTCCCAGCCAGTGTAAATGACTGTGGCCCCTTTTGTTACGTGCTCCACTCCAGCTCCAGATCTGCTCTTGGAGTTCACACCCACAAGTCAAGAGGGAACAGAGTTTTCAGTCCTCCTCCACCAAGTCACAGAGAGATGAGGCTTGTGCAGGGTACAGCACTCAGCTGTGCCATGAATTGCACTGGACAGGCTCTGGTTGTTTTGCATCACATGAGCAGACAACCACAATGGGTCTGCAGAGCTGGGAATTTACAGATGCACTTGGATTTGAGAAGAAAGGTTTGCTCCATGTTTCCATTTCTCTCTTGTTTCACAGAAATAATTAGATCTCTTGTTCTCTGCCTCAATCTCTACTTCCACTTTTCCCATAAGGTGGTTTAGCTGCCCCAAATTACAGATCAAAGAGGTAAATGCTAAAGGCCAGGCTAATTCTCTCATTTCTTGCTGTATCTATGAAAACCTCAGACAGTTCAGAGGGCAATTCATCTCACCCTTAGATAGCCATCTCCAGTAAGTCAGAGAAACAGCTCTTTGGAGGTGAATCTCTTCTCACTGCAAAGGAACCTCCTCCAGAGTTTGGCATATGCCTTTGCTGTGCCGAAAGTGGAGTGGGACAAATCACATCTGCAGCTTTGTCCATGCAAAGAGACATAAAGCTGTGGGGAGAGGAGATCAGTGCAGAAACAACCACGGCATTCTGAGGCAGTCCATCCCCTCTGCCCCACCTGCCATCTGCTGCAGCCATTCCAGCAGATGGCAGCGATCCCCATGGCACAGCCGGTGGCACACGGACATCCTCTATGTGCTGGCCACTGAGCAGTCAGAGCAGTCAGCTGCTGGCTCCTGGAGGCATCTGACGCTGACCTAGCTGAACTTTTTGCTGAAGCAGCTGAGAAATGTTCCTGCAGTCCCTCCCATTGCTCAGCTGCGGACTCAAAGCTTTCACAAGAGGGGCAGGAACAAACCACAGGCAGCTGTTACACGAGGCTGCATTACCAGGACATTAGGAATGAATGCAAAATGCTCCTGCAAGGCTTAGTTCTTCCAACTGATGCTTTCTTATTTCTGCTTGAGCTACAGAGGATCTCTGAAGAATCATCCAATTTGTTCTATATATACCCCAACTGGTTGTTATTCTTTGCCCTGGAGGGAGTTGCAAATTGTTTGTGCAGCCTGTCCTTTTTGTAAAGAGATGGCACATGGAAGTATCCCCCTGCTTGCACAGTCCAAGCAGATGGCACTGGGCAGGTAAAAAGCTATTCTCTGAGAAGTGCTAGCTATGAACATTCTTTCAAACATTAATAACTTGAGAAACACAGCAGCAGCAATTAGATGTAAAGTGACATAAATTACTTCTCGAAGAGTCCATTAGTTAAAAAATGATATGCATAAAAGAGAAGAACATAAAAGAAAAGCGCAGTCCCAAAAGCCAACATGAGCTGACCCAGTCTACCTGAGAGACACCCACAGCAGAAGTTTGTTGCAAAGACAAGGGAGCAGCTAATCTAGTGAAGGCAACCAGGCCAGATGTTCTGTTTAGATTCCGATTGTTTTTTATTGCCTGCTACTGCACATCAGCCCACAGCACCAAGATGGGGGACTGAGGATGAATGCAGAAGGAAAGGAAATTTGTTATTAAATGCATCTTAAAAGGGAGGGATATGGCAAGGAATGAAGGATCTAAGGACAATGGGATGGACCACTCTTCATCTGTAGGTCAATTTTTATTGCATTTCAGATCAGCAATTGCGCGAGTCATTATTATCGGGTCAGTTTTATTGGATCAATTTGGCAATCTCAGTACAGCGTCTAATGCTGAGAGGAAAGATTTCAAAGCCTGAAGAGATTTAGGAGTATAAGTCACACTCATGAGCAGTGGGACTTAAACTCTTTGAGGACTTAAGTGCTTTTGAAAATGGGACATGGTGTGCTCAGCCCTACACACACTTGTGGAAGCATTATCCCACTTGGCCACAGCTCAGCGCGGTGCCCGCCGGGCTCCTCGCTGCTGCTCATGGCACACAGGTCAAGGACTGAGTGGTTCACAGCAATTACTGGCTTATGATATCCTCCTTTTCTTCTTCTAAGAATAGTCCCTCCTGTTGAGAGCGGGCATGTTGGCAGGCAATGATGTTGTAGAGAAATATTTCAGTGAAGAAACAGAGAAACCTGTTGTCTGAAGAAAGCACCGTGGTATTTTCCATGAGTAAAAAGATGTTAAAAACTGAGGGATGTACAAATGAATACAATGCAGAGGCAGGAATAAACTAAATGAAATGTTGGCAGATGTGGAAAGATCTGATGTGCCACTGGGACAGTGAAGTCTGTTTTCCTGTAAGCGCCAGGACTACAAAGGAAACCTGCGAAACTGTTAAATAAAACTGGGGTTTCAAAAGAAAGAGAAAATTTTCATTTTAGTTAATGCCAGGAGGAATAGTTATTTTCTTCTCTTTTGATTAAAAAGGCTGAAAATGGCTGTGGAGAACCAGGGCTACAGAGCTGCTCTGTCCATCAGCAGTTGTGTTGCTGCTGCTCCCAACCAGCCTTCAGCTTCCTCAGCTGGGTATGTTCAGAATCTCATCTCAGGGAGGTGTGGGGCACATCTCAATTCCGCATTCTGCACCCCAATCCCCATGCCTTATCCCTTTCAGATTCCACATATTTTGAACATAATAAATTACCCCAAGCTCCTGCTCAAGATCTTTGTCCTCACTTGTTAAACAGGTGCTGTCCCTTAAGAAATGCCAGTGGATCAGAAATTGTGGTGGCCCCACAGCCTGGATCCCAGCATCTGAGACTCTGGCTCTTCAACACAACTCCAGTCCCGTTCCAGACATGCATCCTGCCAGCAGGGAGTGCCCCAGCAGCAAGGGTGAAACAGGAGTGAGCTCTGGGCACCCAACCAGAGGATTCTGAGGAGCCCTGCTCCACCTGGACGTGTCCTTTCCTCACCAAAGAGCTCCGTGTTCCTGAGGGCTTTCATAGCTGATCCTCATCCACCCAGATGGTTTTCCGCTGCTCCTCCCCGATCCTGTCCTTTATTGTCCGGATGAGATCCTCAATGCTGCTCCAAGCCTCTGCCTCCACAGAGGCATAAAGGCAGGGCAGTGCCTCCAGTTCCTTCTCCTTCAGGCGGCACATCCGTAAAAACTCATCCTCAGTCTCTGGCTTTGGCAGCAGCTTCCTGTATCAAATGAGCAGACCAGAAATAAA